>NC_090450.1:475014372-475317402 GCF_031143425.1 Pleurodeles waltl
CGTTCCCTGCAATCCAGGAAGATGCCAGAGACTATTGTCAAGACCCCGCCAGGAAATGAGACCCTCCTGATTGTCACACTTGTGTCCCACTCTGTCACCCTGTCCACCTTGAACTGCCATTGCTACCCTTCCAAAGTCCCCTTGGACAGTGCACCTGTGCAGCAAATAGACTGGGACAATACCCTGGACTTTCCTCCATCATCACCCCATCCCAATGCACTTGCCCCTTTACTTCTTAGCACTCAAATAAACACCCTTTGAACAAAAATACAAGTATGGAGTATGTCAAACTTATTTAAGTATGTATTCATTTAACCATGTTCAAACATTGCAATTGAACTGTACAGTAATGTTCAAATCGGAAAGGCCTATAGTTGGCTGCAGTGATCACACCAGGAGGTTTAGTAGGGCCCAACATCTGCAAAATGAGTTGCCAAAGCGTACAGTAAGTGGGCACAGGAGTGGGAAATAACATCATGCTAGTGCCAAAGATATACAAATAATTGTCAATCAAATGTGAAGTAACACTGTCTTACCTGTGTGTCATTGGAAGTATTTTCGAATCACTGCAGTTCCGTTGTCCTCATCCTCATCCTCACAGTCCACAGGGTCCACTGCTGACACACGGCCATCTCCAGCCTCCTCCTCCTGCAGAAAAAGCACATGGCGTCGCAGGGCCAAGTTGTGCAACATGCAGCATGCCACGATTATCTGCAGACCTTCTTGGGTGAGTAGCACAGCGATCCACCTGTTCGATGGAGGCACCGAAACCTAGTCTTAAGGTGGCCAAAGGTACGTTCGATAATCCTTCTTGTTCTCTCATGTGCCTCATTGTAACGTTTTCTGCCCTTGCCCTGGGATTCATCACAGGGGTCACTAGCCATGATAGGTTTGGGTAACCAGAGTCACCTGCAAATATCGAGGGACAACATTTAGCCACACACCATGCCATATGGCCCACACCATACCCATACACCAACATATACTGGGTAGGAACCAGGGCTCACCTATTAGCCACACCCTGTGTCTCTGTAGTTGGCCCATCACATTTGGGATGCTGCCATCTCTCAGGATAAAGGCATCATGCACTGACCCAGGATACTTAGCATTGACATGGGAGATGTACTGGTCCGTCAAGCACACCATCTGGACATTCACTGAGTGAAAACTCTTTTGATTTCTGAACACCTGTTCATTTTTCCACGGGGGACAAATGCAATATGTGTACCATCAATTGTCCCAATGATGTCGGAGATATGTCCCATTGCATAGAAGTCAGCTTTCACTGTGGCCAAATCCTCCACCTGGAGGAAAACTATGTAGCTGCACATGTGTTTAATCAGGGCAGACAACACTCAGGTCAGCACTATTGAGAACATTGCCTGTGACATTCCTCCTGCCAATTCCACTGTCACTTGAAAAGAACCAGTTGCCAAGAAATGGAGCACAGATAGGTCTTGCACAAGAGGGGGATCCCAGTGGGGTGACGGATTGCAGATATTAGGTCAGGCTCCAATTGGGCACACAGCTCCGTGATTGTGGCCCTGTCAAGTCCATAGCTGAGGATAATGTGCCTGTCCTCAAGTGTTGCCAAGTCCACCAGGGGTCTGTACACTGGGGTATGTCTGCATCTCTTATTCATCCGCAGCAATCTATGGGGCAAAAGAGTGTGGACCCGGTCACAAACTGTACATTGTAGCCAGAACAATACAATGCATGATGTTAATTTTTAATGTATAAGTGCCATTTGTCCTGTATGTCCAATTTTAAACTGTCACAAAGATTTTATCCGGGGCATGCCCCCCTCCCTCCGAAATGGCGTCCGCCTGTCCTGTGTGGAGGGACAGGTGGAAGTGAGGTAATTTCACTGACGTTGTGCGCCATTGCGGGAGGCAGTTGCGATCCACCATGCAACTTCTCATTGTTTATTATTGGGCCCTATGGGGTATAGTGGCCAATGGTAATGTACACTGGCGGTGACGGTATGCACCTCCGCGGACGTAACCGCCATTTTCTATCTGATCACTCACTTGCTACCTGACTTTCAACACGGAGAGGACCTACACTGCATGTGTTGCTGTGACCTGTGTCTGGAACCTACCATTGCTCGTGCAACTGGGGAAAGGCCCCTGCCTTCATCTCGGCGGAGTTGGAGTCACTGGTGGATGGGTTCCTACCCCAGTACGGACCGCTGTATGGACCTCCAGACCAACAGGTGAGTACACTGTGAGCCCGATGCATAGGCCATGAATGCATGGAGTGGTGTGTGTGAAGGCCTCGTGTAGGGGGGTGGGTGGATGTCCCCTGGGCGGCGTGCAGCTTGTGTGCTGGGCCCTGTGTGTGCAAATGGCGATGTGAAGGGGTATGGTGGCCATAAGTGTAACAGGCAGGAAGGTCTGACTGATACCTTTTCCTGTGTGTATTTCTCTGCAGGTCAGCGCCCATCAAAAGAAGGGTATATTGTGTGCCATCGCCAAAAACGCGCGGACCCTGGGGGTCCACGGCAGGCAGAGCACCCACTGTCAGAAACGGTGGGAGGACCTAAGATGCTAGGCACGGAAGACTGCTGAGGCCCAGCTGGGGTTGGCCTCCCAACAAGGAAGGGGTGCCCGTTGAACCCTGACCCCCCTGATGGTCTGCATACTGGCAGTGGCCTATCCGGAGCTGGATGGGCACTTGCGGGCATCAGAGCAGCCACAAGGGGTGAGTACAGTTCCCATCATTACAACTTACGCATGGTAGGGGGGGTACCAGGGTGTGGGATGGGGGTCAGTGGGTTCCCCTAGCCAGGCCTCACATTGCAGAGTAGGTCCCATGTTGGGCAGGGTTCTGAAGTGATAATCCTGCTACCTAGCTTGTAGGCATCCACTACTGGTCAGGGCTGTGTGGGTCTAAATTGTGTGCTGCAGTTGGTAGTATGTGCCCCTCCCCATGCCCTGGTGGCTAGCATTATTACTGGTGCTGCATTGCATAGTGCATAGGGCTATTCCCTGTGTGTGACAGTGGTGTGTATGCCAACGTGGTGTTGGTGCAGCCATTGACCGAGGGTATCCTTTGTCTCTTCCCCCCACTTTTTGGTTTGTCATCCTGTCCTTATGTGCATTAGCATCATCTGGCAGAGGAGCAGAGGCACCGGTGACGGAGGGAGCTGCATCCCACAGGACCCAGGAGGCAGAGTCCACCAACGCCGAGGGCACCAGTGGGAAGGAGGGTGAGGGGATCACCATGGTGGAGACTGGAGGGGACAGTTTGGACACAGATACCTCCTCTGATGGGAGCTCCCTGGTGGTGGCTGACACTTCAATGACCACCCCAGCTACAGGTACAGCCGCCACCCCCGTACCAGCACCGAACTCCCAGCTGCCCCTCATCGAGTTGCCTGAGCCCGCTCACCCAGGAGGGTGGGCATCTGTTTCGCCCCAGGCACCTCAGGCCCTGCCCCAGTTAGTCCTGCTGCCCTGAGTGAGGAGGCTATTGACCTCCTGTGCTCCATCTCTATAGGGCAGTCAACCATTGTGAATGCCATCCAGGCGCTTGCAGCCCAAATGCAACAGACAAATACATTCCTGGAGGGCATTCACACTGGCTTGGCGGCCCATCAGAGATCAATCCAGGCTCTGGCCTCCTCTCTGATGGGAGCCATTGTCCCCGTTTCCCCCTCCCCCTTCCAACTTCCTCTTCCCAAACCCATTCCCCTCAACCCCAACCTATCCCAAGCACACAGGCAGATGAGCATGCACACATGACAAGACACAAGAGTGGCAGAGGCAAACACAGGCACCACAGATGCAGACACACCAACATCCACTATTTCCAATGTCTCCCCCTCCTCCTCTTCCTGCACCTCCCTCCTAGTTCCGTCCGTACTCACATCTGCATGCACTACATCCTCATCCACTAACACCATCACCACCACACCTAGCAGAACACACACCTCACTGGCAGACACCACCACAACAGCCATGCACCTGTCCCCTGTGTCCTTTCCCACTGTGTCTGTCCCTCCCCTCCCAAGGTACACAAACGCAAACACTCAGACACCCAACAGCCATCCACCTCAGAATAGCATCCAGCCCATGCACCTGCACCCAAACACAGCAGATAGACACCTCCTACAACCACTCCCTCTTCCTCCACTCCCAAACCTTCTCCTTCTTCCCGCCCCAATGTCCCTAAGCAGTTTTTCTTCTTCACCATTGACCTTTTCCCTACCCCTCCCACACCTCCTTCACATCTGTCCAGGGTGGCAAAAACCCAGGCAAGCACCTCAGCCACCCAGTCCATGGGACCAGTAGTCTCCACACCCACTCGTGGTGGGAAAGTGCCCAGGGCACCAGGCAGCCTCAAGGAAAGGGTGCCTGCCCCATGTCCTGCCAGGAAGGGCAAGGATCCTGGCCCTAGTGCTGCTAGGAAGGGTAAGGAGCCATTAACAGCTGCTGGCAGGAAGGGCAAGAGGCCTGCCTCTAGTGCTGCCCAGACGTGCAAGGAGCCATCCCCAGCTGCTGACAGGAAGGACAAGGTGCCTGGTGCAGGGGCTCAGTCGGAGCCCCCACCAACAACCATGGTTGTGCAGCCATCCGAGGCTGCAGGGGATGGGCTGGAGCCTTCCCCCAGCAGCAGCAGCACCACCACCAGCAGTGGGCAGGCACCCGAGGTGGCAGGGGATGGGCTGGAGCTTCCCCCCACAACCACCAACAGCATCAGCAGCACCACCACTGAGCAGCCGTCACCACCAGCGGATGGAGTGTAGGCCTGTCTCCATGGGCTGCTGTGCAGCCTGCCCCTGCAAATCCTGTGGGAAAGACACCCACCTGAGAGACTGTGACCTTGGACTCCCCAGGATCAGAAGCACAGGGCATGATGACCCTTCCAGAACCAGTGGGTATGACACCCACTCACCCCATCCTCCCCAGGATCAGAAGCACAGGGCACGATGCCCCCTCCAGAAGCAGTGGGCAAGTCACCCACTTTAGAGACTGTGGCCTTGCACTCCCCAGGACCAAGTACAGGGCATGTTGCCCCCTCCAGGACCAGTGGTCTTCTGTCATCTGCCAGTTGAGGTGCCCCCCTGTTCCCCGTTCCCCTGAGGTGCCTGCCTTTCTTCCAACTGATGCTCCTGCAGTGTTCTCTCCATGTTGCTGCAGGTGAGGGCCCACGCACATTGAGGACTGGGCAGTGTCCCTTGAACTGTATATATGTGTATACCATTAGATTTCATTTTCATATTTCTACTGTAATTATATCATTACACTCACTTTCCTCAATTCATTTTGTCCTTGCATTATTCCTGAGGGGTACGGGGTAAAAATGTTTTATTACTGCATCTGATTATGTGTATGGTGTTTGGTGTGTGTGTGTGTGTGTGTGTGTCACTCTCTTTCCCCCCCCCTTCCCCTTGTGTGCTAGGCGGCTGTACTCACTGTGGTCGTCTTCGCCGTCGTTGGTGTTCGTGGTGGAGCAGGACGTAGAAAATCATTGGGAAGATCTGAAGTTCAGGCTCTGTGGCGGCGTGGTTGTTCATTGTGTCTCCAAAGGTGAGTCCTTTCCCTTCTGTGTTCTGTTTCTGCCAGCCTTTTGATGTCATTGGTACCGCCCCGGAAAAGGTGGTGGATTTGTGTCTCCTTATATGGTGGGCGGAACATTGACTTCCGTCTGGCTGTAGGCGGCTACCGCTGTGGTGGCTGTTGTTTCCGCCCTGGCGGTCGGTGTGGTAAAGTGGCTGTCTATCTGAGTTGTCACCGCCATGGTCATAATTTGGCGATACTTACTGCCAGCCTGTTGACGGTATTACAGCCCCTTCATCACCGACTGCTAGGGTTGTAATGAGGCCCTGTGTTTCTTGATATAAGCTGGATTGGTTGCATGGCTTCATAAAAAGTTCAAAACTTTGGCCCTCATTATGACATTGGTGGTAAATGCCACCTACCGCCGCGACGACGGCCGCCAACATACCGTCACCATGGCTACCAGCCACCAACAGCATTATGACCGTAGACGGAATACCGCCAGCACCACACCAGCAAAACACGGCGTACCGTATCATGATCCGTGATACGGCCTGGCAGTGTTTTGCTGGCGGATGCTGTTGCTGGCAGCAGTGCCGCATCCTGTCTCCTGCCGGAGGACCCTCTGCAAGCAGGTAAGTTGGGTTTTCCACTGGAGAGGGGGGTGAGGATGTTGTGTGCATGTGTGGGGGTGTTGTGTGTGAGGGGGTGTGTCTGTTTTTGTATGCGTGAGTGCGGGTGTTAGTTGCGTGGAATGCATGCGTGAATGAACGAATGTGAGTGTACGTGTATGTTGTGCGTTGTGAATGCGTGTGTGCTACAATGTATGTTAGTGTGTGTTGCAGGGTGTGGGTATGTATGTGTGCATGCGTCGGTGGATGTGGGTATGCATGTGTGTATGAGTGTGTATGTGTGCACATGTGGGTGTGTGGATGCCGGAGGAGTCAGGAGTGTGGGTAGGGGAGGACTCTGGGGAGGGGGACTGGGAGACCCCTATCAGTGTCTGGGAAAGAATTCCATGCCACGAAAACCATGCCATGAAAACCATGGCGGTAGGCGGGGTAAAAATCCTGAGGGTGGGATTGTTATGCCCGCCTGGCTAAGGACCGAAGTCTTTAGCCCGGAGGATGTTACCACCCTGACGGACGGGTTGGTACATTGGCGGTTTCGCTCAAGCCAATGTCATAATTTGGGAAAAGATGTCACCAACCTGTTGGCAGTACCTTTCCCCAAATTACTGCCGTCTGCCAGGGTTGTAATGAAAGCCTTTGTGTCTTCCAGCCTCACATTTTGAATCTGTTTTTCTTTTTGTTTTTACAGAAAATGTCAAAATGGTGTATAATTTTTTTTTTTTTTTTACAAATGGTTTGATTTCTAAAAAAGGATATGGGCCTTCTCTGCACCTCTGTTTTGTGTGCACACACACAAAGCACCCTACAGTCCCTGCTGTGTTGCTGCTTCTATGCTGTAATTGCTCGGATGCCTCTTCCATTCTGCCTCTTCTAATGGTTTGTAGTGATCCCTACCTCACCACTGAGAGCCCTGGAAGTCTTGTTCTGAAATGTGTTTAGATTTTACCTAAATACAACAGCATCTTAGCAGTTTCAGGGTTTGTCTGCTCTGAGCCCTGCCATGAATAGAATCTATGCCTCATGGGCCTACAGTAGGTTACATTGCAGCTGGCAAGGAGGAGGCATCTACATACATCCAGTGCAGAAGTGCCTCAGGGGAATGATTCACAAGGATGGAATTTTTTGTGATTAAGGGCCTGATTACGACTACCAATATGACGGGGCGAGGCTGCTGACAAGGCGGTGGCCCCATCGTATTATGATGTGTCCACCGGGCTGACCGGTGGAAACATAGTATTACGAAGTTCCTGCCAGCTAGCACCTTGGAAACAGTGCGGTTGCATTGGCCTCGGCTCCCTTAGGAAGCCAAGACAAATGTGGTTGCACACAAGCACCCTTGGAATGCGCACTGTCTGCAATAGCAGACAGAGGGCATTCCAAGGGTGCTGGTAGGGGGGCCGCTGCACTGTCCATGATATGATTGTGGGTAGTGCAGGGGCCTCCCTGTATCCCCTAGCCTTGGCTTTCCCCCAGACTTTTAATGGCAGGGACCTGCCATGAAAAGGCTGGTGGAAAGTGAAGTCTTGATACGTACAGCAGTGCCGAACTCAGCACCACCGTGGCTAACCACGACTTTGACGACCGCCAACCTGTCGGGATCCCTGATCCTGGCGGAGGCACAGTAGCATAGTCCTCAGTTTGGTTTTCTAAAGTTCATTGTTTATGAATTGTTGCTAAAGTATTCAGTTTAAAAAATATGCTGTGCAACTTTATAAAAGATAAGCATGTGTTTTGCAACTAATATTTTTGTAAACAAATTCTATTGCCATTTTTAGTGTAACATTCAGTGCGGTGCAGGTACATTAAACATTGATTAACGGATTTCAGTATATTAGTACAATGGTCTCCCAGCTGGAGTAGGAAAAAAAATCAACATTGTACCCCAGTATCATATATTTTGCACGTAATTCTGTTCACCGGCACCGTAGCAGTATTGCCCTCCCTCATATTCTTTCTCTATCCATTTCCATTTTCTGCAAATAGGTCTTTTGTCAAAAGCTGTTATATACATAATCAGTGGTTCATATGGAAGTGTGTCAGAGCAACAGGTTACACCTGTTCCCCCTTATTGTGTCCGTCAAGGTGTGCCCTCATCTCCCTCGGATGCAGGTGCATCTGTAGGGGAGCTAACAGGGCACCACTTTTTTTGGCTCTTTCAGGCAATCCACCAGGTGGCACCATGCTCTGGCTCTGTCTATTGATCCCAGTCCCCTCCTTACGTCCTGGAATAACACTGCACTTTCATAGCTTGTGTAGGAAAGTACCATCTTCCTTGGCATGTTACCCCCATTTTTACCTGTATATCAGTATGTTTTTGCCTGTCTCACTGGGATCCTGCTGGTCAGGACCCCAGTGATCATAGTTTATGGCCTAATGTGTGTGTCTGTGTAGTGCTTAACTGTGTCACTGACGCTCTGCTAACCAGAAACTCAGTGCTTATGCTCTCTCTGCTTTTAAATTTGTCACTGTAGGCTAGTGACTTCATTTACCAATTTCAATTGGCACATTGGACCCCCTTATAAGTCCCTAGTAAATGGTACCTAGGTACCCAGGGCATTGGGGTTCCAGTAGATCCATATGGGCTGCAGCATTTCTTTTGCCACCCATATGGAGCTCAGACAAACTCTTGCACAGGCCTGCCATTGCAGCCTGTGTCAAATAATGCACACGTTATTACACAGCCATTTTCACTGCACTTAAGTAACTTATAAGTCACCTATATGTCTAACCTTCACTTGCTGAAGGTTAGGTGCAAAGTTACTAAGTGTGAGGGCACCCTTGCACTAGTAAAGTGCCCCCACATAGTTCAGAGCCATTTCCCCGGACTCTGTGAGTACGGGGACACCATTACACGCGTGCACTACATATAGGTCAATACCTATATGTAGCTTCACAATGGTAACTCCGAAGACGGCCATGTAACATGTCTAAGATCATGGAATTGTCCCCATTCCAAATCTGGTATTGGGGAGCCAGTTCCATGCATCCTGGGGGCTGCACCATGGACCCCCAGTACTGCCAAACCAGCTCTCTGAGGCTTGCAAAGTAGCTACAGCTGCTGCCACCTCACAGACAGGGTTCTGCCCTCCTGGGGTCAGGGCAGCCCAGTCCCAGGAAGGCAGAACAAAGCATTTCCTCTGAAAGCAGTGTGTTACACCCTCTCCCTTTGGAGATAGGTGTTACAGGCTGGGGAGGAGTAGCCTCCCCCAGCCTCTGGAAATGCTTTGAAGGGCACAGATGGTGCCCTCTTTGCATAAGCCAGTCTACACCGGTTCAGGGACCCCTTGTCCCCTGCTCTGGCACAAAACTGGACAAAGGAAAGGGGAGTGACCACTCCCCCGTTCATCACCACCCCAGGGGTGGTGCCCAGAGCTCCTCCAGTGTGTCCCATACTTCAGCCATCTTGCTTTGCATGGTGTGGGGGCACTCCGGAGGCCTCTGAGTGGCTAGTGCCAGCAGGTGACATCAGAGACCCCTCCTGATAGGTCCATACCTGATAAGGTAGCCAATCCCCCTCTCAGGGCTATATACGGTCTCTCCTGTGTGTTCTCTTTAGATTCTGCTTGCAAGTTTCCTTCAGGAATCCTCTGCAACAACTTCAGCTTCCTCTGACCTTGGACCAACTGCAGCCTGCTCTAAGAAATGCTGTAACTGCAACAAAGTAGCCACCAGAGATACTTTTCTTCAGCAACCTCAGCTCCATGTCAGCAACTGCAACAGTTCCCATAGTGTGCACACTCTGCGGACTCCCTGTCTTCATCCTGCACCAGAAGGACCGAAAAACCTCCAGTGGGGTGACGGAGTCACTCCCCTGCTCCACCAGGCTCCTTCCAAGATGACGACCGGTGCCCTTGGACTTCTCTCACAGCTACGAGCATGCTCCTAAGGACACAGACGGTGGACATCATCAACATAGACTGTCCTGAGGTCCTGCTGATGCAATTTGAGGAGGTAAGACCTTGCCTTCCTAGAGAGCGATGGTACCCGTATGTGCTGCGACTTCTTCACCTCCTGAGGCCTCTGTGCACTATTTGCAAAATTCCTTTGTGCACAGCCCGGCCCAGGTCCCCAGCACTCTGTCTTGTGACGCTCAACTCACTGAGTTGTTCTCTGGCGGTGTGGGACCTTCCTTTGTTGTGCTGCATCAACCGCATTTGGCTCCTCCTTTGTCCCCATGTCCTGGAACCTCTGGGGGTGCTAGCTGGTGTCAGGAGGTCTCTCTAAAGTGCTGAGAGCCCCCTCCTCCTCCTCACACAGAGTTGAGGCCCCCAGGTCCCTCCTGGGTCCATCCAGTGCCATTTTGATGCAAAACGCACTTTTGTCGTAGCCAAGGCTTGTTTGTGACTTCCAACACGAAATCACATCTTCAACGGTCTTCACGTCGTGGGACATCCTTTGCATCATGCAGGAACCCACTGGAGTCTACCTAGCATGAATTTCTGCAGTCTTCGACTAACTGGGGACTCTTCTTTTGCACCCTCTTCTGGGTTGGCAGGGGCTCCTGTCCTTCCTGGAACTTCTTCCGACTTCTGGACTTGGTCCTCTTCCTTTGCAGGCCTTCAGGTCCAGGAATCCAGCAGCTGTTCTTTGCAGACTTGGTTGGCTGCTGAAAAATCCCTATCACAAGGTGTAGTGTGTCCTAAGGAAACTTGCAGTAATTTACTCCTGCTTTTCTGGGCTCTGGGGTGGGGTAATTTTCTTACCTTTACTGTATTCTCACTCTCCCAGTGATTCTGCACACACTACATTTGTCTAGGGGGGAATTCGTGATTCGCATTCCACTTTCTTAGTATATTGTCTGTGTTGCCACAAGACCTATTTTCTCCCATTGCAATCTATAGCATTTCCTATTGCTCGCATTGTTCTATGACTATTTACTTGTCTAATTTTGGTGTCTAGTGTATATATTGTGTATAATACTTACCTCCAAAAGGAGTTTTTTCTCTAAGATATTTTTGATATTGTGTCACCCTAATAAATACCTTTATTTTTGGTAACACTGAGTATTGTCTTTACTTGTGTATAGGTACTGTGCAACTATAAGTGATGTTGCAGTAGCTTTGCATATTTCCTAGTTCAGCCTAAGCTGCTCTGCTATACCTACCTCTATCAGCCTAAGCTGCTAGAACACTACTACATTTCACTAATAAGGGATAACTGGACCTGGTATAAGGTGTAAGTACCTAAGGTACCCACTACAAACCAGGCCAGCCTCCTACAGCTTGCCCTTAATATAAGGTCCTCCTTCCATTTCATTATTCTAAGGCCCCTAATTGCCTTCTAATGTAAGGTTATTTCTGGCTTTGCCTAGACTAGTACCAGGTGAACAAATCTGGTGGTAACCTTATGTGTAGCAGCATGAGGAAATCCCCCCAAGAGAGATACCAGTGAAGTGCACGGGAACCTTCTCATGGTAACTTTGTTTCGACATTAAACCACTTCTTGACAGAAGTTCAATAAAGTAGGACAAGTCCTCACCATGTGCAATATTTCAGCACTGTGCTCCCCACAGCTAGGGCAGGAGGCCGCAGCAGGGTGAAACATCTTAATGATCCTTCCAGGGGTTAGAAATGCCCTGTGGAGTAAAAGTTAATCAACTTGAATCAAGCAGTATGGGATACTCTAGATGTAGTGGCAAGGATCATATCCCTTCCACCTCAGTAATAGATATCTCCAAATCACCTCAGTAATAGATATCTCCAAATCTTCCTCCCATTTCTCATGCCGCCATACCGGGGATGTAATAATGTCATCTCTTAGGGCCCCATAAACATTAGTCATTGCTTTAGTGTAGCCAGTTGTGGTGCAGAGGGTTTGGCAGAGGGTTTGGCAGCACCAGTGAGCAGGAGGCCCGCCATCCCTGCCCATCACTGATCATGCACAGTGGCTGCAGCTGCTCTGAGCAGCAAGAATTGACGTCCAGGCATCTGAAAAGTCACAGAGAAATCCCCAATTTCTAGAAGCTCTGCCTCTGTAAAGGTTACCCACTCGGTTCACACCGTAGGCTACCCATTCTGCAAGTCCCCACTGTGCTTCACCTGTCACTAATAACTCCAGTCCCAGCAATGGGATATCTTGCGAGTAACATATTTGGGTCTGGGTTTTCTGAAGGCACTGCTGCCAGCAATGATTGACAATCTGCAGTTCCGTAGTTTTGCACAAATTGGCAGTCGGAAATTCAATAGGACCTAAAACGGTGCTTGGTAATTTGGAGTAAAATCATCCCCACCTCGTCTCAATTCATTCGGGACAGTAGCCATTTGTTGAACCATTGGAGCTGCGCAGTCAGATAGTATGCTTCCAGGTCTGGTGCTGCAAGACCACCATCGGCAGCTGGGCACTGCAGCTTAGCCCTCAACACTCTCTGTCTACCGGTCCCCCAAATTAGATCAACCATTGGTATGTTCAGGTCCCGGAATAGATGGCTGGGAATGAGAAGCGGCAAAGTGGGGAAGAAATATAGCAGGGGGAGGAGTGCCACCAATCTAGCTACTGCGATTATAACTAAGAGCAGCAGCAACTTCCAAAAGTCAACACTCAATTGGAGCGTTTGGATCATAGCCCCAATATTGCCATCAAGAAGATCAATCTTACTATGATAGATTTTAGTATAAAAGTATTTCAAGTCCCCTCCCGGTCAAGTCTACGCAGATCCAGAGGTTGGGTCATGTGCAAATTCTGCCAGTTAATATCGAGTCCAGATACAAAATGTTCCTACAATGTAATTGGTTCCAGCATATCTACATCTAGTCACGCAGAAGCAAGAGCGTATCATGAGAGTGTAGGGCCACATAGTGCAATGTCTCAGGTACGTCTATTCTCCTAAAGTACTCACCTGATTGTGCTCTACTAATGAAGAATTCAACAGGTATGGTGAATAATAACGGGGTGAGCGAGCACCCCTGTTTTATCACCCACCCTACTACATAAGAGTTGGAGATAACTTTCCCTGTCCTTACTCACGCCTTGGGTACAGAATAGAGGAGCTTTGTCCATTGGACTAAGTGTGGTCCAAGACTCATTTTCAGCATTACCCAATACCAAAAATCCCAGTGTAAGCTCTCAAACACTTTATCTATAGTGATTGCCCACACAGCTGCCCTAAGTTTTTTCCAAAACTTCAGCATCCATAATTGAGAGGAGCCAACAGATGTTCAGCTCTGTGTTTCGCCTTGGGATGAATCCAGCTTGATCAGCATGGATCAATGTAAGCATATGGGTATCAGCTGAGAGGCTAGTATTCTACTAATGGACTTATAGTCCATATTGAGCATTGACAGCAGAAGTTATGCTTGTAAATCTTCGGGGGGGGGGTCGGCCTGGTTTGAGCAGGGGGACCACTAGTGCCTCGCAGGTTGAGGATGGAAGATGACCCATTTCCCAGGTCTTCACATATAGAGTGACTAATCTTGATGCCAGTTCTTCAACATATGTGGCATGAAACTCCACCAGCAGGCCATCTGTCCCTGGGATCTTACTTCTAGTCATTGCCCTGATCACAGCTTTCACTTCCGGTTCTGTAATCTCCATGCCAAGGTCTTCCACCTTAGGGCCCCCAGGCTTGACAAGACCACAAGTCCCAGAAAGTCCTCTATGGCCAAAGGAGGTATGACCAGGAGAATGGGCATACAGCGTCTTATAATACTCTACAAACCTATTGCTGATGTTGTCCTGGTGGAAGAGGCGCTCCCCACTCTGTGATTCTATTTCCAGGATCCGAGACCTACTAGATGTAGGGTTGGCAGGTCATACCAAGATTGATCTTGCTTTATCACGATCTGCATTTGCCCGAATAATGTACTTGCGGTAGTCGAAGCAGCGGAGCTTCTCAGTGCAAACTACCATTTGTTCTTTTGCATCTAAAAGTTGTTGTTTCAACTCAGGTTACCCAGGCCTGGCAAGTTCTAAATCTTGCACCACTTTTTCCTGGGACTCAATCTTTTTCACAAAGGTGCACAGCACCCCCACTACTTCAGCAATGCATTGCCCTCTAATAACCGCCTTGAAGGTGTCCCATTCAAACAGCAGCGAGGTAGCCATATTCACATTATCCAAGAAGTGATCATGAATGGCCTCATCAGTGGTGTGCCGGAATAGAGGATCTTCCAGAGTTTCTACCCTCTCCCATCTATCCCGTATGCAAGGGTGTTCTCTATGCCAGTCTAACACGAGCAACAACGGGTTGTTGTCAGAGACTGTACTGCATAAATATTCTACACTGCAGACTACCCCGTGAATTTTGGGTGCACATAGAAAAGTGTCCAGGAATACATGCAGTTAATGCAATCCTGAGAAGAAAGAATATTCTTTTTTCCAGGGCTCAATCACCACCAGGAGACCACCAGCCCCCATCAACGCTTCCAGTCTGAAAATACTCAGGAGAGAAACCAGGTCAGAAACTCATGAAATGTGGGATGAGAGCAATCAAGGTTTGGATCAGCAATACTATTAAAGTCTTCCACCAATAAAATGTTTTGTGGTATGTATGCAGCAAAGAATCTAGACAGTTCTGTAAATACATCACTCTGTTCTGCGTTAGGAGCATAAATCTCAACAAGTGTCAAGTCTCTGCCTGCATGGCTGCTTGTCACCATTACATACCTCCCATTAGGATCAATCAACTTGCCAGTTTTCTGGAAAGCCATCTCCGGACGTATTCATAGTAACACTCCTCTGACAAAAGCTGAATATGTAGTGCCATATAGTTGACCACACAACCTCTTTTTAGGGCATCCCGTTCAGTAATAGTAAGGTGAGTTTCTTGCAGGAAAGCTATGTGTGCCCCCCATCTTTTCAGGTAAGCATGTGTCACAACTCCGTTTTGTGCCCTATGTGCAGTGGGTTTTACTCTCTGGGCTCATGTCACCTTTCCCTTGTAGCAACTCCCAACCCCAAGTACTCCAATTCATGCTTACCTTGTGGCACCTTCCAGTCTTGAGCACTCCATGATTCCTCTCCCAGGAAACCTGAATGATTGACCCCTATGTTCTGTTGCAATGCAAGTTTAGTCTGTTTTGCACCTGCAGATTATCACTTCTTTTTAGGATAAGTATGCTTTCTTGGTGACTCATTGAACTTCTCAGTCATGCACTAGGGTTCCGTTATACTTGTTAATTGGTTCCATTTACGAGTGCACATGCCACCTGCAAGGTGTCATATCCGTTGTAAGTAACACGTAATTTTCCCCAGAATCGTTGGGAGTTTCCATGCTGCCACGTGGGATACATGCCTTTCTGGCACACTTCTTTATTTCAGTATAGATAGCCCCTCAGAACTAGCATCTGAGCTTGTCCTTGTCGGGGTCCTATGCAAGCAGCATCCCTGCACTCACCTTCTGAGTCGCTCAGAACCTCCAGCGCTCAAGTCTTCCAAGCCTTCCTGATTATCCTGTGACTCTGACTGCTGCAACACTTCTTCTTCTTGTTTCTTCCTCTCCTGGGGCTGAAAACCTCTGGGCCACCAAGTCCCCAACAATGCAGGAAAGGGGAGCCAACAAACAGTCTTGCTTAAGACCATTATGTGTTTTGACATTACAGGATAAACACTGCATCCCTCCCATCAGAATTTGGCAACAGTTATCCATGTGTAACTCCATAATAAGACCCAGAATGTGGTGCGGGACACCCAAAAGAAAAAGATTTTTCCACAACATTTGGCCTTTCTATCTATCTTTCTATCTATCTATCTATCTATCTATCTATCTATCTATCTATCTATCTATCTATCTATCTATCTATCTATCTATCTGTCTCTCTATATATCAAAGGTTTGGGAGAAATTGACGAATGCTAACCCTACCATTTGAACGACCACAATAATATCCAATGTACTATGATTCCTCCTAAACCAGGTTGTTCTGGGGAAATAATATTCTGTTTCTCGAGCCCAATGCTGTAAATGACAGAGCACACTCTTGGCAAATCATTTGCCAGAAGCGTCCAGCAATGTTCTCTGTCTAAAGCTTACCTGAGAGAACTTTAGGCCCTTCTTATATAGCAGTACAGTGACACTACTCTTTCATGACTGGAGTATTTTCCAAGAATGGTAGCAGTATCTAAATAGCAGAGTGAGGAAAGATCCCCAAGCTATGGCCTCCTTTTTAATAACCATAATGGGTACGTCATCAGGCCGAAAGTGCTGACGTTCTAGCATTCTTTATAAACACCACTATCTCATGCACAGCCGGTGCACCATACACTAAGTATGATACCTCATCCACACGAATAGTCACTGGGATATCTAACTTGATTTTACGTGCATGCAGTTGTTGTTAGAAATGGGGTGTTTGGGTGGCAGTCAGGTTACCCACTGTCCAAGCAAGGACCCTCATTCTAGTCAGGGTAAATCACACACAATCCAAATTATCCTGTGTCCACCATCTGGTAGCTTGGCACTGAGCAGTCAGGCTTAACTTAGAAGGCAATGTGTAAAGTATTTGTGCAATAAATCATGCAATAACACAGTATATCACCACAAAAATACACCACACAGTGTTTAGAAAAATACAGAATATTTATCTGGATAAATGCAGGTCAAAACGATTAAGATTCAATAAGTACACATTGAAATATCACTTAGAAAATTATATAAAGAGTCTTTAGTCTTTAAAAAGCAACAAGTGTCTCTTGCAAGATAAAAAGTACCTGGTTTGCATTCAAAATCACTGTAAGGGACCATAGAGGAGGAAATGTGTGGAAAACAGGGAGGTGTTCGTCGATTTCTTTGGGCGCACATAGTCGATGCATCATTATTTTTCATGCAGGTAAGGCATTGCGTCGATTTCCTGCGTGCGGACTTGGATCCTCTTCAGGTTGCGGGGTTTTCGGACACCCTGGTGTCGATGCATTGAGATCCTGGGTGTGCAAGGTGAAGTCACAGGCGTTGCGTCAATCCGGTGAGCATTGCATAGAATAATCTGTCGCACTGCATTGATTCTTCTTCTCTAGAAGTCGGGCTGCGTCGTTCCGGTTCGGCTGTGCGTCGATCCACTGGGCCGAGTGTCGAATTTCTGGTCGCATCGCTGGCGTTGCGTCGATCTCCTCGCGGGAGCCGGGCTGCGTCTGTCTGATTCAGCATGCAGTGAATTTTTTACCGCTATGCAGGCTGTGCATCATTTCTTGCAGTCTGTGTGTCAGATTTTCGCCGCACAATGAGTTCTTTTGCAGGATGAAGTCTTTTTGGTCCTGAGACTTCAAGGAACAGGAGGCAAGCTGTATACAAGCCCTTGGCGAGCACTTCACAGCAGGGCCAGAGGACAGCAAGGCAACAGAGCAGCAGTCCTTTGCAGAAAAGCAGACAGGTGAGTCCTTTGGGCAGCCAGGCAGTTCTTCTTGCCAGTTTGCAGGTTCTGGTGCAGAGTTTGTTTCCCAGGAAGTGTCTGAGTTGGTACGGTTGGAGACCCTGCTTAAATACCAAAATGTGCCTTTGAAGTTGGGGAAACTTCAAAGAGTGGCTTAGAAGTGCACAAGGTCCCCTTTCAGTTCCATCCTGTCTGCCAGGGTCCCAGTAGGGGGTGTGGTAGTCCTTGTGTGAGGGCAGGCTACTGTCCTTAAACATGTAAGTGTTAGGCCCTCCACCCTCCCCTCCCAGGAAGACCAATTCAATATGTAGTTGTGTGCAAGTGTGACTGAGCATCCTGTGTTTGGGGTTGTCTGAGTGAAATGCACAAGCTGTCAACTAAACCTAGCCAGACATGGATTGTAAGGCATAGGAGGATTTAAGTGCAGAGAAATGCTCACTTTCTAAAAGTGGCATTTCTAAAATACTTCACCTGTCAGCAGGATTTTGTATTACCATTCTGGTCATACTAAATATGACCTTGTTACTCCTTTCAGATCAGAATCTACCACTCAAACAGTATATAAGGGTAGCCCTAATGTTAGCCTATGAAAGGAGCAATCCTCACAGCAGTGTAAAAACGAATTTAGGATGTTTACACTACCAGGACATATAAACTGCAGAGGTGCATAGCACCCTGCCCTATGGGTTATCTAGGGCCTACCTTAGGAGTGACTTGTATGTAGAAAAAGGGGAGTTTAAGGCTTCGAAAGTACTTTTAACTGCCAAGTCGAAGTGGCAGTGAAACTGTACACACATGCCTTGCAATGGCAGACCTGAGGCATGGTTTAGAGGGTACTTATGTGGGTGGCACAATCGGTGCTACAGGCCCACTAGTAGCATTTAATCTACAGGCCCTGGGCACGTGTAGTGCACTTTACTGGGGTCTTACAAGTAGATTAAATAAGCCAATTGGGTCAACATGTTTTAAGGGAGAGAGTATATGCACTTTAGCACTGGTTAGCAGTGGTAAAGTGCACAGAGTCCTAAAACCAGCAAAAACAGTGTCCAAAAAGTGTAGGGAGGCAAAAAGTTACGGGTGACCATCCTAAGGCTGTCAGGTCTAACAGGTATCAATTGACAAGGGGACGAGTGGTGGAGCAAAACACACAACAGTCCTTTACTGGCAACAGGAACATATAGATAATTACACATCAACCCACATGCGATGCACCAGAGCTGCAGCCCTGATTGGATCTCTGTGCACCTACTACTATGCTGTCAAGCCACAGCAGGTCTGGAGTCACTAGTCCCACCCATCCCCTGGACATCTGGGTGGAGCCCGAAGTCCTTTGATGGCTCCTCAGAGGGAACTCCCCAACAAGTTCACTGTAAGTAAGATGAAATATACAATTGTACTAACCATACAATGTAAAACAGGTTGCAATGTAAAGTTAACATCACAGGGTAGCTTTAGCAAGTTGGATAGGCTAAAGAGAGGGAGGGGGTGGGGAACCAAAAGTTGGAAGTTGTATTTGTTATACCACCACTGTGGAATTTTGCACTTCACATGTGCCATACTCCACTATACATGCCATGTCGTAGAGCATCAGATCCTCCCACACAAGGGGTGACATAGCTCCCAAGACCAGTCAAGTGACATTATTAACATGTAATGTCCGGGGACTGAACAATCCACGCAAGACATGTCATGTCCTGGCCTACCTTGATAGACATAATGTACAAATAGCTCAGTTGTAGGAGACACACCTGGCGAGCATTACTGACCAAGTCATTGATACATGTTGGGACAGCGTTAAAGTGGCCTCTTCCTATTCTTCATATGCTAGAGGGGCCTTGATCCTGGTAAAGAAGGGAGTCCCATTCACCATAACACACACTGAAATAGACACCAGCTGGAAGTATGTTATAATACAGGGTGTGCTGTGTGGCACTCGAATTACAATCATCCCTACATATGGCACTAATATAGATGATCTAGACTTTTATAAAGCAATATGGCACCGACTACTGGAATTACCCCCAACAGCTATCATTTGGGGAGGGGACCCACATAGACCCTGATATAGATAGATCTGCAAGTGGTGAATGGCAGGGTAAGCGGGCAGCCGCAGTGATACGTGAGGGAATGGATACTCATGGCTTGGTGAATCTATGGTGGATGAGACACATAGCCGTCAGAGAGGGTACATTCATTTCGTCAGTACATGCGCCTGGTCCCGGCTGGATTACCGGCTAGTGACCAGAGAGGTAAGCACATGGACCGCTGATGTGCAGCACTTACAAAAAATCCTATCAGATCACGCTCTGGTAAAATTAGTGATAGATTTGCCTACACACATGCCTCCCCTTTCACTTGGAGGCTCCGCGCTGCTGCCCTCAATGATGTAATATTTAAAACAGGTGTGAGGGAGGCAATACAGGAATATTTCAAGAATAACATTTGATCGGTAGACCATACCTTCAAATTATGGGAAGCTTCTTATATAAGGAGGATATGTATAGGCCTGCAGGCGGGTGTTCTGCAAGATATTCGCACAGAATTGCTTCACACTGAACAAACACTTAAAGGGCTGGGAAGCCAGTACGAAACACAACATGACCCTCAGACACTTGCAGAGATATGGGAGCATGTTAGAGTCTACAAGGAGGAGGCAGAGAGAGAGGTGCGCTTTCTTTCCAAGCAACATGTGGCGAGGGCATATGGAGGAGGGGGAAGACCAGGTAGGAACCTATCCCTCAAACTGAGATCACAGGGCCAACCTGAGTATATCACGGTGGTATCCCAGCCAGAGGGCACAGCAGTCTATGATACCCTCTCTATCTTAGGGACCTTCCAGAGCTACTATGTTTGTTTATATGGTAGTCGCTGCACTGTTAGAGAAACATACACTGCAGAATATCTGGAAGACATAGAGCTGATTTGGCTATCGGATGGTCAGCGAGAATATCTAGCACAGCTATTGACAGTGGAGGAAGTGAAGGAAACAATCTGTACTTTGCCAAATGGTAAAGCCCCAGGTCTTGACAGCCTCACAGGTGAATTTTATAAAGAGCTTGTTGACGTACTAGCCCCACATTTACTCGTGGTCTATGAAGAAGCATACATAATGGGACAGCTGCCTCCCTGTCTACGGCAGACTCTCCTTATCACCCTCCTTAAGCCGGAAAAAACACCTAATAAGTGTGAGTCATGCAGGCCCTTATCATGAATTAATATTGACACTAAAATATTGGCCAAAATAATTGCTATACGCCTATAACCCCTGCTCCCCACTATGGTTTTACCGGACCATTCCAGCTTCATTCCTCGGTACACAGGACACAACACAACCTGTGCACTATTTTTGTACTCCTTCATCATCTCAACCCTGTTGTGCCAACAGCTGCGGTGCTACTAGATGCAGCTAAAGCATTCGACTCGCTTGAGTGGACATATATGTTTTCAGTGCTGGACTGAATGGGGGTACCACCTCTGTTTAAGAGGTGGATCTGCCTCTTAAATGCAGGCCCAAAAGCCCAGGTACGATTAAACTGTTCTACTTCCCAATCACTCTCCATATCCGGGGGTACGAGGCAGGGCTGTCCCCTCTTCCCCCATATTGTTTGTATTGGCCCTGGAGCCACTGGCATGTATAGTCTGGAAAAGGCATGCGGCAGCAGCCCTACACTTTAACAGTCACCCCCATGCCATTTTGTTATATGCGGATGATATGGTGCTGCATATCAGGAAACCTCAGAGATATATGGGGCAGGTCTTTCATTAGTATATACGGCACAAGCAGTACTCCGGCCTAAGCATTAATCAGGTGAAATCTACAATACTGCCTCTCACACTAAGTACCATAACACATCACATAGATTACCCCCTGGAGTGAAGCGAAGATCCAGTCAAGTACCTGGGGGTTTGGATACACAGAGATTCCAAACTTGTGCTCCGATATAATTATGGCACCACCATGAGCAGGCTAGACGATCACATTTCTAAATGGTCATGGCTGCCGCTATCTCTGGCTGATAGAGTGGCACTGCTTGAAATGATAGTGCTTCCTAGACTTTTATATCACCAATGTACCCATTCAACTGACCCAACATTTCTTTAAAACGTTACGCTCAAAGATATTGACACTGTTCGGTGCAGGGAAGCAGCCAAGGATTCGATGGGCAGCTCTCACCTTGCCTTATGAGTGGGGGTTTGAGGCCCCGGACTTTCAGCTGTATTACCTATGTGTCCGGGCGCAATTTGCGCCCTACTGGTTATACCCCCAGACATACATACCTCATCTGGCAGTGGAAAGGGATGTAGCGCACAATATACCACTAGAGTCCCTATTGCCGCATAGCAAACAACCATCACGCACAAGCGAGATAAACACAGTCGAGTGCATGACGGCTGCATGGTGATCCCTGGGGACACAAGCCGGTAAACCCCCACACTATGCACCTGCGCTTCCTCTACGCTGCCACCCGAACCTATCAATAACACATGAAAAGCAGGGCCTCCAATTACTGCAAAGTCAGGGTATAAACGTATTGGGAGTTGTGTTCCCAAAAGGTCAATTTATAGGAATGGCGGAACTCACGTGTATCCCGCCGCCCTTACCTTTTTTGCTTTTTTACGTATTACAGACTTCGCTCGGCTCTGAAGGACCTTTACTGGACCTTCCCGGAAGTGCCCCCTACACTTCAGGCACTACAATACATTCTCACACGTACGTCCTTGAAGGCTCTGGTGACACGCCTGTGTAATATATCGCTTCAAGATACTCCATAGGCAGAGTCACAGGCGCTACACAAATGGAAAGCTACACTAAATGATCCTCTGAGCCCAGCCGACTGGGAGTTCAGCTGTGCACTCATTGACTTGCTCACACCCAATTGCAACCTTGGGATAATACATTTTAAATATCTACAGCAAACCTATTACACTCCTATGCAACTTTGTAAATATGGGCTGAGAACTGATGATAATTGTACAAGGTGTGGGGCAGAGAGGGCTGATTTCTTACGTGCAGCTTGGGGATGTAGGAAAGTACACTGCTATTGGGCGAAGGTAATGCAAACACTTACGGACATGATACTTGAAGAGGTGGAGTGCACGCCTAAAATGTGTCTGCTAGGACTGGTATGTTCCCTACAGCCAAGCCACTGCAAACGGGTAGCGATAGCCCTGCTGATGGCTAAGAGGAGAGGGGAGGTTCACTGGGGAATCCAGAAGGCCCCGACGATCAGGGACTGGTTGAGAGACATGTGCTACCCCCAGGAGCAGTTGGAGTTGTATGCCGAGGAGCTCCTGCAGGCATCAAAACCAAGAGACATATGGAGCCCACTCAAATCATACCTATTGACTAGCCGGGAACGTAGCCCTGAGAATTTGAGCCAGACACAATAATAAAACTGTAAACTTTGCACTTGTATAGCGCACTACTCACCCATTAGGGTCTCAAGGCACTGTACTCATACTGCTATGGAACCCCTCCTGGCTTTTCCCTGTGAGGTGCCCACTCCTGGGCACCCCCAGGGTGAAGCCAGGCATCCAAGCGCTGGTGTGGGCCTTTGTGGAGATTAAGCAAGCTATTGGGGCATTTGTGGAGATTAAGCAAGCTACTGCCCAGAGTGGGACCCATTAATTAGATTAGGCACCGAGGCGAGAATGATCTGGTCCAAGGGAAATTGAGCCCAAGACCTGCCAAAGCGGGACTTGAACCTTGGTCTTGAGCCAGATCTCTGCTTTAGGGTCTGCCCTCTAACCATTGTGCCACACTTCTCCACTTATAATAATGCAAGCTTGTAAAGAAATATCTGATCATATTGTGGAGGGAGTGGGTAATTTGATAATCACTTGCTATACTGTGGTGGAAGTGTCTTCTGTTTTTCTTTTTTACAGTTGTATTTCTGCTAAAATGCAAAAATATATATATTTTTTTTAAAACTCACATGTTGGTTCCCCTATACACTCCTACTCTGACAGTGTCTCCCAGGCCTTCTCTGCAACATTGCGGGAGATGCCAGCCCTGGTGAGGAGCAGGTAGCTCCTAGGCACAAATCTACTCCTCACAACCTCCCACTTGGCACTACCCCCACTGCTGGTGGACCTGCTGTCATATTCAATGCCGTCCCTGGTGAAGAGGGCTGGCAGATATACATGTCGGAGAGTGAGAGGAAGATTTTTTCCAACAGCACTCAGATGTGAGGCAGAATATTTGTGACATAGGGGATACACTGTCTGGCATGTCTTCCTCTCTGCAAGACATGCGCCGACTCCCACAGTTGGTGCACAGAATGACCCAGATGTTGGAGACAATGGCTAGATTCTGGCAAAACATGGGAAAGAGGCTGAATGACATCATGGTCATACAGAGGGAAGAGAGTGCAAGACATCATGCATTGGCTGTGATGATGATGGAGGGGATACTCAAAATGATACCAAATACTTCTCAGTCAATGCATGGAGTGGAGCCAACACACCTACCTGCACCATCTCACCCCCAACCCCTGGTTAGGCAACTTACACGAGGCCTTCATCAATCCACAACAGGAACAGTTTCCCGGCGAACGCCCTCCACTGCACACTCACATCCTCTCCCAGTACAGGGTCTGACACCCCCTGTCTTGTACAAATCCCCACCTTGTACAGGCTCCGACAGCTCCTGCCCAGGCAGACCCCCACCCTTGACAGGGGCAGACACCCCCTATCCAGGCAGGCCCCCACACTGTACAGGGTCCGACATCCCCTGTACAGGTAGACCCACCCACTAGATGGGCGCCAATTCCCCCAATCCAGGCAGGCCTTCACACTGGAGGGGCTGTCATATCCCCTGTCCAGGCAGCCCTCCACACTAGACAGGCATTGACATTCCCTGTCCAGGCAGACCCCACACTGTGCAGGCTTTGGGACCCCCTGTTCAGGTAGACCTCCATACTGTACAGGCTCCAGCACCCCCTGTTCAGGCAGACCGCCACACTGGATAGGAACCACACTCACCTACAACTAAGAACCCCAGGAAACGTGCCACATCACAAAGAATCATCACCACCAAAACTGAGGAGACACAGTCAAGATCCCCCATGAGCAGAGTAAGATATGCTTGCACAGCTCTATGTATATAATTGTCATATTCCACATTTCAACTGGGCTGGGCATTATTTGATGATGTTCAAATGCTTAATGTGGCTGTATGCCATGTATGTGTCAACAATGTGGGTAAGACATGGTTTTCACTAGAACCATCTGTTTACAGTTGTGTCATTTGGAAGGCATTGCTAACCAACTCCAGACGTAGAATTCCATACTTTGGTTACAGCGCAGACAGTGAACTACATGACACAGTTCTTTTTAATTTTTTTATATAAGCATCCTTGTAAAGTAAACAAACACCGCCCATTAGGAAGAGAGAAACAAAATCAAATATTAATCTTCACTGAGCAGGGGCAGGGGACATTGAGGGAGTTGGGGAAAAAAAACACATCAAGATAAGTCAGGGAAATCAGTCTATGTATAAGGGAAAGAAAACGTCCAGTCAAATGGTAATGTCCAGTCCAATGTAATTCTGGTCATCCGCATTTTTTACGACAATCATTTCCTCAGCTGTTGTGGCCTCTTCCTGGCAGGCTGCTGGAGGAGCTGACACCCCACATGACTGAGACACACGGGCGGTAAGATGGGTATGGAGGAAACAGCGTGGGAGGATCTACAGAGAGAAACATGGACGGTGGTATGGGAGGGATGCTGAAACAGGCTGATATCATGGCTGCACCCAAGGAAGTGAAGGTGTCATTGATTAAGTCCAAGGAAAGGGTCATCTCCTCTCAAGTCATGGTGTTCCTTTATCAACTGCTGTAGAAGCCAAGAGAGGTTGCACAACTCCACCTCAGATGCAACCATCTCTTCCTGCGATTCAGCCACAGGGGTCACAACACAGGGAGGGGTTTGGGTGGAAAAAGAGGGATGTTGAGTGTAGGGGACATCTGAGCTCCTCGTGGGACTAAGGCAGGCACTTGGAGTGGGACTGGCGGCAGGGGTGGCAGCTGGGTGCCCCGTTGGACTGGGGGCTTCATGTTGTACAGAGGGGTCAGAGGCAGGCCAGGTGTTGATGTTTGCCGCTCTGGGGACACCTCTGGCTGGTCCAGCTCTTCATTGTCCAGGGGAGAGGCAATATCCTCCCCCCAGCCAGAGGTGTCCAGATCAAGGCCTCCCCTACAGGTTCTGCAGCTTCCACCCAGTCATTGTCTTCAGAGTCCATCTGGGTCGGCGCACTTCCCCTGCCTGTAGATGTTACAAGTCCCTCCTCCTCCTCTTCTTCAGTAGAAGAAAGAGGCCATGCCCACTAACATCCCCAGGAATCTCTTCTAGGTCCCATGTCCTCTCTCTGGTCTTCCTGGCCAGTCAGGTCCACTGAACAGGAAGTGAGACCATTATGTAGTTGGTGTCCATATCAAGGCAAGGTACATGAGTACAAGAAGTAAATGCTGACTTTGTTCTCCTTTGATCTCACTGACCAATTCCAGGTGACATAGATCTGAAATATATGTGTAATATCAATGAGATGTCCAAACATACCTCACACATTGACATCTGTCACAATTGTGGGTGATATACTTTTCTGCAGTGACAAAGTCTAACCTTAAGCAAGATTGCAATATCTAGGCCAGATTCACAAGGGCCATAAAAGTTGTATGTGTGAATGATTGGACAGAAGTTCAAAATTACCAAAGTAATTTAGGCCAAGGATTTCCTGTCCTCACTACTTAGTCGTCTTCACAAGTCAGTCTACATGTGGATATGGAACACAGTCTGGATGGAGCTGTCCGTCCCAAGGCCATGTGTCTATGATCACCCTGTCAGGTGCAGACTTGATAATCTCAAACTATTGCTTGTCATCTGCTGTGTAGCATGGTCGGATTCCACATAACTGCTTGAAAGGGTGTACATGTGGAAAACAGCCCTTGCTTCTGACCTTTGCTAGCTGTGAGTATATGTATTTGAGAATCCATAAAACTATCAGCGAAATCTACATGGCATGTGCCACATTTGGCAGTTCAAGGCTGCCTGGTAGTGCTGTACACCAGCTGGTATGTGTGCAAAGCAGGCTCAGCTAGCTAGATGTTACATGAAACATACATACAAGCCACTGTTGTGAAGACATGTGCATTAGTTTAACCTAGGAAATGTTGGAACCATTTTGTGTGAAATAAGTATTCTAAAGTCAGCCATTACTCCAAGATACATTGAATAATACTTTACACTGATGATACACACAACAAAGGCATGCATGCCACAGCATCTGACACAAGAAATGTAACCTCTTGACCTCACACTTGACAGTGTCTAGACCATCCATTTGGCATTTCACCCAGCAGTGATAAGGCCCTTGCTTTATCCTTTGGCTGATGCAGCAATTGTTGGGATTATGTGAAAAGAGACATGAGAGGCACACAAAAAGCATGCATGTCACAGCATCCAACACAAGAGATGTAACCACTTGACCTCACTCTGGACCAACCCTTTGTCATTGCCATTGCACCCAGCAGTGATAAGGCATTTCCATTTCTTCACATAAATGCAAGAGTGATGGCTATTTCCCCTGTAGTGGCCAGGACACAACAAGTCCCAGGATGCACTTTGGTCAATGCTTCCAATGTGATCCCATGGGGCATTGGCCTTAAGACTGCTGCAGCAATTACCCAGATTGTGAACATGGTGACATGTGATACATGTTGATACAGCTCTGTCACCACTCACACCATGATACCAGAAACAGTATGCAGGCAATGCACTTACCAGATCTCTGCTACTCCAAGTCCTCCATCTGAGCATGAAGGGTCGGCCAGGCTGTCCTCAGGACCCTCCTGTACAGTGGTGTGAGGCTGGGCTGGTGCACGTGGAGCTGGGAGGACTGTCACAGAAAATCTTGGGCCCTCAGTTGGGCCTAACATTTCAGGACCTCCCAGCGCTTGCAGCATGTCCTGGCCCACCAGTGGTAGACACCCACTGCACTACAGCACTGAACAAACTCCTCCCAGATCCTGGTGCAGCGTTGCATTGCTCAACTGCTCCTCTGGGCCCCAAGAAAGCTTAGGTAATTGTCAAGCACCCCCTCCCAACTAATATGCCCAATTCCCTTTCACTGAAGGGGGTGCACTCTCCTCAACTCCTTCAGCTATGTTGGGGGCATGTAGGGTGAACAGAGCAGCAGGGTTTCAGAGGATCCAGTCTGTAGCAGAGGATGACTCAGAATGACAAAAAAATGGCTGCCTGCAACTTCTTATAATGGACTTCCTGTCTTGCATTTCCTCTGTGTCATTTCCTGTTGAATGTCATTCTGTTCCTGCCTGTCTCTGGATTCTAGGCACCAAGGGTGGATTATCCACACCTGGAGCGTACACTGAGCGTAGGATCCACTTGCGGGTTGTGACATATGAAATCAGAACAGAATTTTTTTTTAAAAGAAAAGTGTAACATATGCAAACATGTAGGAAGTGCAGAAATACTAAGGGAGGAATGGAAGGTTTTGTGGATACACTCTACTCTATAGCACTTCCCATTCCAGTTTGGCCCTTTTCATTGCATCATTGTACATGTGGTCAACATATCTTGCTTACATCTAGGAAAACTGTACTGTATCAAAAACCAGGCACAGGTAGTGATGTCTATCTATGGTCATATATACACCCTCATTATGACTTTGGGGGTCTTCCATGAAGAACGCGAAAGCCACAGGCATCAGGAGACCGCAAGTGCTGGCGGTCTCCCACCTGCCATATCATGGGTACTTCTGGATTTCCGCCACACTTTGGGTGGAAATCCGGCTGTAGTCGTGCTGGCAGGCGGAGACACTCTGGTGATTCCATCTCCAGCCCACCCCGACAGTAGGATGCGCCCGCCAAATTATGGGCCATAATATGGCCTGGCAGTGTACTTCTGGCAGGGCGCTGCCAGCAGTGGAAGCACCCCATCCCAATTCCTGCCAGACGACCTTCTCCTTGGAACAGGTAAGGTGATCGTCCAACAGGGGAAGGAGGTGAGAGGTGAGGGATGTTGTGTTTGCGTGTGCGAGTGTGTTGTGTATGCGTGTGTGCATGAATGTGTATATGTGTGGTTATATGGGTGCCTGTATGTTGAAGTGACTGCGTGTCTGCATGTCAGGGGGTATGCGTGTGAGTGTGAGTGTGTGTGTTTGGATGGGTGTGAGTATGTGTGCATGAATGCAGGTATGAATGGAGTTCTGAGTGCGTGTATGGATGTTGCTGTGAATGCGTGCATGAATGCGTGTATGAATGGAGTTGTGAGTGCTTGTATGGATGTTGTTGTGAATGTGTGCATGCATGCGGGGAGAGTGGTGGGAGGGAGGCAATGTGGCTGAAGGGTGGTGTGGGGTGGGGGATGATGTGGCTGAAGGGGGTAAGGGAGATGGGTGTGGAGGGAGGACCACCAAAGCCACAATGAGGGCCTAAGACTGGGAAGCCATAGCAAGTTTGTCAAACCAGCCCCAACACATAAACGCAGGATTGCTGATTTGAAACTGGTGGTACATATTGCCATGCCAGTTCTGAACCAAACCACAGTAATGCGACCTTCCCCCTCACCTCCCATGACAAAAGTCACTAGCCCCCCTGGCCAGTCTGGACATGCCCAAAACCTATGCACTAGTGACAGTGGACCCTTGTTAGACCTCACAGGCTTAGGATGGTCATTCCCCAACTTTTTGCCTGCCCCCTCCACTTTTCTGACACTGTTTCTGCCGAGTTTAGGACTCTGTGCACTTTAACACTGCTAACCAGTGCTAAAGTGCATATCCTCTCTCCCTGAAACTTGGTAACATTAGTTCATTCCCAAATGGCCTATTTGATTTACTTGTAAGTCCCACTAAAGTGTACTACATGTGCCCAGGACCTGTAAATTGAATGCTACTAGTGGGCCTGTAACACTGGTTGTGCCACTCACATAAGCAGCCCCTTAACCATGTCTCAGGCCTGCCATTGCAAGGCCTGTGTGTGCAGTTTTACTGCCACTCCGACTTGGCATTTAAAAGTATTTTCCAAGCCCTAAACTCCCCTTTTCCACATATAAGTCACCCCTAATGTATGCCCTGGGTAACCCATAGGGTGGGGTGCTATGTAGGCAAAAGGCAGGACATGTACATGTGTGTTTGATATGTTCTGGTAGTAGAAAAATCCTACATGTGTTTTCCACTACTGTGCGGCCTGCTCCTTTTATAGGATAGCATTAGGACTACCATCATATACTGTTTGAGTGGTCGATTCTGATCAGAAAGGGGTAACCAGGTCATATTTAGTATGGCCAGAATGGTAATAGAAAATTCTGCTTATTTGAATTTGAAATTACTATTTTAGAAATGCCACTTTCAGAAAAAGAGCATTTTCCTGCAGTTAAAATCTATCCGTGCCTTACAGCCTGTCTCCAACCAATGTCTGGGTTGGGCTGGTTGACAGCTTCCTTGTGCATTTCACCCAGACAACCACAAACACAGGATACTCAGTCACACCTGCACTCATCTGCCTACTGAATGGGTCTTCCTGGGCTAGATGGATGGAGGGTCTGACTCTTATATTTCAAAGGCTAGTGGCCTGCCATCACACAATGGACTGGCAACCCCCATACTGGGACCCTGGCAAACAGACCTGTACTGAAAGGGGAACTTGTGCACTTCAAAACCACTCTTTGAAGTCTCCCCCACTTCAAAGGCATTTTTGGGTATATAAACTGGTTCCCTGACCCCACCAACTCAGACACTTCTGGACCTGAACCTGCAACCTGTCAAGAGAAACTCCCTGGCTGCCCAAAAGGACTCATCTGGACTCCTTTGCTGAGAAGGACTGCTGTCCTGCTGCTGCCCTACTACCCTCTGTCTTTACTGAGAAGTGCTCTCCAAAGCTTGGATTGAGCTTGCCTTCTGTTTTCTGAAGTCTCAGGGCCAAAAAGACTTCATCTCTTCAGGAAACTTCTTGTGCACTGAAAATCGACGCACAGCCTGCCAGAAATGACACGCAGCTAACCTGTGACCGAGAAATCGCTGCACAGCTGAACTTAAACAACGCAGCCTGACTTCCCGAGTGAAGATTCGACACAGCACCTGCCTTGTGACAGAAAATTTTACGCACAGCCCTATCGGATCGATGCACAGCCGAACCAGAATGACGTAGCTAATTTCCCGAGCAAAAAATTGACACAGCGCCTACTGTGCGACAGAAAGTTCGATGCATCGCCCTACCGGATCAACGCAAACTCTGTGACTTCTTCCACCATTCCCAGGATTTCCCTGCATCGTCCCTGGTCATCAAAAAGATCCCTGCATCGCAGTGAGGAACGAAGACTGCACGCTGAAAAACAAGCAAGCCCCTTGCAGTTTGGAAAAAAACTACGCATTGTCTGTGCCGTGTCAGAAAATCCAACATACACCCTATTTTTTCACACATCACCTCCTCTGCGGTCTCCGTGTGGGTTATTTTTTACGCAAACCACGTAATCAAAAGAGCCAACTGTCTTGGACAAGTGTTCATACCTCTGCCAACTAGAGACCCCATTTCTAACACCCCTCAATCATTGCACGTGGGGTACAATCACTACACTGTAAAATCTCATTATAAAAAGTAAGAAGCCTCCTTAACGCCACATTAGCGTTAAAAAAATGAGGCTAAAGTGACGCAGAAATGCTCTAAGGGCTTGTAAATATCCCTCTATGTTTCTTCAGTTTTTCAATCTGTATGTTGACAAGCACCTGTTCTAGGTGCCTCAGATGGTCCTTCCACAAATTGGAAAAGATGGCAGTATTTGTCACGGTATGACATGAGACAATCTCCCATCCCATGATTCACCTGTAGTTAAAAAGTGGCAAGGACATTCGTAAGTCCAGAAGGGATCCCTGTAACTGACATTACTTTTCTGGTGGAAAGAATACATTCTTCTACTTCCACTAGGTGCTGATGTGACCTTTCAGTAGCCAGTGGTCTGGTTGATGGTACTCAAGTAACAAGCAGCACCCAGTAGCTCTTCAGTGCTGGGGATTGGGTGTGGATCAGCCTTGTTTAACTCAGTGTGGGCCTAGTAGTTCACATAAAAGCTCAAGTCTGTGGATCCTTTCCTGGGTACAAATACGACTGGACTGACCCACAGACTAGGGGAGCACGTAATCACCCTTAACTCCAACATCTTGGAAACTCCTGGACTTGCTCACACAATGTCCTGCTCTTTGATAGTAAGCTTCTCCCATATTTCTATGCCATGGACACATACAGGTGTCAACCTTGGAATCAACAAAAATAGATGAGAAAATAAACCCTACACTTCACTATACTCTCTCTGCTGCTCAGGCATTAGCCAAGGTTTGGTTTTACACTGTCGGGTAGGCTCTCATTATTCTAATGAGACTACTGGATTTTGAGTGGAAGGATCGCCTGCGGTGTGGGAGACTGAGTCTGACCCACTGCAGGTGACACCTGTCGCTCCAATCGGGGTTTTGCTCCGGCTAACTAGCAAAGCCTCATCCCTACTCAAGGACAGGGATGTCTGGGCAGCCGAGCGCATGACATAATTGGTTTCCCAGGGAAGCCGTGGACACTCCGGTCTCATCCGTTTCCCTCAATTACATTAGTCTCATATTTTCGATGACAAACAGAGGCAGTAAATGTTTCAATAATAATCTTAATAAAATGACTGCATCTTAGTTAGCAAAGCGTGAGCGGTAATAACCAGAATGACACAGCATGACAGTATTAAAATGGTGACAAGGAAAGTGAAGCATAAGAATAACACCACCATATTGTCACTACAATTAATAGATTAATTTCTGCCTAGATCGCAATAGAGCACATCGTGTTAAGCTCTAATTCTGCCCTTCAGGTTCACCTGGGAAGACAACATCCCCTTATACCTGAGCAAAGGCCTGAAGTCTGCATTAGCATCTGTAGTGAAGCGTTCAGCAGTCAGCATACAGTTGTGGTTCTCTGGCTGGAATCTCCCTCTAACGTGTAAGGGACAGAGAAGTGTTTTTATAACAAAACAACTGATGTTCTGAGAAAATGTCCTTACATAAGGATGTGTGCTTTCTACGAATGTCAGAGACTAAACTTATACCACGTTCACTGGCAATGTACCTTGCTTTAGCCTTGGAAGAAGCACAGAGTGAGCAAGAATGTCTTGTTTGAGAACAGAATGCTGGCCTAAGAAAACTGTTAGATAGAAAATAAAACAAGACCATAAAAGTGGCTATTGTAACAATAATAAAATGAAGCTGAATAAAATATATCTAGGTTAGAGTGCACAGCAGCTGGCCTAGTATGCTAAAATAACGTGCATGGAGCTATCGCTAAAATGGCTACACAACACCATCCACAGAACCATTCTTTGCAATACCCTGCAGCAGGGCAGGACGTGGTTCAAGGTCTTCCTCAATGTTTTAATTGATTGCCATGATTTTCACTGTGAAGGATGTCAGGATATGTGGCTTTAGCCAGTCCACAATAGACACCCGCTTTGGCTCCACTGTGTGCCTCTGAAATCTTCTGCACTACCTTGTATAGCTCACACAATTAATCTTTTAAAGCTATTGGACAAGTAGGCTTCAGCACCAATACCCCATTATCCTCCTGGTGTCCAGTAAATGTAGCTTTCTGTTCATACCACCCCTTCTTCAGCTGATCATGACACCTTCTGCAGATGCAGCACTCATTTGGGTCAGTGCAGGCAGGTCCTATGGCAAGGTGGTTGTTGTCTTATTCTAAGTCCGATCAAACAAATATCATGACAAGGCTTCCCTCTGCTGAGTTGATATATATGCTGGCATTTGCTTCATGCAGTTGCTGCCTACTTGGGAAGATCATCTCTCCCTCAGCAGTGGCACAGGGTCTCAGGTACACAGATGGTTCATCTTGGTAGTCTTTCAGTTGCAGTTCTTGATGGGAACTGTGAATGGAGCCCCAAGACTCATTTGCAGCAAGCTTTGCCCCTTTCTCACTCTCAGCTAGTCTGATTTGTGTGGGTGTTCTCTAGGTTAGGGACACAAGCTTTGTTTGGACAATCTTTCTTGCTGCAAGGGCAGATTGATCCCTTCATTCATTTAACATGCAGGCCTCTTCTCAAGGTGTGAGGGATGATGTTCTTCCAGGAGGAAACCCAAAGGGCATATTAGGCTTAGTATGCTGTGCTCATACTTAGCGTAGGGTGGGGGTTATAGATCTACTGCCCTGTTTAGACAGCACGGTAGGGCTGTTCTTGTGTTTTACACTTTTAGTTACATGCTTACTCCTATTGTCTTTCATTATCCTCGTTATTGCCATGCACCTGCTTTTATCTAAGATGCAGATATTGTATTAAATGCTTATTTAAATATAATCTGCATCTGTTGTCTTTGCCTGAGTGAGGTCTTGGTAACTGAGAGAACAGGATGATATACCACGAATCCCTGGGAGCCTATTGTACCATGAGCTTGGTTGCCACAATCATCTCGGTCAGAAACGGGCACTGCTAGTTAGCTGGAAACCCTGGATTAGGTCGACAGGTGTCATCAGGTGTGGAATTGTGCTCAGTACCCACAACCTAGGCAATCCTACCGCCCAAATCCAGTAGCCTCATTACCCTAATGGGAAGCTACGCGACATGGCGCCACCAACGTTTGGTCAGGCACGAAAAATCAGATCCTCCTAAGTATCTCTGTCTCACCGAAGGATAAATACACCTAAATATTATACAGGGAGACGTATTGCGGATTTCCTCCTCAGCTAGATAGGTGGGAATCTATCCAGAGCTGTAGGTTGTTTAAGCTTGAACCATAAAAGGATTGATCCCTAGTTGGTATCCTTATCTCTGAACACAATAAACAAGTGATATGGCGAACCCTCAACGGGTAGCAATAGCAGTAAATATGAGAGGCCCCCTTACTACACATTTATTGGCAAATGGCTTAATGGCCCAGGGGGGTCCAGTTACTTTTGTTGTTGAGGCTCACGCAGCCTATAGAACAGAAACATTTTATTCTTGGGTCACCTTTCCAGCAGTGGATGGAAACACAAATACATTTCATAACTATACACTGGCAAAATCTCCTGCACAATACGAGACATGACTGAAAGTACTTTGGGCAAGGAGATGCCACAAGGGAAGGGTGACATCAGCCTGCTGAGTAAAAAACACCGCACATAGAGCACACAATAGAGTCATGACAACCTGTAAACACGTATAGGAAAAAGAGACCCTCTCTCCTGAAACTGAACCAATCAGAATCTGTGGCTTTTTAAGGTGTGATAATAGAAGGCCTAGTGTTTGCATAGATCCTTCTACATACATTCTTTATCCTCTTCAGAAATGTTAATACTCTATATTATCTGTACCACCCTATGGGCCAGATGTAGGAAGCATTTTGCATGGTGCAAACTGCGAAAATTGCAGTTTGCGCCATGCAAAATGCTCATGGCGATGCTCATTCACATTTTGCGAGTCTGTACCAACTCACAAAATGTGAATGCGACTCGCAAATAGGAAGGGGTGTCCCTTTCCTATTTGCGACTCGCACCGCAATGCTAAATTGCTATGTGACCACAAACGCGGTCGCAAAGCAATTCGCAGTTGCCACCAGTGTCACACTGGTGGTAACCCATTTGCAAAAAGGAAGGGGTCCCCATGGGACCCCTTCCCCTTTGTGAATGTTACCAAAAATGTATTTTCACAGCAGGCAGTGGTCCAATGGACCACTGCCTACTCTGAAAAAATGAAACCAAATAGTTTCGTTATTTTTTTTGTATTGCAACTCGTTTTGCTTTAAGGAAAATGGGCTGCAAAATAAAATAAAAAACTGCTTTATTTAAAAAGCAGTCACAGACATGGAGGTCTGCTGACTTCAGCAGGCCACCATCCCTGTGAGTGCAGGGACTTACTATGGGTTCACAAAATGCGACCCACCTCATTAATATTAGTGAGGTGGGTCTTTGCGACCCCATAGCGATTTGCAGACAGTGTCTGAGACACCGTTCTGCATCCGCATTTGCTATTTGGAAATTGCGAGTCGCACCGACTTGCAATTTCCGAATCGCAAATGCAGAAATTGCTACATCTGGCCCTATATTCTTAATAAACAATTGAAAAAAAAAAAAGAAATGTTAATACACAGATAGCTGTGACCTGAACCAAACACCCTCTTTATTCTGAGAAAACATCTTTTGAGGCACATAGACCCAGATTTACCAAATAGTCGCTCAGTGCAGTGCAGCTGTGAAAGATGCTGCTATGTGTTACAGGGAGGGAGCATGAGAGCGTTGTATATGATAGGCTCTCTTCCTCATGCCGGCATTGTTTTTAGCTGCCAAGTGACACACACGTCTTTACACCATAGTGTAAATTGTGGTGATGACTTTAGCCCAAGGGTCCTCTACTGAGGGAACCATTCCGAATGGCAAGAACATTGTAAGATTTCCATGTTTGTCTTGGTGTCCCGTAAGGGGAAACACTGCTTCCAGCTGATTTGTTTTATGTGCTATCCAGATGGCACCCATGGGTGCTTTACAGATGATTCAGTGGACTGTTTGTGGATTAATGCCTTCAACGGGTAATTGGTGTACAGCTGGTGGAGCCCTTACTGGGCCGGTGTTCAAAGCTTGCATACCAAACTGTACTAGTTGTCTGTAAATTGTAACTAGCTGATTGTAACATGTGCGTACGTCGGCAACTTGCATTGCCTGTACACCAGGATGTGGTGTGTTTGTGGCAAATATAAGCCAGGTTGGTCAGTCATTGCTTAGAGGACCTAATCTCATGGATTGTATTACATGTAGTAGGGTGCCAATAAACGAGTTTTGGTGATCTTGATAAGAAAGTGGTATTTCTAGGTGTTGATAAGCTTGATACTGCTGTGGTATGTTTGTTACTCTGTATGTGTGAAAGACATGTGTTTGCGTTTGTTTCAGGATAGGTGATCCATGAGTAAAATGTTTCTGTTTGGTAAGCTCCATTTGCTTTCACAACAAATGTTACTTCTCCACCCTCATCTACTTTAAGGCTTGTCTGCAGTTCTCCAGGATATTTATGGAATATTTATGGAACACCAAATTGGGAGAATCCTTTTTAAAGTTCAAGCTTGAACAACCTACAGTTTAGATAGGTACTCCTTACTTAACTGAGGAGGATTGTCACTAAGACCACGGAGGTCTCCATGAATTGGGACTCAGAGTACCTGCTCTGTGTGAGGCATAGATACTCAGGGTGATTTGTAATTTAGGGCCAGATGTAACATGTTCCGATATTGCGAATCGGAAATTGCGAGTCGGTGCGACTCGCAATTTCCGAGTCGCAATATCGGATGCAGAATGGTGTCTCAGAGACCCACCTCATTAATATTAATGAGGTGGGTCGCATTTTGCGACTCCATAGCGAGTCCCTGCACTCACAGGGATGGTGGCCTGCTGAAGTCAGCAGACCTCCATGTCTGTGACTGCTTTTTAAATAAAGCAGTTTATTTTTTTTTATTTTGCAGCCCGTTTTCCTTAAAGGAAAACGAGTTGCAAAATAAAAAAAATAACGAAACCATTTGGTTTCGGTTTTTCAGAGTAGGCAGAGGTCCATTTGACCACTGCCTGCTCCGAAAAACCCTTTTTGCAACATTCACAAAGGGGAAGGGGTCCCATGGGGACCCCTTCCCTTTTGCAAATGGGTTACCACTATTGTGACACTGGTGGTAACTGCGAATTGCTTTGCGACCGCATTCGCGGTCACAAAGCAATTTAGCATAGTGATGCGAGTCACAAATAGGAAGGGGACACCCCTTCCTATTTGCGAGTCGCATTCACAATTTGCGAGTCGGTACTGACTCGCAAATTGTGAATGTGTATCGCAAACGGCATTTTGCATGGCGCAAACTGCGATTTTCGCAGTTTGCACCATGCAAAATTCTTGCTACATATGGCCCTAAGTGCCTAAGCACCATCGTTAGTGGTGCCATGTCGTGAAAGACTTTCACCTCTCAACGAGACTGCTGGATTAGGGGCAGCAACCCTTTTGTTCATAGGTGACTGAGTCATTCCTACGCCAGTTAGAAGCTGTCAGTCGAAACATCCCGGCACTCTGGCAGTACCTGAGAAAGTAAGTCTATGACGAGAAGAAATTCCCTCTATTTTTTTTTCTAAATCTCCGTCGGTTCTGTTTCAGAATGTTGGCATGCATGTAAGATCGGGAGCTATTTCCCAGCACATTTCCATACACAGTAATGCCCTTATTTGAGCCTTGTACTTGGAAAGCTCCTACATATTTTGGCCCACATTTATGGTGGCCTAGCACCATTCCAATGCCACATTAGCATCAATCTTTTTAAGCTTTGGTGGCGTTGGAAGGGCAAAAATGCAGCGCCAAATGTAGGCATAATATATGCAAAGGGGGCATCCTGGCACTAGGGGGGCCGTAAAAATGCTGCAAAAGACTCTATAAGATTCCTTTGCACCACTTTTTATGAGCATTTCTTAACGCCTGCTAAGTGCAGATGATACAAAGACGCTCTCATTGTGTTCAATGGACTTCTGGGTGCTTTGCAAAACTTTTGACGCTAGTCCTGCAAAGCGCCGGACATCGTCAAAAATTATGATGCTAGTCCCCCTGAGTACCGCCATGGTGCATAGTATTTTAAATACAGCACGCACATAATGGCGTTAGGGGGCACTAAGGGGCGCAAGAAAAGGGGCGAGGCACTAGGTGCAGCACCACTTTTCATAAATGAGGGCCTTTGAGTTATGGATTGGAGTATTTAGGTAGATATGGGTATTTTAGGACTGTGAGAGTTTTGAGAACTTAAGACATCTTTTTTGTGCTCAGTGAGTACTTGTTTGGCTTTTTAGTACAATGCTTAGCTAATAAAGTGATTTAGTGTGTCTGCTTGAAGGTATAAAAGTTGAGTAGGACATTAGGAATTTCTGCTGCCTTAGGTTATGATTTTTGCGTAACAGGGCTTCCACGTCGGGCCTGATTCTGATGGCAATACCTCACTAAATTAACCCTATCTAGGACCCTCCTTATAATGCGGGCTCAAATCCTGTTTCAAGAGCAAGCTCTTGTTTACACCCAAATCAGGACTTCGATCCAGGCACCACCTGCACAAAGGTGGTGAAGTGAAGGAGATGTGAGAAAGTGCATTCAAGAGGGGAGTGAAAAGAGGGCACTGAAGAGGAAAGACAGAAGGTGTTAGATATTCAGATGAATATAATGGTAGAGATTTGGGGCCAGATGTACTAAGCAGTTTGCACGTCACAAATAGCAAATTTCGCACTTTGCAATGCACAGACCTCGTTTTGCGATTCGGTAACCTGGTTACCGAATCGCAAAATGGGTTTGCGAGTCACAATTATAAAGGGGTGTTCCCTTCCTAATTGCGAGTCGGAGTGCAATGCAGGATTACTTTGTGACCGCGAACGCGGTCGCAAACCAATCGCAGTTTGCACCCTTTTGTAATGGGTGGTAACCCATTCGCAAAAGGGAAGGGGTCCCCATGGGATGAGAATGGCACTGCAAACATTTTTTCAGAGCAGGCAGTGGTACTATGGACCACTGCCTGCTCTGAAAAAATTGAACGAAAATGTTTAATTTTTCGTTTTTGTAATGCATCTCGTTTTCCTTTAATCCTTTAATGTCCGCATCAGGCCATCATCCCTGTGAGGGCCGCCATCCGCAAGTGGGTCGCATATTGCGACCCACCTCATGAATTTTCATGAGGTGGGCCTTTGCGACCCCCCTGCGAATCACAGATGGTGTCAGGAACACCATCCAAAATTCTGAATTGCGACTCGCAAATTGTGAGTCGGTCTGACTTGCAATTTGCGGGTCGCAATTCAGAAGGTACCTACATCTGGCCCTTAGAAAGTAAGATTTAGTTCACAGTCTCGCAATTTCAGAATTGAAACGTTTTGAATATTATTTATTTGAAACAAAATCATTGTAGTTATTCATTTATTGTAAACAGCAAACAAGTGACAAAGCCAATAGTTGTGATTAATTTTGTGTCTGTCGGTTGTTGTGTTCTGGATACAAAAACAGAAAGCTCAAGACGGAACAAAAATTCTGGTTGCAAGTTACAAGTACACAAGTTTATTTTATCAGCATAGTTACTAAAAACCTTTGCAACATAAATAAAATTGTAAAAGGTTTATTCATTAAGCATGCTGCCACAACAGAGATGCAAGGATCAAAAGTGGGAAATGCCGACTAAAATTAAGTTTCTACAGCATAAACATACAATGTACGTGTGCTAAAGACATTCATCGCGACAATAAGCCATCTAAAATACGAATTACGTATAATATGATCCCATTGGTGCTACATAGCATGAGCTGAAAGACATGGTGCCTGGCCCACGACCAGCTCTAAATACTGGTGCAAAAGTGACAAATTCGGATGGGTTCCTTATAGTGCAAAATGGGGCCAAGTTCCACATATTGCAAAAAGGGGGCAAAGTGCATGTCTTAAACTTGCCTCCCATATGCTCAAGACATAAGTCACCGCCCCACATCCAGGTTTAGAAAAATTGATGAAAATGCCGGTTGCAGAGATTAAGAGACTCCAGAAGAGCAGAAGCTGAGATGATTGATCGCTGCCTGTAACACTCCTTTGGCAATTTTTTGTGCACAAATGCTAAGAATTTTACTAATCAATAGTTTAATTGAATATCGCCGGGTGCAAATCATGCCAGCACAGCCGGCCCCCTCGACCAAATTCTTCTTTAGTTGAAGAGCGGTTTTGGCAACTGTCTCCTTTCTGCCAACAGCTCTGTTCCGGTGCATACCAAGTGTGGCAGATCTTCTGTGCCATTGCCACACAGGCGACAGGCATTCACTGTGGATCATCTCAGCCACAGGTTGAGTTGTGGAGCTCAAGGTAGAACCCCAGACGATATTTTAAAAATTGCTCCTTGATGCTTCTTGAGAAGGCAAGGCTGAGCTATTTCAGGGGGAGTAGGTGCGCTGTGAGTACTTAGGGCCATATTTATACTTTTTGACGCAAAACTGCGCTAACGCAGTTTTGCACCCAAAAAATTTGCGCCGGCTAACGTCATTCTGAAGCTCCATGCGGGCGCCGTATTTATTGAATGGCGTTAGCCGGCGTTAGTCGACCGGCGCTGCCTGGTGTGCGTGAAAAAAAAACACGTACACCAGGCAGTGCCGGCGTAGGGAAAAATGGCGTTTGGGCGTCCAAAAATGGGGCAAGTCAGGCTGAGGCAAAAAAATCGTCTTAACCCGATTTGCGCCATTTTTTTTGGGCGCCCAGACGCCATTAACATGACTCCTGTCTTAGCAAAGACAGGAGTCATGCCCCCTTGCCCAATGGCCATGCCCAGGGGACTTCTGTCCCCTGGGCATGGACATTGGGCATAGTGGCATGTAGGGGGGCACAAATCAGGCCCCCCTATGCCACAATTTTTTTTTTTTTTTAAACTTACCACAACTTACCTTTTCTTCCCTGGGATGGGTCCCTCCAGCCTTGGGTGTCCTCCTGGGGTGGGCAAGGGTGGCAGGGGGTGTCCCTGGGGCTTGGGAGGGCACCTCTGGGCTCATTCTGAGCCCACAGGTCCCTTAACGCCTGCCCTGACCCAGGCGCTAAAATCCGGCGCAAATGCGGGTTTTTTAGTCCCGCCCACTCCCGGGCGTCATTGTTGCCCGGGAGTATAAATCCGACGCAATAGCATCGGAGTCATTTTTTAAGACGGGAACGCCTACCTTGCATATCATTAACGCAAGGAAGGTGTTCACGCAAAAAAATGACGCTAACTCCATGAACTTTGGCGCTAGACGCGTCTAACGCCAAAGTATAAATATGGAGTTAGTTTTGCGTCGAATTTGCGTCGAAAAAAACAACGCAAATTCGGCGCAAACGGAGTATAAATATGCCCCTTAATGGCATCCCGGCGTGAGCTGTCCCAGAAAGTACAGCCTTTTCTTCCATTAAAGATTGGAACTTTATTGAATTCCATACTCGTTTTTTAAACACCGGGTGGATGATGGAGGCTTCCCTGAGCTGAGACAGTTCAGTCTTGGTCCGCGATTCCTTAAGATAGGTCCTGGAGGGCGATGAGTCTATATGCTTTCAATAGGGTGATGTTCGGGATTGTAATACCTCTCTGAAATTCACTGTCATAATGAGTGTCTCTACAAGGAGAAAAAAATATGTAAACAATTAGAGAGATTTGGCATAATAACTATAATAATGTAGACAAGATAGTCTATAAGAATGCCTTAAAGTCCTATCATAAAGATTGCCGTAAAGCTAAAACTACTTACTTTACTAATAAAAATACAGAAACTCAAAACTGTCCTAATACTCTTTTTGGAGCTGTGAGATCGTTTTCAGATCACACAAAAGTGACACTACCTATCTCTCTTTCCCATATACAGGATGGAGCAAGTGCTGAGTTCTTCATCAAGTAATTGGATGATATCAAGGCTACCTTCTCCATCTTCGCTGAGGTCAATGTCCTAATAAGCATCCCCAAAGTTAATACCATTTTGGAAAAGATTCAGCTTTTGGACACCTTGGGGATCATTACGACTTCAGTGGACAGAAAAACCCATCCCCCGAAATCCCGACTGGTAGGTTGCCGCCAGTGCATGGCGCCTTCCCCCTGGCCCCATTACGAGTTTCCCGCGGGCTTAGCGGGAAACAGCCTACAGCATTGTCTCTGGCTCGTAATCAAGCTGGTGGAAATGCTATTGTGCATAGGGTGCACCAGAATCCGTCACAATGTTCAGTGTCTGCCAAGCAGACAGTGAACATTTCGACAGGGCTGGCCAGGGGGGACCCTGCACTGCCCACTGCAAGTGCATGGGCAGTGCAGGGGTATCGCTGGGGCACCCTGCACCCCGTCTCCGCCAGCCATTTCATGGTGGGCTTACTGCCATGAAACCGCTGGTGGAGAGGGGGGTCATAATCCCCAGGGTGGCACTGCTTGCAGCGCTGCCCCGGCAGGGCAGGACCGCCAGCAGCACCACACCATTATGTGAGGAAAACTGTGAGGAAAACTAGCGGTCTCACCATGGTGCTACCCTCACAGTCCTAATGTGGCCGTTGGGAACAACTGCCACTGCGACCATGGCAGTCATTAGGCCACCAGAGCTGTAATAGGGCCCGTTGTCTGTTAAGACTATTCTTTCCTATATTAAATCAGCCTCTCCGGTGGATCCCTGTCCCCCTGATATTATGGCTAAACTTTCCCAGTAAAATTTGGAGCAGATTGGCCAATTATTCAATCAGTCATTGACAGAAGGGGTAGTCCCAAAGAATTGGAAAAGTGCACTGGTTACTCCATTGCTGAAAAAAACTAATAGAGATCCCTTTATGCGGTCTAATTATACACCAATATCCCGTTTATCCACTTTCTCTAAGGTGTTGGTCAAACATGTGAATTTGCAACTTACTAGAGAGATAAAACAAAACAATTTGCTTCATCCTTCCCAATCTGGATGGTGTGTAGGTCATAGCACTGAATCAGCACTCTTTGGGCTCTTGTAGTATCTCAGCCATAAATTAGGTGAAGGCTGCGCTGCTGCTCTTCCCTTATTAGATCTCAGTGCAACATTTGACACTGTTAATCACAGCATGCTTCTCCAAAGACTCAAGGCACTTGGAATTCAGGGCAGTGGGTATGCCTGGATTAAATCTTTCCTAGAAAACTGCTCTCTTTATGTTCATATCAATCAATATAGGTGAAAACTACACTATCTAATATCAGGTGTGCCTCAGGGCTCTATTTTAAGCCCCTTACTGTTTAATGTACATGTAGGACTTCTGGCAGACATTGTGGAGAATTGTGGTCTTACATTTTTTTCAAATACAGATGATACACAAATTATGGTATCTCTGTCATCCAAGGATCACAAGAAAGCTGCTGCCTTGCCTTCCTGTCTTGCACAAGTGTCAAATTGGATGAGTGTGAACTCCCTGAAGTTAAATGGAGACAAAACGGATGTCTTGTTAGTGGGCAATTCTTTTACACCTTAGGGCACTTACTTATGGCCTGGCTCGATGTGTAATATTCGTAATCCTGTCCCCGTTGTTAAAAACCTAGGAGTCTGGCTGGATCACAAACTCTCTATGAACCAACAGATCACTTATGTAGCAGCCACCTGTTTGGTATATTAAAAAGGCTTAAAAAGCTTGTTCATTGTTTCCCGACCGCTGCTCAGGGAACCGTAATCCAAGCCTTAGTCACCTCATGGCTGGATTATGGAAATGTTCTATATCTGAGGGTGAGAAATTCTCTACTTAAATGCCCCCAAATGGTGCAAAATGTGGCTGCACGCCTTTTGCTTTGTTCTCCAAAGTACTAGCTCGGTCAGCCTGTTAAGATCTCTTCATTGGCTGCCCATTGAGCAGAGGGTGCAATTTAAGACCTTGAGCTATATGTACAAATGTGGACCCACTTATTTGAGATCATTGGTTGCTCGTTATTTGCCAAATCGCCTCCTGAGGTCGAGTCATCAAAAGGTAGAAGCAATTCCTAGAAACAGGAAATCGCGCCTAGGAGGCCGTGCCTTTTCTTACCTGGAGCCTAAACTCTGGAATGATTTGCTAGAAATTTTGAGAGACTGTGATTCTTTCTTTTTTCAGGAAATTGTTGAAACCCTGCTGTTCCAGCGATCTGGTCTCAATCAATCAATCAATCAATCACTGCATTTGTAAAGCGCGCTACATACCCGCAAGGGTCTCAAGGCGCTGGGGAGGGGGGGTGCTACTGGTCGAAGAGCCAGGTCTTGAGGAGTCTTCTGAAGGCCAGCAGGTCCTGGGTCTGTCGTAGGATGGTGGGGAGAGTGTTCCAGGTCTTGGCGGCGAGGTAGGAGAAGGATCTGCCGCCGGCGGTGGTTTTTCGGATGCGCGGGACTGTGGCGAGGGCGAGGTTGGCTGAGCGGAGGCTTCGGGTGGGGGTGTGGAAGCTGAGTCGGTTGTTGAGGTAGGTGGGTCCGGTGTTGTGCAGTGCTTTGTGTGCGTGGATCAGGAGCTTGAAGGTGATCCTTTTGTTGACGGGGAGCCAGTGCAGGCCTCTCAGGTGGACTGTGATGTGGCTGCGGCGGGGGACATCAAGGATGAGTCGGGCCGAGGCGTTCTGGATGCGTTGGAGTCGTCTCAGGAGCTTGTTTGTAGTTCCTGAGTAGAGGGCGTTCCTGTAGTCGAGTCTGTTGGTGATGAGGGCCTGGGTAACGGTTTTTTTCGTGTCGAGGGGGATCCATTTGAAGATCCTGCGGAGCATATGGAGGGTGTTGAAGCAGGACGCGGAGACGGCGTTGACTTGCCTGGTCATGGAGAGAGTGGAGTCGAGGATGACCCCCAGGTTGCGTGTGTGGTCCGTGGGTTCCGGGGCTGTGCCTAGTGACGTGGGCCACCAAGAGTCGTCCCAGGCTGATGGGGTGGGTCCGAGAATGAGGACCTCCGTCTTGTCTGAGTTCAGCTTCAGTCTGCTGTCCTTCATCCAGTCGGCTATGGCCTTCATTCCTCGGTGGAGGTTAGCTTTGGCAGTTTGGGGATCTTCGGTGAGGCATATGATCAGCTGGGTGTCGTCGGCGTAGGAGATGATGTTGAGGTTGTGTTGTCGTGCGACGTGGGTGAGGGGGGCCATGTAGATATTGAACAGTGTCGGGCTGAGGGAGGATCCCTGTGGGACGCCGCAGATGATCTCAGTGGTTTTGGAGCGGAAGGGTGGGAGGCGGACGCTCTGGGTTCTGCCGGAGAGGAAGGATGTGGTCCAGGCCAGGGCCTTCTCTTGGATACCGGCGTCATGGAGGCGTGCTGATAGGGTGCGGTGGCAGACCGTGTCAAAGGCTGCTGATAGGTCCAGGAGGATGAGGGCGGCTGTTTCTCCTTTGTCCATCAGGGTCCGGATGTCGTCATTGGCGGCGATGAGGGCGGTCTCGGTGCTGTGGTTACTGCGAAAACCAGATTGGGACGGGTCCAGGATGTTGTTGACTTCGAGGTAGCGGGTCAGCTGTTTGTTGACAATCTTCTCGGTCACTTTTGCCGGGAAAGGGAGCAGGGAGATGGGACGGAAGTTCTTGAGGTCCTTGGGGTCCGCCTTGGGCTTCTTCAGAAGGGCGTTGATCTCGGCGTGCTTCCAGCTTTCTGGGAAGGTTGCTGTCTCAAAGGAACAGTTGATTGTTTTCCGGAGGTGGGGCGCGATGGCTGCGCTGGCTTTGTTGAAGACGTGGTGAGGGCAGGGGTTCGATGGGGATCCGGAGTGGATGGAGTTCATGGTTTAGATGGTGTCTTCGTCGCTGACGCTGGACCAGACGGTCAGGCGACTGGTGCGAGTGGTAGTCGCAGGGGTGGTGGACTCGGTGGTGGGTGCGGGGGGGTCGGGGTTGAAGTTGTCGTGGATGTCGGTGATCTTGCGGTGGAAGAAGGTGGCCAAGGAGTCGCACAGGTCTTGAGATGGCGGGATGTCGTTGGTGATGGAGCTGGGGTTGGAGAGTTCTTTCACGATGCTGAAGAGCTCTTTGGTGTTGTGTGCATTGTTGTCTAGGCGGTCCTTGAAGGCGGTCTTCTTGGCGGTCCTGATGAGTTGGTGATGTCTGTGGGTGGCGCTCTTGAGGGCTGTGTGGTTGTCTGGTGTTCGGTCGTGGAGCCATTTCTTCTCCAGCTTCTGACAGGTGTGCTTGGAGATCCGGAGTTCCTCGTTGAACCAGGCGGCTTTCTTGTTGGTGTGGTTGGTTGTAAAGGTCTTGAGAGGAGCAAAGGTGTTGGCGCAGTCGTTGATCCACTGTGTGAGGTTGGTCGCGGCAGTGTCTGGGTCGGTGGGGTCGGTGGGTGGTCTCAGGGCGAGGGCGGTAGTCAGTTGGTCCCCGGTGACCTTGCCCCAGCAGCGGCGTGGTAGCTGTTGGGTGCGGTGGTGTGTGGTGGGTTTTCTGAAGGTGAAGTGGACGCATCTGTGGTTGGTCCAGTGTGGTTCGGTGGTGTGGTTGAAGGCGACGTGGGGGCTTGCGGAGAAGATGGGGTCAAGCGTGTGTCCAGCGGCATGAGTGGGTGTCGTTACTAGCTGTTTGAGTCCGAGGTTGGCGATCAGGGCGGTGGAGTTGGCGTCGTTGTTGTTCTCGAGGTGGAAGTTCAGGTCCCCGAGGAGGATGTAGTCCGTGGAAGCGAGGGCGTGGATGCTGATGAGGTCAGCGAGGGTGTCACTGAACTGTCGGCGAGGTCCGGGAGGTCTGTAGATGAGAGTTCCTCTGAGGGTGGTGTTGGGGTTGGTGTGGATCTGGAAGTGCATGTGCTCGGCGGTGGTGAGGGTGTCATCGGTGTTCGTTGAGATTTTGATGGAGTCTTTGTGGATGATGGCGATTCCTCCTCCCACTCCGTTGGTGCGGTCTCTGCAGGAGATCTTGTAGCCCTGTGGGATGGCTATGGCAATGTCTGGTGCTGAGGTGGCGTTCAGACAGGTCTCCGTCAGGAAGGCGACGTCAGGGGCAGTGGAGTCTAAGAGGTCCCAAAGTTCGATGGCGTGCTTGCGAGCGGAGCGGGTGTTGAGGAGGATGCAGCGGAGGTGGTTGGGTTCTCTGGCTGGTGGTGTGGAGGGTTGGATGCTGGTGAATCTGCAGTTCCGGCAGGTGAAAGGCCCCTGGGTGCGTTTCGGGGTGGCCCAGTAGCAGGGGTGGTCTCGTCTGGTGTTGAGTGCGTGGAGGGTGCTTGCGTTGTAGTGCAGTCTGGCGTTGCGGGGGTGCGGGTTCCAGGGGTTCTGGTGCTGGGTGCGGTCCAGGCGCAGACAGGCGCAGACGGGCTTGCCTTAGGCAGCTGGGAGGTGGGAGCGGGGCGGCCAATGGGAGTGAAGGGGGCGGGGCAGCAGGGCTCAGCAGCAAGGGAAAAACCCGGGGAAAAACCCAGGGGAAAACCCGGGGAAAAAACGGCGGGAAAAGACGGCGGGAGAGGGACAACAGAGCACAGGGGTACAGAAAGCAAAACACAGGGGCACAGAATGGAGAAAACAAGTGGCACAGAAGCACAAGCTCAAGGGAATAGAAAAAAGGGAGCGAGTACTCAGGCGGCAAAAGTGGCAACGGAGGTTCAACCCACAGGGGGCTGCGTGGCAGATGGGGGGAGCGACCTGCCTGGTGACAGGGTCAAAGATCGCTCTAACATCTCTAACATCTTCGTTCTTTGTAGTGTACGTAGTGCAGTTATCTGTAACTTTTGCCAGTTCTGGGAAACCTTATTGATAGTTGTGCACTTTATAAACTATGTAGTATAATAATAATAATAATAATACTAATAATAATAATAATAATACACTATGGTTGGTAAAAGTTTGACCTCCACAATTTGGAGACGGGGACAGCGTTGGCCCTTTCCGTTTTTATTTCAGATTCTTTAGCAACACTGCCATTGCCTGCCCTTTCTCTTTATCTCCCTCTGTCTCACAAATTGACCACCTTTATCAACTCTAGATATTTGTATTCTGATGCCGTCTGGATTTGTGCCTTGCCCCAGAACGATGCGATGGCCTTTTTATATTGCTGCCAATCGTCAAAGTGCAAGTTTTGTCAAGATTGACGTTCAATCTATTTCCATTTCCATATTCCTGTGTTGCACTTAAGAGGTGCTGTAGGCCTACCTGGGTGTGGCTGACTAAAACTAAGTCATAGAGGAAGCTTGACAGCGTCAGGTCCCCCAACCTTGGGGCATGGAACTTTCAGGTATGGATTGCGGTTGTAAGGCCAGCCGGAAACACATTGAATAAAGTAAGAGCCATAACACCCCTACTTCAGCCCCTTGCTCTTTGGTGTTTGCCTTGATAGGTGTGTTCCTTCTTCTACCTTCACATTCACCCATGTGCCTGTATGAAGAGCAATTAGCAGATTCAGCAGAACCTTTGGCATACTCCAATGTGACAGCTTCCCCAGGAGCCAGGGCCATTCCACTTAATCGAAAGCGGCCCTGTTATTGATGAAGCATACATGAAGAGGCGCTTTTGAGGCATTTATGTTACCTATCAATAGAGCCAGGGCCAAGATACTTGTTATCATGCCTGAATCTTTTGAGAACCCAGTTTGGTTAAGCAGCATGATTGCTTCCTCCATTGCCCATGCTTGTTACTCCTCTGGCAGTGTTCCTGTGAAATATTTTGCCTCATTATCAGTGAGTACAACTAAGCAATAATTATTTGGAAGGGACTTGTCCCTGATTTTGTATATCGGAGATATTATTAATCCTTTCCAAGAGTGCAGGATTAAGCCGCAGAGTCTGATTTCAGTGAAAAGTGGCTCTAAAGATTCATTCTAGACTTCTGCATTTCGTTTTAAGATTCCTGGGGGATGCCCAGAGACCATTCTCGCCAACCATTGCAGATTTTGCGCCTGATTGGGCTTGTTCGAGGTGACCTTGGGGAGTGCCTGGGTCCAGATGGTGACTGATAAGCCAAGGATGAAGGAGATTCCTTCCTTAAAAAGGTGTCAAGAGAGGTGGTGATTGTTAATTTTTTGGATTCTGGCCCATTGGGGTTTGAGGTGTTGTGCTGGTTGAAGTGGCCCCCAATGTACATGACTCAAGTATCTTTGGATATGTGAAAGAAAACACCACCATGTAGCGGGCGTAATAGCATGTTGATCATCCCCCAGAAAAGTGCACTGTCATACTTGATATCCGTGTACAGCTTTGTCCATATCTCTTCATCTTGCTGTTGGCGACCACTTCAGTCTCTTCAATTTGTTTTTTGCTGCTGTAATGTTTGCAAAGTGTTGTCCTCAGGATTGTGTCAGAGAAACCTAAAGGTACGATTTACTGATGTTTTTTACACTGCCTAAGTTCGATCCATTGAGCTTTTGCGATGCACCTAGCCTCATTGAGTATGTAGTGATGTTTGGTTTTCTGCCAGACTGCTGTTAAAGGACTCATACCTTCCCATTTCATTTACTGCTGACCCGCTTTGTGCTTGTTAAACATTTAGTGCAGACTGAGAAATATGCCCTATAGTTTATTGTGTGAATTTAATTCCATTGTAGTTGACCCTGAAGATGGAACCTGAATCCTCCAAAGGTCTGATGAGTGTAGGTGCAGTTACTAATATGGATATCTCTAGTGGGCAGTGATCACTATCTCCTTTATCTCCTGAGCTGAAAGCGCTGACTTGTTGAAACAGTGAGAGGGACAGAGAGGGACACACAAAGATGTGTCATGCTTGCAGTAGAGGAATAGTAGGAAGCCACCAGTGGATTATCTGCTGGGAACCTTCCATTGAGAGCCCTTAGATTGAGATGCTCTAGATCACCTAATAGGTCTGTGCCAGGTTTAGTCGGGCAGCCCTGAGAGTTAGCCCCTTGCGCAGGTATGTCACAGATTGCACTTTAAGCTATAACTGCATCGTTCGAGGAGGAGCCTAGCACATGTAGATTTAACTGCCCTGTGAGGATGAAGTTCACAGTATTGCCCTTGCTCAGGTATGCCACGAGTTGATCTACTAACTGTTGTGAGTCTTTAGCCTTCCATTTCGGGTGAATATAGGCATTCATGATTAGCTTCTCATTTGCGGTGTTATGAGATGAAGGAATGATTTTGACCACGTTAGTGACTGAAGAGGTGAAGTGTAGAAGAGATGCAGAGACAGTACAAGCTGTTGAAACATATGTTGCCAGGATGCCTTGCAGATTACCATAGTTTGCCCCCTCAACTGCTGGTATGTGGAAGCATATACAGTATATCCGTGCAAATGCTAAGGTTCTTCCAGCTACGTTTTCTGCAGCAGAATAACTTCAAAGGCGTTTATGTACTTGACAAAGTCCTGGCCAGAGATTTTCCTGGTGAAGCCTTTACCATTCCGTGAACACAAGTGCAAAGGAACTTTGCAGGGTTTTGCTAGGCTGCCTTCAATTACCTGATTCTGTCATTGCCACCCAGGTTGATTGTTAATTGAGGTCAGTGTCTGGGTTATGTGAATCAGTAACCTACCGGCTGAGCTTATGTACTACTTGGGTGATCTTTGTTTTTCTTGGTGAGTGCCCCCGTGCACCTCCAAGGACTGAGCGGGTAAAGTTATTAGACCTAGCAGGCCCACAGACCAGACCAGATGATAACAGAGGCTAGCCTGGTTCATGATAGGGATTGATGTTTTTTGCCCTTTCTCACAGGAAGAACTTTCTGCAAGGATTTTCTGTGCAATTGTAGCTATTCTCCAGGTCCTCTCGGTAGCTTCACATGCCGAGGATGTTTCAAAATGAATGAATTCTATTGACACAAGGTTCGTTGAGCAAAAAAACGGTTAAAGTTGGGATGTGTAATAACAACAAGATGTTACCTCTGTTCAAAACGTCAATTGCCTCTGGATTTGTATTCAGGTTTGAAAACGAGCCTATTGGTAGCAGATTGCAAGTTGTTTATTACCTGACCCTGAGTGATCACATCTCCCAGGGTGCAAGGGGGTTGACTTTGGCCCACTGGCGGTGCTTGTTCCTGAAGACCTGACCTCTGCTCTCCAGCCGGAATAATGATGGTGTGTGATGGAGCGTGAGGCTGACAGAGAGTGGCATCTGAAAGTCGAATAGGCAGTCTGTAATCCTCAAGTGGCGGTGTGTCCCCTTCCCCTTGTCCCCTCCAATTGTCATTAGGTTGATTGTGTGCTTAGTTGTATGCTTATTGTATGCTTATTTTCTTCTCAGGGAGAGGCGTGAATGAATATCTTCCTGCCCTTTTAGGAAGCTTCAACTGCCCCATGTTAAAGTCCCTATAGTGTGTTGCGGTGCAGTAGTGCTTGCAGTATGAGGGAAAGGGCAGTTTTCAATGCTCAAGTAAATGGCTAGATCGTCCTGCGCCCCACCCCCTGTGTTTAGGCCACAGGCTACCCGGACAGGGTTCTTTACTGAGCTTCCCTTCTCGACAGGTCCAGGTAGAACATTGCTTGCCTAGCTTTCCTTGAGGTGGGCAGTGACATTGGGTCCTAGGATGTTTCCATCCGCGTCTTGCTGTTGAGTGAAAGCCTCTGTGAGATGATTCCTGGCGACCACTGATGGCTCCGGTGATTGATTGACCTGGTCTCCATTTGTACCCATCGTTTGATCTGAATTTTGCTGAAAAAGGAGGTAGATATGCGCTTGCTTTAAAGCAGGCTTTTGTTCCATCCTTTCCTCCTCTGTGTCCTTGTTTGTCTTGTATTCATTTTTGACTCTGAGTCCCCTTCCAGGGGTCTATTTCCTTTAGTGATTGTGCCAGAACCATTTGTGAGGTCCAATTGGGCCTTGGCTGGTGTTTTGACCCTTTGCCGACTGTAGTCTGTATAGTGGTTGGGTGGCACACTGTGGGAATCACAGAAATTTAGCTCACAGGGTTAAGCCAATTCACCAAATACATTTGCCACGCACCTTTTAGGGACGGCCGCCACATAAAGCCCTGCCCCACACGATAAGTACGGGTAAAATCTATTGCAAATAGTGCAGTCACCAAGTGCACTTTTGAAGTTTACGAACATTATAATGGGAAATGACTGGCTCTATTCGCGTATTATCATTTTGATATGTATAAACTAGAGTCGGGCGTGTGCCTTGCGTTACCAACACATTTCCAAAATATGCTTGACTGGAAAATGTGTAGCCATTCCTTGTATAGTGTACTTGTACAGTAGCAGGTTTCATTGCGCTGTCTGACACCACAATCTCACTAAAACATCTAGCAGAGTCTTATCCTTCAATCAGCAAGGTGTTCAGCTGCTTCTAAAATGTTAAATGGTCACTGTTCTTGAGAAGGTGCTGGAACAGTGATTTCCAAAATAGTGGGCCTCATTTGATTTTGGCGGAGGGGATATTTTGTTAAAACATAGTGGATGAGCTGTCCAACATGGTATGATCGCTGAATGAGGCCTAGATTCACCTGCCTGCCTCTTCTAGATAGCATAAAGGTAAAAACTTAACTAGAAATGTTACATAGTTGGTGCTTCCATACTGAAGCTGTGCCTGTATGTGCCATTACAACGTCTTTTACGTGGCGTTATCATTAAAACTTTTTAGAAAAGCTTAGCCAAATGGTTTTGTCCAGGTATGACGTCCACGTATTTTAATCTCACCTCTAACCGTCTTTTCCAGTAGTGGGCATAAACAATTGTTATAACAATAATAAATCCTTTAATATTTTGCTTAGCACACAAAATCCAAGGACCGGTTTAACACACACAATATGGCCAGCAGAATATGTAAAATAATAATATAAATACAAACATAATCAGGACCTGTTGTAATGTTTTAATAATTTTGCTAAAACGAGATTCCAGTCTCTGTGAAGGCATACAAATACATATAGCAGGAATGTTGACAAAAAGAATGGACTAGCAAGTAAAGAAAATGCTAACACCATAAGTGTAGCAGAACTATTCACACTTTTTGATATAACTGATTGTAGTAGTAAATAAACATTTGATATAATGTAAAATATATATTTGTAATAATAGTGTTGCTATATATGTGTGTGTTTTTATAAGTATATATTATATATATATTTATATATAATATTAAGTATTATTTAAATGTATTTATTTTATTTTGTATTAAAGTTATATGTTAAATAACGGTTGTAGGAAAGTGAAGGAAGACACAAACTGACTTGACCCCGGCCCTACGGGCCTGTCTCCTGCTTCAAAGAAACTGCAACAAGAAGGAAACGCATCCTGCAGGACCAGTGACCTCTTCCAAGCTTCAGAGGACTACCCTGCACCCCAAAGGACCAAGAACTCCAGAGGCACTGTCCAAAAAGAAGCTACACCAAAGGACTCAGAGCCTCCCCGGATACACGAGTTACTGACCACTATGCACCCAATGCCTTTGGCCAGTGACCAGGTGGTCCACCCAGCTAGAGAGAGTTTTCAGGCGATTGTGAGCAAGTGCCCACCCGTCGTTAACCTTTGCACCCCTCTGCGACGATGACTGCAGAGGTAATCCCAAGGACCCCCCCTCCCCCCAACTGCAAAAGCTCTGGATGAAGATATCGGACGCATAAAAGACTACTTCACCCCCAGGCCTTGGAGAACCCGATCTCCGGTGCAGCTATGTTCAGCAGACGGCCCTCCTCCCTATCCAGCCTATGGTTTGTCCAAGCCAACACCCTGGGCCTCGCCTGCAGCATCTGAGTGACCCTAGGGGTCCCCTCATAGACCAGCTTTGGAAACCCAACACCTTGTTTGCACCCTGCTCCCAGCCGCACCAATGCCGCTGAGGGTGTGTGTTTGGTGCCTACTAGTGGCCCTTCCCAGTGCTACTCTAAACTCGCAGGTCTACTCTCCAAAGCCATGGGCACTTACCTGCACCAGGCCTCATTCTGAGTGCCCCCAGTCTCCATAGGAGCCTATGTTAAATTTGCCTCAACTTTGACCTCTGCACCCGGTCTGCCACGTGTTGCTGGTGGTGGGTGTTTGGGGTTAACTTGAACCCCAATCTGTGGACTTCCTAACCGCCAGAGACTGGAACTGTAAGTCAAGTACTTACCTGTAAATCATACTAACATTTCTTTCCCCAGTAACTGTTTCTGGAAATTGCACTGTCAACTTTTAAAACAGATAATTGCCAATATTTCAAAAACTGTATAACTTATCGATTTCAAACAAAGTACTATTGATATATGTGTGAAATATGAATCTATTGCAGTACGTACCTGCAACTTGAATCTTGAGGTTTTAGAAATAAATTAAGAACATTTATTTTTGCTATATAAAAACCATTGGTCTTGAGCTCAGTCATTGAGTATGTGCTTCTTCTGTTGCTTGTGTGTGTACAGCAAATGCTTTGCACTACCCTCTGATAAGCCTAACTGGTTGACCACATTACCACAAAAGAGAGCATTAGTATTATCTACTTTAGCCTCTGTTAAGATTCTGGGGAACCCCTGAAATCTGTGCACACTATATCTCATTTTGATATAGTATATACAGAGCCAGCCTCCTACATTGGTGGATCAGCGGTGGGATCTATGACTTTGCATTTGCTGGACTACTCAGCGAATACCTGATCACACAACTAAATTCCAAAATTGCCTTTAGAAAATGATTTTTGAACTTGGCAAATTTTTCTAAATTCGTAAAAGTCCTGCTAGGGCCTTGATTAAGTCCCCTTAGCATTTCTTTTTTTTAGATTTAAAAAGTTATTGTAAGTTAGTGATTAGTAACTAGAAGTAGTTTTAGTTTCTTAAAAAGTAATCCCGACTTTAGTAACATAATGAGCAGCTCAGAGGTAATGGTTGTGGAACACAACCTCACCCCTTACGTCCATCTAGGGATGGGAGAGTTAAGATCCCTATGCAAGCTGAAAAAGATTAAAACAGGTTCCAACCCACCAAGGTCAAGCTCCAGGAGCTCCTGGCAGAGTAGTCAAGGGACCACCTTCCTGAGAAGGAAGACCTCCCCTCAGACAGGGAAGATGTTAGAGATGAGAAGGATGAACTTCCCCCTCCTCTCCTAACTAGGGAGATCAAGGCCCCAGGGCCCTCATCTTTAAGGATAGTACTCACAGGATCTGGATCTTCCATGTGGGAGTCCAGCTCCTCTAGAAACATGCAGGGCAGCCTCAACAAAGAGGACCTCCTTTTAGCAAGGGTGGCCAAAAGATTAGCTCAGGAGCAACAACCCCTACTATAGAAAGGGAGAGAGCAGAAATGGGCTCAGCACCCATTAATGGTGGCAGCAACATAAATGGGGTCAGAGAAAATACTGATATCCTAAAGATTCCCAAAGGGATTGTCTCAAAATATGAAGAAGCTGATGGTATCACCAAATGGTTCACATCTTTTGAGAGAGCTTGTACAACCAGAAAGTTAAACAGATCTCACTGGGGAACTCTCCTTTGTCAACTGTTTACTGGTAAGTGTAGGTATAGACTCCTCGCACTCAAAGGGGCAGATGCTGAATCATATGACCACATGGAGGCTACCCTGATTAAGTGCTTTGGATTCACCACCTAGGCGTATAAAATTAGGTTCAGGGGGGCTCACAAAACCTTAAGCCAGTCCTGGGTTGATTTTGTAGACTACTCAGTGAAAACACTAGATGGTTGGAAAACTGGCAGTGGAGTACATGACTATGATGGACTTTATAATTTGTTTATGAAAGAACATCTTTTAAGTAACTACTTCAATGACAAGTTCCATCAGTATCTGGTTGACCTAGGTCCAATTTCTCCCCAGGAGTCAGGGAAGAAGGCAGACCATTGGGTCAAGACTAGGGTGACCAAGACTTCCAAAGGGGGTGACCAAAAGAAAGGGGCCACAAAGCCTTCCAAGGGGAAGAGTGGTGAGACATCTAAAGGCAAAAACAGAGTCTTCCCAAGGGCCCCAAAAACCTGCACAGGAGGTTGGGCCCGAGCCTCTTCACAGTCTACAGGTGGGTACAAGGGTACAAACTTTGATCCCAAGAAGGCCTGGTGTCACACTTGTAAACAGCATGGAAACCAAAATGGAGACATGGCCTGTCCCAAAAATAATCTCCCTAGCACAGCTCCAGTTATATTCTGGTATAGCCAGTCTCCAGGTGGGATCAACAGTGTGCCCGGAGCAAATCAGGGTCCACACTGAAGCTACTCTAGTCTCTGAAGGTGGGGTGGATATAGCCACACTTGCTGCCTGGCTGCCTAATATACAAACATACAGGCAGCAGCTCTTAATTAATGGGGAAAAAGTAGAGGCCCTGAGGATACAGGTGCCAGTGTCACCATGGTGACAGAGAAACTGGTTTCCTCAGGACAGTATTTGGCTGAACAAACGTATCCAGTCACCAGTGCTGACAATGTAACTAGGGTCCATCCCATTGCTATGGTGACTTTAGAATGGGGAGGGGTTACTGCCCTGAAACAGGTAGTGGTCTCATCTGCAATCCCAGTGGAATGTTTGCTAGGGAATGATCTGGAGTCCTCAACTTGGGCTGAGGTAGAGCTCAAAACCAATGCAGCCATGCTAGGAATCCCTGAACTGGTGTGTGTGAAAACTAGAGCACAGGGTGAAAAAGAAGCGTTGGAGCTTGGAATAATGGCCCAACCTTCCAAGAGAAAAGGTAAGAGGACTGGGGGACCAGCCTCTGAACAGCAAAATAAACGAAGACCTCTCTTCTCAGGAAGATGTCTTATCCCCTGAGGGAACTGAGTCCTCGGATCTGAAGCCTTACCAGGTAGAGCACTTGAGCCCAGAGGGACCCACAAGGGAACAGCTGTGCCAGGGACAAAAGACTTGTCCCACTCATGAAAGCCTAAGGCAGCAAGCTGCTGCACAGGAGAAGGGAGATGTCAGTGGCTTCCCCAGGGACTATTGGGAAGATGGACTCCTTTACACTGAGGCCAGAGACCCCAAACCGGGTGCAACCACGAGAGAGGTAGTGCTTCAGCAGTTTAGGGAGTTTATCCTAACTTTGGCCCATGACATCCTCCTAGCTGGACATTTGGGACAAACAAAAACATGGAGTAGGCTTGTCAACCACTTCTATTGGCCCAACATGTCCCAGAAAGTGAAGGAGGTTTGAAGCTCCTGTGTCACCTGTCAAGCCAGTGGCAAGACAGGTGGCCATTCAAAGGCCCCCCTCATTCCACTTCTTGTGGCGGGGGTACCCTTTGAGAGGGTTGGTGTGGGCATTGTGGGTCCACTTGGGCCACCCACAGCCTCAGTGAACCAGTACATACTGGTAGTAGTAGATCATGCTACCAGGTACCCTGAAGCAATTCCCCTTAGAGCTACTACAGAACCTCCAGTAGCCAAGGCCGTGATTGGTATTTTTACCAGAGTGGGTTTTCCTAAGGAGATGGTTTCTGACAGAGGTACAACTTTATGCCAGCTTACCTAAAACCTATGTGGAATGAGTGTGGGGTGACTTATAAATTCACCACATCATACCATCCACAAATCAATGGGCTTGTCGAGAGATTCAGCAAGAAATTGAAGGGCATGATCATAGGGCTCCCTGAAAAACTCAAAAGAAGTTTGGATGTCTTCCTGCCATGCCTGCCTTTTGCTTACAGAGAGGTGTCTCAGAAGGGAGTAGGGTGACACATATGACACAACTAGGTATGTGTACTATAAAGAAAATGTTTCTTACCCTGCTTAAAACATGGTAAAACATGGTAAGTAGCATGTTAAATTAACAAATTATACAAGTTAAAACAAATGTATAACAAAAGAAGTAAAGATGCAACAGTTACTGTGCTTCTGTTCTTGGTTTATATAAACTGATGAATACAATGCTTAAAAATCATATAGGCCAAACATAAAGGAAGAAGCACAAGAAGAATGATGGTTGGAGATCAAAATATGTATTAAGGAGAAAAGAAAATTAAAGAAAAGTTTCCTGAAGCTGCTTCGACGTGCAGGTAAAATGAAGAACCCAATTAAAATGCTGAAATTTGAGTCTCTATAGGGAGCAGGTAAATCACTTGATGCCTGGGCCACTGAATGGATGGATTTTACCCTGCCTGTTTGGAAAATAACACCAAATGGTATAGTTACTAAATTGTCATGCAACGTAGCTTAGCAGCCAAAAATGCTGCAATATGTTGCATGAGAAGGAAAAAACAGTAACACGCCATATCTACAGAAATATGGCACTTTACTCTCTCCCTAACGCACAATCATACTGCCAAGCTCATCTTAGTGCAAAAGTGTCAGCATGAGCCTAGAATAGGGTTTGTATTGGATGGGTACCTTCCAGTACAAAATATTATGCTTACAATAACTTCAGAATAATTCCTACTTGTAAGTGTGCTGTACATCACAGCACAAATGCAGAGTTGGAATGAAAGGAGAAATAAAAGCATTTGTGTTGGATAGCGCCTAATCAAAAAGGTATCCTTTTTTTTTCAAACCCTGATAATCTTCATAGGTCTAGTATATTTTGACCAATTCGCACAACTAACTGGATCTTTGATTTTTACTACATCACCCACTTTTATCTCCATTTTGCAAACTTTCTTCCCTGTGTCAAAATCTTGTTTTTTTTAAGCATTAAGTTTTCCTCTCTTCTTCTCCAGTTCATTTCATCCAGATTAAAACTATTCTTCACCCAATCCATCCATCCTGGACACAACTTGGTATTGGGCACCCTTCTTCTAAAAAGTTCAAACGGTGATTTCTCAGTAGTCATGTTCCAATCAATACAATTTACCCTTGCCAGTTGTATGCTCTATTTTATATATCTATTGAACCTTTCCACAGCACCATTTGTTTCAGGATGATAGTCTGCAGATTTTTTGTGAATTATGCCACAACTTTTCAGATAATTTTCAATCTCTTTTGAACAAAATTGAGGTGCATTATCAGATAAAATAAATTTAGGAAAACCTTCTTTCCTAGAAATGTCTTTCAAAAATGTTTTCACACTGGAAGAGGAAATATCTCTCACATTTTTAACCTCGACCCACCTTGAATACAAATCCATTAATATAATTAGATACAGAGTTGAATGTTCATTTTGCAATTGACCCACAATATCAATTGCCACTTCATCCCATGGTTTGTCTGGTAACTACCTACAAATCATGGGTACATTACGAGTTTTCAATATCTTGTCACTACAAGAACACTGAACACATTTTCAAACTACACGTTCTATCTCCAGATCCATGCAAGGCCACCAGAAACTTGCTCTCAAATTTTCTTTTGTTTTCACAATCCCAAGATGACCATCAAGAGCATGATTTATAATTTTCTTCTGAAAGTACACAGCGGAATTAACCTAGTTCCTCTTAATAACATAGACCTATCCATTGCCAATTCTTCTTTTAGCAAGTTACAGACTTCTCCTAGATCAATGAAGTTCCCATTTTTCATTGCTTCAATAATGTTGCCCAATTCTGCATCATCCTTAAGAGCATCTCTCCACTCTTGCTCTGTAATAGCACCAGAAGTAATTTCACACACATCTTCTTCCACCACTAGTTCATCACCACCTTCTCTAGTTTCCTTAACATCAACTAATCTTGAAAGACAGTCCGCACTCACACTCAATGTACCAGGTAAATATACAACCTTGAACTTGAAGTCTTGCAGTCCAATTATATTATCCATCTTCTTATTCTGGCAGAAATGCAATTCAAACCTTTTACTATCAAAAACTTCAACTAGAGGTTTATGATCAGACAATACCACAAAATCTGTTCCACAAATGAAATGTTTACATTTTCTTAGAGCCCAGAAAATGGCTAGAGACTCTCTTTCAATTACTGAATAATTTTTTTCTGCTCCACACAATGTTTTTGACGCACATGCAATCAACATTACTCTTCCCTTTATCTTCTTGCATGAGCACAGCCCCCAAACATTTTGCACTTGCATCAGTGCAAAAAAACTGTTTGCTTGTCAGGTTTAAATGCTTGTAGATATGGTGCACCTTCTAACTCCTCTTTTATTCCCAAAAATTCTTCTTCACACTGCACGTCCCACTTGAATTCTCTCCCTTTTTTTAACAGGCTTCTCATGTTTACCGATTTTTCTGCCAAATTCTTTATATACCTGCCATAATACTCAACCATCCCTAGAAATGAACTCACCTCTCCCTTGGTCTGAGGAGTTACCAAATTCTTAATGATGTTGACTAAGTCTGGTTTGGGTCTAACACCATCACCTGAGATCAGATGTCCCAAGTATTCAACCTCAGCCACACCAAATCGACATTTCTTTCTCTTGAGAGTGAGTCCCGACCGACTTAAACATTCCAAAACACTATTCACTCGATCAAAACGTTCTTCTGCTGTGTCACCAAATATCAAAACATCCTCTTGATAACATTTTACTCCCTTCAAATCTTTCAGTACTTTGCTCATAACACATTCAAATACTGATGCAGCTGAAACAAGACCAAAAGACATCCTTCTAATCTTAAATGTGCCAAAAGGCGTTATAAAAGCAGTAAGTTCTTGCAAACTTTCCTCCAACTCCACCCGGTGGCACGCAGATGTTAAATCCAGAGTGGAGAAATATTTAGCTCCACCTATAATGGAAACTATTTCTTCTATGTTCAGAAGGGGAAATTTGTCAACCACTACCTCCTTATTCAAAGCCCTAAGACTCACACACAATCTAATGTCGCCATCACGTTTCTTTGCGACTACTATGGGAGCCAACCATTCTGTAGCTTCTACCTCTTCAATCACACCTGACATTTCCAGCCTCTTAAGTTGTGTCACCGCTGACTCTTGTAATGCCAACTGACTCCTTCTCACTTTTGCCACTACAGGTATTGCATCTTTCCTTAATCTGATTTTATGCTTGTACCCTTTGAGACAACCCAAACTATCTGAGAATACCTCAGGAAATGTTTGTACAAATTTCCACTTGTAATCACCTACATCCTGGACTTGTACCTGTGGTTGTGCATTTGGGTTAAGTACAACACCTAACAGCTTCTAGTGTGTCCAACTTAGAAGATCATCATCTTTATTTGAAACATAATTTTCCCTACAATATGTCTGCCTTTTAATTCCAAATGTCCTTCAAAGAAGCCCAACATCCTAATAGGTTGACCTCTATAACCTCCAGGGTACACATTCATCTCTTTTGATTTGTCGCCATTTGCACATACAGTTACAAAACTCTGTTTCTAAATAATAGTCAACTGTGAACACAAATCAAAACGCATTAATAACCTGACCCCTTCTACAAGATCAACTTCACTGGGATGTTCATTCCTATCTGTGTGCATATCAACCTGAAAAACAATTTCTTTTGACACCTCCTTAAATTCTCTCATCAAATTATTATTGTTTCTTTTCTTTCTACTACGGCAACACTTGTAAAAATGTCCTTTTTCCCACACCCATTGCAAATCACACTTAACGCTGGACAATTACTTGCATTTACTTTATGTCCACTATTACCACATCTAAAACACTCAACCTTAAATTTGACCTGCTCTTCTTTTTTCCCACTCACAACTTCCCTGCTTTTCATCTCACATACTACCTCTTCAATTTTTCCAGCTTCACCTGACTCTTTATTCTTTACTGCACTCAATTCCATGACACATTTTGTAGGAGGCTGGCCTGGTTTGTAGTGGGTACCTTGGGTACTTACACCTGATACCAGGACCAGTTATCCCTTATTAGTGAAATGTAGTAGTGTTCTAGCAGGTTAGGCTGATAGAGGTAGCTATAGCAGAGCAGCTTAGGCTGAACTAGGAGACATGCAAAGCTCATGCAATACCACTTAAAGGTACACAGTAATTATACAAAAGTAAAGACAATACTCAGTGTTACCAAAAGTAAAGGTATTTATTTGGGTGACACAGTACCAAAAATATCTTAGAGACAATACTCCTTCTGGAAGTAAGTATTATACACAATATATACATTAGACACCAAAATTAGACAAGTAAATAGTCATAGAACAGTGCAAACACAAGGAAATGCTATAGATTGCAAGGGGGGAAAATAGGTCTAGGGGCAACACAAACCATATCCTAAGAAAGTGAAATGCGAATCACTAATTCCCCCCTAGACAAGTGTACTCTGTGTGTAGAATCACTGGGATAGTAAGAATGCAGTAAAGGTAAGTAAATTACCCCACCCAAGAGCCCAGAAAAGCAGGAGTAAAGTATTGCAAGTTTCCTTAGGACACCCTACAAAGTGTGATATGGATTACTGCAGTAACTAACCAAGTCTGCAAACAACAACTGCCGGATTCCTGCACCTAAAGACCTACAAAAGAAGGGGGCCAAGTCCAGAAGTCGAAAGAAGTTCCAGAAAGGACAGGAGCCCCTGCCAACCCAGAAAAGGGTGCAAAAGAAGAGTCCCCGGTTAGTCGAAGACTGCAGAAATGCACCCTAGGAAGATCCCAGCGGGTTCCTGCATGATGCAAAAGATGTCCCATGATGTTAAGATGGGTGCAGATGTGATTTCGTGTTGGAAGTCACCAACAAGGCTTGGTTATGACAAATATGCATTCTGCTTCAAAATGGCACTGGCTGGACCCAGGAGGGACCTGGGGGCCTCAACTCTGTGTGAGGAGGAAGAGGGGGCTCTCAGCACTTTAGAGAGCCCTTGGGATGCCAGGCAGCACCCACAGGAGTTCCAGGACACGGGGACACAGGAGGTACAAAACGTGGTTGGTGCAGGAAGGTCCCACGCCACTGGAGAACAACTCAGTGAGCTGAGCGTCACAGGATGGAGTGTTGGGGAACTGGGCCAGGCTGTGCACGATGGAATTTTGCAAATAGTGCACAGAGGCCTCAGGAGGTGAAGAAGATGTAGAACACAGGGGTACCCTTGGTCTCAGGGAAGGCAGGGTCTTACCTCCTCCTAAGTGCGTCAGCAGGACCTCAGGACAGTCTATGTTGATGGGGTCCAACATCTGTGTCCTTAGGAGCACGCTTGTCACTGTGAGAGGAGTGCAAAGGTACCGGTCCTTGTCTTGGAAGGTGCCTGTGTGAGCAGGGGAGTGACTCTGTCACCCCACTGGACATTTCTTTGGTCCTTCTGCTGCAGGATGAAGACAGGAAGTCCCCAGAGTGTGCACACCATGGAAACTGTTGCAGTTGCTGGCTGGAGCTGAAGTTGCAGAGGAAAAGTATCCCTTGTGTTACAACGGTTCCTGGAGCAGGCTGCGGTTGATCCGAGGTCAGAGGATGAAGTAGTAGTTGCAGTGGATTCCTGAAGGAAACTTGCAAGCAGAATCTGAAGAGAACCCACAGGGGGGACCCTGAATAGCCCTGAGAGGGGGATTGGCTACCTTATCAGGTATGGACTTATCAGGAGGGGTCTCTGACGTCACCTGCTGGCACTGGCTACTCAGAGCCCTCCAGAGTGCCCCCACACCTTGCAAAGCAAGATGACAGAAGTCTCGGACACACTGGAGGAACTCTGGGCATCGCCCCTAGTGTGGGGATGGACAGGGGAGTGGTCACTCTCCTTTCCTTTGCCCGGTTTGGGGCCAGAGCAGGGGACAAGGGGACCCTGAAACAGTGCAGACCGGCTTATGCAAGGAAGGCACCATCTGTGCCCTTCAAAGCATTTGCAGAGGCTGGGGGTGGCTACTCCTCCCCAGCCTGCAACACCTATTTCCAAAGGGAGAGGGTGTAACACCATGTTCTCAGAGGAAATGCTTTGTTCTTCCTTCCTGGGACTGAGCTGCTCAAACCCCAGGAGGGCAGAACTTTGTCTGTGAGGTGGCAGCAGCTGTAGCTGCAGTGCAAGCCTCAGAGAGCGGGTTTGGCAGAACTGGGGGTCCATGGTGGAGCACCCAGGATGCATGGAATTGGCTCCCCAATACCAGATTCGGAATGGAGGGACGATTTCATGATCTTAGACATGCTACATGGCCATATTTGGAGTTACCATTGTGAAGCTACATACAGGTATTGACCTATATGTAGTGCACACGTGTAATGGCATCCCCATACTCACAAATCCTGGGAAATGGCCTTAAACTATGTGGGGGCACCTTTGCTAGTGCAAGGGTGCCCTCACACTTAGTAACCTTGCACCTAACCTTCAGCAAGTGAAGGTTAAACATAGAGGTGACTTATATGTTACTTAAGTGCAGTGAAAATGGCTGTGAAATTATGTGTGTGTTATTTCATGCAGGCTGCAATGGAAGGCCTATGCAAGGGTTTATCTGAGCTCCCTATGGGTGGCAAAAGAAATGGTGCAGCCCATATGGATCTCCTGGAACCCCAATGCCCTGGGTACCTAGGTACCATATACTAGGGACTTATAAGGGGGGTCCAGTGTGCCAATTGAAATTGGTAAATGAAGTCACTAGCCTTCAGTGACAAATTTAAAAGCAGAGAGAGCATAAGCACTGAGGTTCTGATTAGCAGAGCCTCAGTGACATAGTCAAGCACTATACTGACACACACATTAGGCCATAAACCATGAGCACTGGGGTCTTTACCAGCAGGATCTCACTGAGACAGGCAAAAACATACTGACATACAGGTAAAAATGGGGGTAACATGCCAAGGAAGATGGTACTTTCCTACACATTTCAACATGTGTTCAGCCCTTTTTGCCCCCATGATAACCTCCTCCAATGGTGGGTCGTCCTTCAACCACAACTCTTCTCTAATCTTGTCACTACTACACTTCAACACAAACTTATCACGAATCCTTTCATCCACCAAAGTCCCAAATTTGCACGAGGCTGCTAACTTCCTCAAGCTTGTTATGTACTCCTCCACAGACTCATGCTTCCCTTTGTCTCTTTTCCCAAAATAATATCTTTCCATAATCGTGCTTACCCTTGGCAAATAGTGTTTATATAACTTCAATACACATATTTCCAACTCATTTCTCACATCTTCACTATACAACTTTGGTAAATTTTCTAACACTTCCTGTCCTTCCCCACCAAGACAATGCATTAATTATGCATGCTTCCTTTCAGCACTCAAAGTTGGACCACACACTCTTGCATAGTGAATAAACATTTTTTTCCAGTTAGCCTAAGGATAAACTGGTTCTCCAGGACTACTTAGGAAAAAGGGAGGTGGAGTCCCATTCTGCATTTTGGCTAATCTTCTAAACAACAGTACTGTGTATTTAAATACAAACTTCAGCTTAATGCTCACAGAAATGTAATAACCTAAATACAAATTTGTAGATGATGAACTTGTCACTGTGTATTTTAAATTTCCGCAGTACTCCCAAAATGACAGATAGTGGTGCGCCTGTCACCTTATACTCCCATGAGTTCTTCAAACTTTCATTCCAGTTTAAATTGTTCTGGAGTCCATAGATTCCTTGAAAACTCCATAGAACAACAAAATAGTTTTAAATTAAATTAATTACTTCTCTTTTTTTTAATATAATCTCTGTCCTCTTATTATTCGCACTTTGTGGGCCAAAATCTCACCATACCATTCTCAGAAATCATCACCGCTTCTTCTTTAGTTTGTGTGGCCTCTGCATATTCTTTTGCAACGCTACTCCCACATGTAACACGTTGTCATGACACCAGTACACAATCCGCGACGGATTGACTCTGCTTCACACAGAATTTAGTCTTACCGCCCCTTTAAGTCTCCTCCTTATGTGAAGAGCAGGCTCACTACTTGTTTCCTTCTGCGAAAACGTCCAACGTGCCTGCCCCTTTAAGGCTGCCTGCCCCTTCAGGACTTCTCACAACAACAGAGGGGCAGCCTCCAATACAATCCTCAAAACACGTACTACTCGAAGCCTGTGAAAACTGTCAGTAAAACTGGATGGAAATCATGGGACGGAGATTGCAGGAACACGACAATGACACTTAGTCGGATACACTCCACATAATCGGAACGATCGCTGTTGAGGAACATCTTTTACTGCAAACGTAAGCTCCCCCTTGTATAAATAATGTTTTTACACACCACCGTGTGTTAGTGCTATGTTGAGGCGTTATTCCACGTACCACTCGTTGCCAATGTAAAGTTGGTGCTCGAGAAATGGAAAAACACCCGTAAGTATGCTTCAAGTAGGTTTTAATCCATAAACACCTCATCCATAAGCAACATCTTGAGATTTCAACTGCCACACACTGGGCCCTCTTACCATCCACGTTCCCAGTGTTCCAGATTCTGTTCCCATAGCAAATGACTCCGTTCTTGGAATCATTTGCTGAAAACATCACACCCTGCCTCCTTTTTGTAGTAGATAGGGTTTATATTTAAAAAAATGAATGGTTGCATGGAAATGGCAGTGCACCACCAATGGAACGCCGCCTTGGCGCTAAGTAAAGCACAGCAGTGCTACGTGCTGCTTTGCTGTACTTTCAAGTGAATTTCCATGGCAAAACAAATTTTGTGCAGGAAAGTAAATTGGAAAAAAATTGTCGATTTGCATCACTTTTGTGACACAAATACAGTGCAAAATCTTTGAAATATACCCCCAAATGAGTTAACTGTTTTTTGCTGGAGTCAGAGTTGAGTTCACAGTGCACTAAGTTTTTGAAAGGTGCTCAGGCAAGTGGGGAATGTGTCACTTCCTGTTTCTTGATGTTCACACTTAGGGGCATATTTATACTCTGTTTGCACCGAATTAGCGTTATTTTTTTTACTCTAATTTGGTGCAAAACAAACTCCATATTTATACTTTGGCGCTAGACCTGTCTAGCGCCAAACTTATGGAGTTAAAGTCATTTTTTGGGAATGGAAACCAACCTTGCCTTAATAAGATGCAAGGTACGCATTCCCATGCAAAAAACGACTCTGTGGCCTTAACGCCATATTTATACTCCCATGCACAAATGATGCAAGGGAGGGAGCAGGGGTCAAAAAATGGTGCAAAGCTTGCTTTGCCCCATTTTTGTAACACCTGGGTCAGGACAGGCGTTACAGGACCTGTGAGCCTATTTCCATGGTGGAACACCATGGAATAAGCCCACATGTGCACTCCCAAGGCCCCAGGGACAACCCCCCCACACCAGAAGGACAGAGAAGGATAGGGGACCCCATCCCAGGTAAGTATAGGTAAGTACAAGTAAGTATATTTTTTCAAAGTGACATTGGGGGCCCTGAAATGGGCCCCCTACATGGCACTGTCTGCAATGGCCATGCCCAGGGGACCCTGGTCCCCTGGGCTGGGGACTGGGGTGGTGGGCATGACTTCTGTCTTTTCTAAGACAGAAGTCATGTGGTATAGATGGTTTTGCGGCAGAAAATGACTCTAGGCAGGTTAGAGTTATTTTTTTTCTACTCTAACCTGCCTAACATCATTTTTTGGTGCAAAACCCCCTTCTTCCATACAGCCAGCCCCACCCGACTAAAGTCCTTTATTTTTACACTAGCTTACCCTTTGCACTGGCTAGCACCATTCCATAAATATGGTGCCGGCTGGTGCACAGAAATGGTGCAAGCAGGTGCTAAACATTTTGGTGCAAAACTGTGTTAGTGCAGTTTTGCACCAAAAAGTATAAATCAGGGCCATAGTGCATGGCTGTGTTTCCACTCTAATCAAATGAAATGGCGCAAAAACAGGCTGCCTAGTACAAAGTACACATATCTGCACCAGTGTGCAAAGGGTTGTCTGTGATGTCTAGTATAGGTTAAGTAGAGGAAAGGTACCCTTGCCAATACGAAATACTAAACATAGACTATTTTTAAAATGTCTCACTCTTTGGTTGTGTGCTATATAGTGCAGCACACATGCAATGTGTCAACGACTTGGAGAGACAAATATACATGTACAACTTTACGCATTCCTCAGGGAGGCATTATTTTTTTATGCACTGCCTAGTCTGACAGTTTTAGAAAATAGGCACTTGTTTATAACAACCTGGGTGTTTGAACTGGTTTGCCCTAATATCAATTAGCATACCCCTTTGATGCAAAGTGGTGCAAATCAGTAAAAACATTTAAAAAATATATAAATATCTAAGCATGTGGTTTGACTCAGACTTGAGATGGAAAGATCATATTGAAGCCCTAAAAAATAAAGCTTTATCATTGGTCTGGGGATTGAAACAATTTAGTAGCAAGTATGGGTGTCCTTCCCGCCAGCCGGTTATTTCTGCGTTTTTTATGCCATGGTATGTCGCCAGTTTCAATATTGGGTGGAAGTCCTAACACTCTCAGGGAAATTAAATTGGGAGACAGAAGAATGCTTTTGCGTAAAGCGTATACTATCGTTACCTCCGTCAAGTATTTTACAAGCTATAAGAGCAGAATGTCAAATGACGCCAGGGACTGCAAGCAGCGCTGAAGTTTTGGTTCAGCAAAAGAGACGAGGGGATTTGTAAGATTGCGAGATTGTGTAAAAAAGAAATAACAACAAGCGAATTGTATTGGGCGTTACAAGTGAGAGGACGGTTAGAGAAGATCTGCGTTCTCTTAGGCTTACCCGGCAATCAGTGGTGCGGTGCACAGATCCTGAAACAAAACTTATGAACAATAGTGAAGGAAAGGGCAAGAGAAATAGATCTGAAGTATTTAGAGTGTAAAATCTCAACTCAGGCTATGGTAGGGGGATGGAGGAACGCAGAAAATGTTCCCTATATAGAGGCTCTACCTAACCCAAGACTAAGGGACGCAGTGTTAAAATTCCGAATTGGGCTGAACCCAGGCTATAGGGACCCTAAAGCAAAATCATTACTCAAGGATACCCAGGGCTTATGTATATGTGGCTTACAACAGAAATTCAGCACACAACAGCTGCTTTTGTATTGTTATTTGTTTTTAGAGGTGCGTAAGAAGTTTTTAAAACCAGTTTTTAAGGAATTTAATATTATTAATCGGGATCAAGCGCTTAGGCTACTAATAGACATGATATTTTTTAATGTAACTTGTGTGCTAGGCCAATTTCTAATAGGATTAAGAGGGGTCTTTACTGAACTTATAGTGCCGGGTATAATTTGCCATGTATTAAAGAGGTGTGAAGTAAAACGCAGAGCACTTTAAATTGGAAATTGCACTTTATGTCATTGTAAGTATCTGAGTCCCATTAGAAATGTATGTGGGATAATTGGGTTAGCACGCAGTCTTTTAAAGAATAAGCAGGAAATGAAATTGGTTGAAGGTTAAAATAATTTAATGAACCATGTAAGTAGAGTTTGTCAATATGAATTAGAATGAATTATGGACTTTGTATGTGAATGTATTATGTAATAGGGAATTTTCTTTTTAAATGAACTTTGTATAATCTACTGCTTATGTACAGGATTTTATAATGAACTTTGTACATTTTATTGTTTTTATATTTTTAAGGTTTGTGTCAAATAAAAGAATTTAGGATTGATTGAGTACAAACATTCAAAAATAACAATAAAATTGATCAAGAACATGTAAACTCCAATGGGAAGATAGAGCAGAATGATAAAACAATACTCCATTACAAGAATGAATAAATATAACTTTAAAACAAGTCTTTCGCTGCCGGATGGAGGTGAAAATCTTGTGGACAAATCTTCCACAGCGAGCCACGTCGATGGGAATCACAAAATACATGCAAAATTCCAACTCGTCTTTGCAGGAGGAGCGCCTTTCCACCTGAACATTAGTTTTAGTAAAGTGTAACATGCAGTTAAAAAATCCGGACAGCAGCCGAGTAAATATATCAAATTCTCTTTTAAACACGAAGAATCTATAGGGCATGATCCCTGATCTTCCTGCCCACTCTGATCAGAAATCATTAATTGGAAGAACCATTCATTGGTGCTCTGAGGATGCAATGCTGAGTATCCTTGGTTAAAGCTGACTTAGTAGTATTGCAACTTCGCTCCTCGTATGATTTTAAAACTATTGTGGCATAATTGATAGCACAAGCAGTTGCCAAGTCAGCTTTCCTCTAGCTGTGTACGACCTGTTTCCTCAAGGTAACTGTTGTGTTGGAATAAGGGGTACTTAGGGCTGTCAATGGATTCAGATTAACATCCAGGTGAAGTGCCACCTATATAACAACCGTGGATTGGTCGAAGCGATGTAGATCACTTGGAAAACCTTTTTTTAGGGTGTCTAATTTGGTTTGTGTGCCATTGTAATACTTGAGGACTGCAGCCTTGCTTTCAAAGTCTTGGCCATGCAAATTAAACTACAGTCGAAGTAGCGGGCAAAGGATATAATTTGGGGGTTGGAACAGCCTCTTAAAAGTGTATTGTAGCTTGGCAGGGATCACTTTTGTTACGTTTCCTTATCGTATCGGAATTGCGTTTGGTCAGTACATATGCACTTACCAAGGTGTAGTCTGGTGTTGAAATGCCTCTAAATGAGTGTATGAATGTACTAACAGTTGTATTATCAACTTGATTATGATACAAGGACATGAGTTTGTGGGTTTTTAACCAGTATGATATATCTCCTCATGAAAAAGGGCTAGAATCATGGTGCAGTTCTTCTGTACTGTCTATATTGTGAATGTTGAAGTCACAAGTTATTATTGTCTGGTAAGTGTGGAATCTGCAGAAAAAAATCAGTGAGTGCCAAGTAGAAGGAAGAATTAATTACATTTCTGCTGCTTACATGGATGTTTAGGTCCACATTGATTAACAAAATAGACAACAGTGCACCTACCACTCCCACTCATGCCCGCCACCCCCATGGCCCGCCCCCTAGACTCGATGCTTTGGAGAAAATAGAAACGATAAGAAACATGCTTTATTACCGTTTTATTTTTCACGTTTTGCAGCTGCTGCTGCCGGTAGGAGGGTGTGACGCTCCTACTGCCATAACGGAGGAACCACCACTGGCTTTAGGCCGGCTACATTCCAGGAGATCATGGTAGAGTTGGGCTTACAAGAGACTGGCCTTGTGTGCAAGATTTTGTAAGAAGTGCTAGGAGCATATATTCGGTTTAGCTGGTATCGGTGCTGCAATCCAGCCTCAGTGTGCATCAGAATTTATGCTTGAGTTGGTTTTGTCTAGGTGTTTTATATGCTGGCTTTTATGTAGGCAGACCTGAATCCTAGGGTTTCATGACCTGGTGGAGGTCAAGGGGTCTTTTGTGTCCATTAGAATACTTGAAGCTGGTTTGCATTGGTTGTGAAATACAATCATTGTTCAGAATGTGGGAGCAGTTTTCTGATTCCATTAATCATATATTGATACCCCATAGTGCAAAGGTGTTTGTTTCATGAAGGACTTTTGTTGCACTTGACAGGGTTCTCAAAGTTACAATCGTAGATTCTATATTACTAGATATTGACAGTCTGTCAAACTGAACTATGAGAATGTCATTATATTGAAGGTGGTTCAGAAACAGAACACGTTGCAGGAGATGAAAAATATTTCTCCTGTTCAAGGTGTCATTCTGAACCCACAAGATGTATGCTGGTATAAAAGTTACCTTCAGTAATGTTTGTTGGTCAGTCCACGTCAAAATAACTGTCTATTTTGTGAATTAATCAGCTTTTGGATTCCCAGGATTATAAAAGGGTTTTCAACTAGAGCTGTTAGGGTTGTAATGGTTCTTGAGAGGTCCACTGATATGCATATCTAATGTTTCTGGAGATTAACAGATTGTGTCACCAGATTTGTTTACTGGCTGAATCACACTAGCGAGAGTAGGCTGATATAGATGTCTACTAGCAAATGTCCTAGAAGGCGAAGCCACTGTGTGCTGACTCAGGATCTGACCATGGGAACAGTCCAGCCCGAAGTGCCAAGCCAGGTTCTCCCTAGACCGGAAACAAGCATCCTAGGATCGGTTTCAGGGAATCACCCTTCATCAGCTAGGCTAGCTTGAATCCAGTGGTGCAGTGAGCATCGGCCTACATCTGGACATACCCTTCCCTCTTGGGGAAACAAATGCAAAAAGAACAGATGATGGGCGGAATGCTGAACAATGCAAACATTCACCTCCAGTCACAAGGATCTGGGTTTAATCCATTGTTTTGTTGCTCACCACCCCACCCCACTTTGGACCAAGCCATATGTAAATCAGTCTTGACCCTGTTTCTCATTTCCCGATGGGAATAGTCCAGCCCGAAATGCAAGCCAGGTCCTCCCTGGACCGGAAACAAGCATCCTAGGACTGGTTTCAGAGTATCACCATTCATCAGCAAAGCTAGCTTGAATCCAGTGGCGCAGTGAGCACGGGACCCATGTCTGGGCATACCCTTCCCACTTGGGGCGACAAATGCAAAAAGAACAGATGATGGACGGAATGCGGAACAATGCAAACATTCACCCCTGTGCTCACTGCGCCACTGGATTCAAGCTAACCTGGCTGATGAAGGGTGATACCCTGAAACTGGTCAAATGATGCTTGATTCTGGTTCAGGGAGGACCTGGTCTGCAGTTCAGGCTGGACTGTTCCCATGGGTAACAGGGTCAAGACTGATTTGCATATTACTGGGTCCAAACAGGAACGGCATGGCAAGCAACAAAACTGATGGACTAAACCCAAGTCTGTGACTGGGGGTGAATGTTTGATTTGTTCTGCATTCCGTCCATCATTTGTTGTTTTTGCATATGCAAAAGAAATAAGGCACATTACCAATTCATTTGTACTGCTACTCATGGCATCCTTCTGCAAATTGCAGAGTTGCAACCACCAATGGGGACTGTCTGAATTGTTGGGTCGCCTGAGCTCTTACCTTTCTCTGCTGAGACTAAGCTGTTGGCTTGGGTTGTTGTTTTGAGCTCTACTTTGATAGTATGGTTAAGTTTGAGACTGACTGCCAGAATAGAAAGTAATTCTGGAAGGGTACAAAGCTTGTGCACTATGTGAGTGCAAGAGCATATCGAGGGACTGTGTGCTTGATGGTGTGTTATGACCATGGTTTCCACATTTGTTATTTTTGAGGCCATACTGGAAATTGCGATTGCAAGACTTTGTATGAAATCGGCCTGGATTCCTAATTTGTGGAACTGCCAGGTTACAGCATTTGTGGCTGTCAGAAGAGTGGAGTTAATTGATAGCCGGGGGGGCCTCAGTGGAGTATTCCCCAGTTACACCAGTTTCTATTCCCAATAAGAATCGTGTGCTGGCCATTTCGGTCAAGCACCTCTAGTAATCTTTTGTCAGAGGCATTCAAAATAAAGCTTGATGGAGATTTTGAGTGCTATCTAAATTGTCAATTTGTGGTTTGTAATCATATAGCACATGGCTCTTATGGCACATAGGGGTGGGATAGGCTAAGCATAGGGCTGGCTAGATGGCTCGGAATTTGGTGAACTTGGGCAGTCACTTGTGTTGTGCAAGTTGGTACAGTCAGCAGATCTGTGGCATTGGAAACAAATGTGGCTACCTTCGACGAGAGTTCAATAATAGAGTTGTCGGTGATTTCCTGCCCAGCTTTGTCGCCCTTAACTGAAACCGAGTCAACAGCGTTGAGGGTGCAGTAGAACAGTCAGTACGGTGAGCTGAAGCAGATGGTGAAAATTTGTTACTGGGGAGAAGGTAATGCATAAGGGAAAGTAAGCTTTTGTTAACCTTTGCTCAAATGTTAAATGGAGGAGGTGACTGTGGAGCCTGTTGAACCTGTTGGGTTGCCTCCTGTCTGCCCCTCCTGCCTTCATTGATTTTAGTTTGCTGTCGGCAGTGGTACAACCTTTTGGTGCCACCTTTTTATACCTCATATTACTATTGCTTGAAGAAAGTCTGTAGCAATTTCCATTTAAAAACAGAATGAAAAGATGGTCTAGTGTGCCTTATCTGTTTTGTAACCTGATTGATTATAGCCTGCATCAATGTAAATCTGCACTTGCATGTTGATTCAGTAGCTGTAACAAACTTCAATGTGAAAGTGCTGCTGCCATCTCCCTTGCCTCTGGTTCTCTACTTGTGTGGTTATTTGGCCTTCCCTCCTTCCAAGGCCTCAAACCATGGTCTGTATTGGGCAGCAATATTGGTTATGTTTGCTGGCAGGGCATGAGCATAGCATGAGCACAGCCACACATAAAGTGTTGGCAGCAGAGCAGGTCATAGCCATCAAGTGTGGACCTAGGCAGCGGCTGAAAATAGAGCAGGATTGGGCCAAAGGATGAGTGCTTGTAATGTGCCAGTGCCTTGGAGGTTGCAGAGCAGTGTGTGGGGTAGAGGCATGAGACCCAATACAAGTATGACAATATGGTTGATTCCCCTGGTGGCCCCCCTGACCCAGGTACATACCGAACCAGGCACTAGGCTGGCCATTCCCTCCCCCTAGGGTTGAGGCTGTTGTGTCTAGTGCATCGTTGGCTCAACACTTTCTGCGCATTTGGCACACTCTCATGCACCCTGCCACCACAGCTCGTGCTCCTTTTGGCCTTGTAGCTCATGAAGCCAGCTGCTTGTGCTACTACTGCCCTAAAGCTGGTGGTGAATAGCACCCAGGTGATAATGACCCAGATCCGGGATAAGCAGCTAAACAGCTTGTGTTTTGCAGTGAAAGTTGAGCTATGAGTGGTGAGCAGGCACTCCTTTCCTACTGCATCTGGCCTCCGGCTGTGACTCTGGCCCCTCCTCCCACATCCACGCATCCATGTTCCTTCTTTCTCAGTAGCCAAAAAAGTCAGAAAGTAGGGGAAACGTTTTTGTTTAAGCTTTTCCAACTTTGATTTCAAAGCATGGTACTTTGTCCTGAAAGTCTGTTGTTCTTAGTGGCGGCTCACAGTGGGTGAAAAGGGGCGGTGTGTGGCCAGGATGGGGGGAAGAAAATATAATAATTTTTTTAAAAAACTTACCTCTGCCCTCGACTGCAGGAACAGGCTCTTAGCCTGCCCTGCATCCAATACTAAGGCTGCTTTCTCACTGCTGGCAGCACGAAAGCAGTGTTAAGATTGGATGGAGCACCCAGCCAGGGCCCTCCAAGGCAGAGTGAAAGACTCTGCCTGCTGTCTCCACCCAGCAACGCAGTGCCTGCGTTGCTGGGTTGGAGGGAGCCCAGTGTGCATGTATGTTTGACCGGCCCAAGACAGTCAGCCAAACATACATGTGTACTGTGGGGGTGTGCCATGCACTCCCCCTTCATGCTTGTCACAGCCCCTTGGCCCCACTACTTTTACAAGAAAATGGTAATAAATATAGTTTATTATTGTTTTTGCGTAAAAGTTTTGCAGTTGCTGCTGCTGTTTGGGGGGCATTCCTCCACCATAGCGGAGGAGCCACCCCTTATTCTCACACATAACCTATGCTAGACATTACGCTCACCTTTGCACTGTGGTGCAAAGGGGTGTGCCTGTGTAATGATATGCACCCTTAAATAATGTGCTAGCGTATCGCTTAGGAAGAGAAAAGCAGCAGTGGTGAGCGCAAAACCCATAATTCACAGATATACATTGGTTATGAGCTGAATCTCAAGGGTTGTTGCCCCCCCCCCTTGACACAGGGGCTACAAGGCCCTGTATTACACCACTGACCATTAGTAACATATATGAGTAGAAATAGTGCTGTTCTGCTCTTTCCTTGCCACACAATGAGGGAAGAACTTTGGCTGCTGTGCTGCATAGTGTGAAAAATTAATAAATCATTTTTGAATTAGACCTTCCACTCCAAATACCCAGAATTAATCGAACGCACCCCTTGGCTAAAAAGAATCATCAATTTTGTTGGGTCCTAATTACATTTGTCAGGCAACTGCAACTGTAAGCCACTGTATTGCCCTAGCCAAGCATTCCAACTGCTCATTTTGATACAGAACTTATACCCAGTAACTTCCTGATGGGATCACATATGTCAAACCAGTGTGGAGGCGATTGTGTGCCCTCCAGTGATGGTACAGGGAGTGCTAAAGACCAGTCGTACATCAATGTAAGGAACTAGGTCATGAGTACAGAAAGCCGGGTTGCGTTCACTGCTTACTTCTAAGGTATGTTTCTCCTCCGTAAGATATTAAAAGTGTCAACAAGAATTTTTGTGAAATTTGTGTGACAATGTGACTTTGCACAAATGTGTGGCAAAAGATTTTCCTACTATAGCACCATTGTTGAGGGAATATCAATTACACAGCGCATTGCTTTCTTCACTGACTCTTGCACTCATATTTTTCTTCCCACTGGTTCAATCACTAGGGGCCATATTTATGAGCCCCAAATGCCACCGGAGCAACACTTTTTGTGTTGCTCTGGTGGCACAGACTACAAAATCATAGCTATGAGGCCATGCAAAGTCACTTTGTGTGGCTTTGAATGGCCCCATAAACATGGAGTAAGGCAAGGTCAAGCAAGTCAGTGTGTTACCTTACTCTGTGCCAGGGAGGCGTTGCATGGGCGTTGTGGTGGGTTTTCGCAAGCAACACCCATGGATTTTAACACATCTCCAGATTTAAGAGAGACTATAAATCTGGGGATGCGCCAAAACCCTTAAGCCTCACTAAGGCAGACGTAACAAGGTGAAATATATATATTTCTCCTAGAATTATCCTCTTTCTATGTGTGCTGCATTCTGTAGCACACATAGAGAGAAGAAAATACCTCTACGAATTGTTTCTGTGCAGGAAAGTGCCCCTTTCTGCACAAAACAATTCTGCCAACAACACAGGCGCATTTGCACCAAGGTTCAAGGGGGCCTGCATTGGTCCTAGGCTGCTGAAACAGCACCAGCACAGGGTGAAAACACAGGAATGCACCTTATTGCATAAATACAGTGCATTCCTGCCCTTTCTCTTTGGCTTAGGACAGTACAACAAAGTGACTTGCTACACTGCCCTACACCAAATCCCCATAAATGAGGACCCAAATGTGTCTTTGTCTCATCTACAGCCATTGCGGACATTTGCCTTGTATTCGGAAGCAGGCAGTTGTAAGAAAAAGAAACCTTTGAATATTTGGTATACATTTCCAAGTCAACCATGGCCATGGTCCTCAATTGGCCCAGGAGCTAGTGTTGAAAATTCATCAATGCAGATGTGCAGATACAGTGGATTAGAGAAAAAACAGAACAAAATGACCATTGCAAGATACCTATCAATACAACGTTTATCTTGATTTGCCATTTATAAAGCTAGTTTCTAAAACCCTTCCACTCTTATGCTTCTGAAATCAGCCATGTTATGTATAGCACCCTGTTCTGTTACTCACAATGGTTTGAAAAGGTGTGATATTAATAGTGCAGACTTCTCACCTTCAGAATAATGTTCACTATATGATCATACAGGGAGGAGAAGGTGAGTCATGGAGGGTGGGACTTTGAACCACCTGCTTTGCCTAAACAGTCAGACTATCCCCCAAACCCCACTGCCCCCGCAACCAACAAAATCACCTGGAGCCACCTCCTGTGTCCTGATTAGGTTTTTTAATTGGATATCTACTGTGCAGAGCATTCACACCTCAACTGGAAACATGTTCTGTGCAAGGGTTTTAAATTCACCATTTTGTAGTAGCTCTTCACCAGCTGGCCATGTGATGAGTCAGGAAACTGTGTTTCACACAGAAGCACAGTGTTTCCAGGCCTGGAACAGCCATGAGCCCACTTCTCCAAATAATCTCTGCTAGGAACGAATTTTACTCAGAACTGATCAATGCTTACTAGGATTCAGCCTGAAGCAGCAGTGCTTGGACAGACATCTGTATTAAAGGCCAAATGTATAGCAATCCTCCTTACTAATTCCACTGCAAGATGCCTTTACTTCAGTATATGACAACTAAATCCTGTCAGTGATTTCCGGATTCTGTTGACACTGATTCATATGACTTCTAACCATTAATTACGACATTAGAAGAAAACTCATGCCCTGGTATTGTATAAATTCAGAGCAGTGATTAGGTGGATGAGTATGGAAGGGTTGATAATAGGATCTTGGCTAAATTATGTAGATAAATGGTCAAAGGCTTAGGTGGTACGATCACTGAAAACGGAGGGAAACTGAGGGAATGCAAAGGGGCACAGACCCTTTCAATCTTGGAGGAATGTATGCAATCCCTCTGCTTCTGGGTCTGGCTTCCCACTGAAGAATCTCTCCAATTGAGAATTCAGCCAGTTGGCAAAATGATCTACCTGAAACGGACCTCAAATGTACTTTATTTTTGTGAAAACATTGTGATCCAGCATCCAGTTGCTGGAGTCTTGGAAATGCTGTGAAGGCAAATCTGCTTGGACATTTTTCAAACCCAGAATGTGTTCCGCTTGCACTCTCAGCCCCCCTTTGGAGACAGTATTCCCAAAGTATTCTTGCTAAGTCTGCTAATCTCTTCGACCGAGGTCCCCCTAACTTGTTCACATACCTCACAGCTGACCTATTGTCCATGCAAAGCCGAACTGAACATTTCATAGAGTTCCCTGAGAAACACATTATTACAAAGGAACCTGCCAGTAATTCTAAACAATTTATATGTAAATTCCTTTCCTGTTCTGTCATCGACCGCCTGTTATTAAAGAACCCCATTTTATGCCCCAGCCTTTCAGGCTTGCATCTGATCCCACAGTCAAATCTGCACTCGTTACAAATATTGTGTGCCCATTCCATGCTTCCATATCTCTTAACCACCACATCAGCTTCTCTCTTGCTTCCATACTTAGGCCCATATTTAAGAAAAATGGCACAAAACTGCGCTAACGCAGTTGTGCGTCATTTTTTTTAATGCCGGCTAACGCCATTCCTTAAAGCCATCTGTGCTCCATATTTATGAAATGACGCACAATGGTGCTAAGGAATGGCTAGCGTAAAAAAAAAAAAGGCGCTTGCTGGTGGGGGATGGCATTAGGGGAAATGGCGCTACTGGGTCAGAAATTACATTAGGCTGGTTAAATTTCTGCTGCTTGTCAGTGTAGCATCATTTTTTGACGCACAAGCAGCCAAAAAATGTCTCCTGTCTAAGTATAGACAGGAGTCATTGCCACCACCCCAATGCCAACCATAGGGGACCAGTGTCACCTCGGCAAGCCCTACATACCCAGTGCCAGGCAGGGGGCCGTATGTAACACAAACATTTACCTGCAACTTACCTGGGATGGGCTCCCTCCTCCTGTAGTGTTCCTGTGGTGTGGGTGGTGGTGTTGCATGTGGTCGCCATCTTTAGGCCTATTCCATGGTGTTACCCCAATAGAAATGTGCCTACTTGCTCTTTAACCCCTGGTCTGACCAGGTGTTAAATAATGGCGGTAAGAGGGCTTTGTGCCATTATTTTGGTCCGCCTTCCACCTGTGTGTCTTTTCTGTGCCAAGAGTTAAATATGGCTCTGGGGGCTAGCGTCTTTTTTAGGAAGGGAAGGCCTACCTTGCATCTCATTGACGCAAGGTGGGTTGGCACTTCCTAGAAATGGTGCTAACGCATCAAAATATAAATATGGAGTTAAGTCAGCGCTGTTTTAGCGTCAAAATTAATGACACTAAGGTGCTGCTAACCTTCCATAAATATGGACCGTAGTTCGATTTTCTGTGAGTATCGAAAACCACTTCTCAAGTGATCTCCTTTCAGTCTTTGTAAGGCTCGATAATGCAATGGACCAGGGAAAATCACCTGAAAGGTAGAAGATAAAAGACCCACAAGTCCAGCCAGCATTCTTCGAGAAATAACATTTACTTTCAGAATGTTTTCGTAGTTCCTTCTTTATTCTTTTTAATTTGTCTTTGGTAAACATAACACACCTTTTACAGTATCCACAATGAGGCACAGAAATTGCGTTTGTTCAATTGGAACTGAATCTTATTTTTTTTCTGTTTACCACAAAACCCAAATTCTCTAGAATGTGTATGGCCATACTCGTGTGTGCTTTCAAAGGAGTTTTGTCCTAATCCATAATGAGAATATTGTCTAAATAGATAATCAAGCATATTCCTTTTTCTCTCAAAAATTCTGCTACAGGACAAAGAATATTCATAAAGCAACAGCAAGCCGATGAAAGCCTGAAAGTGACACATATACAATTCCAGGTCCTACCCTGCCATACAAACTTCAAAAATCTCTGATGTTCCTGCCAAATTGGTTATCCAATCTCTCTCTTGCAAAATATCTTTCAATAAATGGATTCCCTCCATTTTGAAGTGATGATACACCACTGAATCGCTCAAATCTCTTAGGTTTATAACTAGTTTCATGCCTTTGTCCTTTTTCTCTACCAGGAAGATATTTGTTATCAATCCTGGTCTTGAATCTTCCTCCAAAACTACTGCACCCTTTGCAATCAAGTCATGAACCTCTAAATCTATTAGTTTCTTCTGATCTTTCAAGAAAGACATACTTCTTGGCAGTATTGTTTGTACTGGCTCGTCTACACATTCTGTTCGAAATCCCTTTACAGTTTTCAAAACCCAAGGCTCTTTCGTTGTCTGAACCTCATTTTGACAAACCTGGGCAAGTCTACTGCCCAGATTTAAGTGGATAACAGTAGGGGTTACACTTAGCTTGAAGTCCTCAGATCTTCCTCTCTCCTCGGGAGCCTTTTCCCTGTACTCTCTGTCTCTGGGGGTAGCAGTTTCCTATCTAAGATGAGGTCGATCCATCTGATTTTCTGAAGCTTCTGTAAAATGAGTTTCTAAAAATTCCTTGGCTTGGGGAACCGACCCCAAAAACCCGTTCCTGAAATACTTTTTTGATGTCCCTTTGCAACCTCTTTAGGGAGCAGGATGCTCCCACAAATTTAGACAGATCCTTGATGAAGGCCTTCTCAAATAGAAAACCATTAGCAGAGGGGCCTTCCTCTTTTCCAGTTAACCCAGCCAATTTGTGATCTATTTTTAAAAGGAGACCCTTACGTCTCTCAATTGATAAAGCAGTGTTTGCGTTTCTCAGAAGGCACACTGTTCTTTGAACCCTTTGGCGTGATTCATTTACATTAATTCTTTCATTAGAAAAGTAGGCTTCTTCAGTCATATCAAATATTTTGGTCAATGGGCCCACAATATCTAGAAGCCTATACTGGCAGGAATGTAAGCTTTTGTCTAGTCCCTTCTTGGGATCACACCCCCTTTGCCTAGGAAGGTGATCATTTTCGGGTCCAGCTCAGGGGTAACCAGAACTCGATCACTAATAGAGGGTCTGGGGTATTCAGATCTTAAACGAGCCCGAACTTCTTTAGGCATTTCTGTTCTCATCCAAAATTTAACATATTCTGCCACATGATTGGGGAAAGTGGGTGTTTAATGAGAAGGGGGTCAAACATGAATTGACCCAAGAGGTCTGTCAAGGCATCAGTATCCTTAGGAGAGACTCCATCACCCCTTACTTCCAAAAGATCACCTGAAATATAGTTTTTTTATTTTGTTTGGTCCATGTCATCAGAATCAAAATCCGATGAACAGTTTAATTCTATTTATACACTACCTGAAGAGTCTTCACAAGAAACACTTATATGTTTTGTCCCTTCATTCCCTTGTGTTTGGGCCTGTATGGCCATCATGTGTGCTCTCTGCACCATCTCTTTGTATGTCTACACAGATGTTCTTATCTGCCTCCAATATTTTCTTTTTTCCCCGCCACATCTGAGGCAGAATTGAAAGGTTTCCTTTTTCTGTCTACTTTACCCCCCTTTTTAGTAGACATCTCAGCCTCATCTGCTGACCAAAAACATTCCTCTTCTAAGGTGTTAGTTCTGGACAGTATCAAATCTAGTTTCCTGTCCACTCTAGAGACCTCCTCTGTTATTTTGCTAATGGTATCATTCACCCTCTCATCTAGACTAGAGATACATGATCCCTCTATTTGCTCCATGTGAAATAAAGTGTGAAATATTCTAAAATTCTGTCACCTGTCACTTACAACCTCAAATCACCTTGCCAGTAAACTGTATGAACTGGTGAGTTAATATGGACCAAGGATTGGGCCAAACTTCGTTCATACGACGCGTAATACTTCCAAATGATACTTTTAAGATGGCAGCGAACCGAAAAAACATGTGCGTGCTAGAAGACGGGAATACCTAGCGTGAGGCTGCACCCAGCAGAGCTGCACACGATTATGCTTGATTGAACCGCGAGACTCAACTCCTTTTGCCCGTTAGTACACTGCGGAGTGAGTAATCACGGGTGCAACCAGCAGGTTTGAAGTGAAGGCGTGCAATGTGCCCATAGTTGGGTTCGACTGAACCGCATGACCCTCACTCGGCCGCTGCTGAGTGAGTGATCGCATGTGCTAACAGGAGGCGCACGGTGAAGGCGCAGAGTGGAGACTGTTAGGTTTCCACGTAACAAGAGGATTCAGGAAAAGCCCTTGAAAATAATAACCTCCTGGCCTTCAACCAAGAAACAGGTATCCTTTAAAAAGCGCTTGTGAGAGTAAAATAAAACAGTTTAAAGGTCGTCTAATAAAATCCACTCCAGTCAACATTAAATAGCACAAGCATATGACTTATGAAACATAAACTAATACCAACGTGCACACTGTTACCATGGTAATAAAGCTCCTACGATAAGCTCCACGATAAGCTCCTACGATACCGAAACATAAAGATAAGGATATAGTACTTATCTCTCCGAGCAGCAGAAATAAAAGGAGGAAGAGTACTGTTGTTAAGGAGATTTATAATCTTTAGAGTGTTTTATTGTTCAAAGTTCTGGTGACTTCATAATGGGTGCTGAGTGGTTAGCAATAAAGGGATTAATGCAAAATGTTAGCCTCCGGGTCTTGACATAAAATCAACACTTTTGCATTTATAGGAATTTGATTTTCAAACTACATCCATGTAACAATAGGAGGAATCTATTCAAACCTCAGGAAAGTAGCTGGCAACAACATCTGATCAACTAACTGAGCTGATCAATTACTTTTATTCTGATGCCTCTTTGATTATGTACTACTTCTTCTGTCTGATTCTTTGGCTAATAATCACCAAACAAGCAAATGTTGTTTCAAGGTTCAAATATTACAAAATCTTAAATTTTCATAATCTGCTACAGTTCTCCTTAACCAGGATCAATAAGAAGAAGATATACTACCAGAGGAGTGAAATGCTTTAACTACTGATTCAGTGGAAAACACAGACTGCGGGTGGGGGGCTGTGCGCTGATTTCACCTGGGTCTGCAGATTCACGGGAAGAGCGATACTGCTCTGGTTATGCTGTTTCACTAAAGGTACCATTTGAAGCCATGGGGGCTCAATACTGCACCACCGAGAAGGCATCAAGCGGTTGAGCCGCTGTGAGGTGTGAGAAGCAGCCGCTGGTGACTTCATTTCCCATAAACCCCTGCTGTGCCTTCAGTTGTGCTAATCTACACTATTCAAGGGCCTCAGAGTCCCATTGCATGGGGGCCATGTGTGCTGATTTCACCTGGGTCAGCAGATTCACTCGAAGAGCCATACTGCTCCGGTTACATTGTTTCCACAAGCCGTAGGGGCCCTGATCTGCACCAGTGACAAGGAATCAAGGGGTTGAGCCACTGCAAGGTGCGCGGAGCAGCTGCTGGGAACTTCATTGCCCATAAACCCCTGCTGTGCCTTCAGCTGTGCTAATCTTCACTATTTAGTATCCTCGGAGTCTTGCTGTGCGGTTGGCGTGTGCGCTGATTTCACTTGGGTCTCCAGATTCACCCGAAGAGCGATACTGCTCCGGTTATGCTGTTTCTACAAAAGATACCATCTGACTCCATGGGGGCCCCGTTTTGCACCAGTGAGAAGGCATCAAGGGGTTGAGCTGCTGCGAAGTGTGAGGAGCACACGCGCTGGGGACTTCTTTGCCCATAAACCCCTGCTGTGCCTTCAGTTTTGCTAATCCACACTATTAAATTGCCTCAGAGCCCCAGGCTCGGAGGCAGGCTCATCCTTGCCCGTCACTCCCTGGAAAAGCCAGGTCAGGCATTCCCCCCCCCCCCCCCCCCCCTCCCCCTTGATTTTGCCTCGTATTTACACTTCTGCTGGTAAACTATCAGTGTTTGTACTTAAACCTTCAATATTCTTAGCTAGACTGTGTCATTAGTTCTTAAATGGAGTAGTTTATTTTCTTGTGGGTCTTGTGCCAGTAGCAGTTCATAATATGGACCACTTTGCGGTGTTTTAGCATAGCCAGTGTAACCCAGAAGAGCCCGGAAGTCCCCTTGTGATCTAAAGTCGTGTATAGACTGAAGGGTGCGTCTTTGTTCTGGTGAGCCGATGTGTCAAGGAAGCTTTTCTATTCAGCACCAGCTGTTGATTCTTTCCTTAATTGACATCGAGTAGGAGTGGAGCAGCGTCAAACTAGCTCGGGCGCCAAGGAAGTTATCCCATTAAGATCATGTTCTGAACTGATTTTTATTATCAGTGACTTTACAGTTTGTGTTTGAATTTTCACTTGGATGTTGTCATAAATATTATACCGGGCGTTATCAGGTGTCAGGAGTCACTTGAGCAACTTATTGCTAGATCCCAGGATGAGCTGAGTGCAAGCCGCACAACTGACATCTTGAAGCCGAAGGCTTCTGTGCTCACCCGGTTAAACTGTAAGGGGGCTTTTATCCAATTCCTGGGCCCTTGGGAGTGAGTTCTGGTGCAACCAAGAAAAAACAAGTAAATCATCTCCAGAGTGACTTTGGAACTGGCGCCGCTGTCCTACTTCTCACTGCTGCCTGTACCAGAGCCGTGGTTCCCACTGACTGCAACGACGGCAACCGGCTCATTACTTCCGAAGTCTAACCACACCATGAGTCCTGAGTGCCGTGTCACCGACATATGTGACACTCGACTCGGCTGCAGCACTTGTGGCCTTGTGATGTAAGCGAAGTTGACGCCTCATGTTGTGACCTGCTGGATTCATCAACCCCACCTTGTTGTAAAGAACCAACGCCTCGCCACCGATGCTGCATCACCTCCCCTGCAACCGTAAGGAACCAACACCTCACCTTCCCTGCCTAGCAGTAAGGAACTGATGTCTCACCTCCTGTAGCAGTATGGAACTGGTGCTGCTCCGGCTCCATCAACACCTCACCTTCCCTACTCCATGCAACATCATTGTTTCATCATTTTCTAAGGTTCTGTACCTGTGGTCAATCCGACTCCATGACCGGCCCGCACTTTCTTGCAAGTGGCGTCAGACTTCTGGGAACTACTCTGTCAAGGCGTTGTGATAGCCCCAATTGAACCTATTGTGTTTCTAAGTGCTATAATAAGATTTAATGTTTGAAAATTAATATCTTTACTTGTGTGCTTGGATTTTTGTTGTTTCGGACTTGTTTTAGTTAGATAAAAATTGGCTATCTTTCTAAGCTGGTGTGGAGTACTTTTGTGGTGTTTCCACTGTGTTACTGTGTGTATTTGTACAAATACTTTATACTTTGCCTGAGATTAGCTTGACTGCGTGAGTGAAACTACTAAGCAGGTGAGCATGGGTTATCTTAGCTGTGTGACTACCTTACCCTGACCAGAGTGGGACTCCCTACTTGGACAGGGAGCAAACCACTGCCAACTAGAGACCCCATTTCTAACACCGGTGATTAGCAGTGAGGATAGGACTTGTATTTGTGCTTTATATACAGTGACTGGAGTGCTCTACTTCCACCATATTACAGGTGATTACACCCAAACATACTGGTCTGATTTTTATCTTTTTGCAACTTTTGAGTTTGATTGACAAGCATGTCTGTCTGGTGAGCCATCAGTTGGAGTTGCAGAGTTGTTGTTTGAGCAGGAGAAGTTATAGACCTACTTGGTGCCTCAGCTCAAAAAGTTCTACAAGGAGCTCAAATGTCTTATCAAACGCCTCACTAAAAGGGAAGAGCTGCAAAAGACGCAGAGGGCGTAGTTGGCAGCAAAGAAGGCTGATGAGCACACAGAGGAGGAGAATGCTTTTGTGGAGGGAGAGGAGCTAAACCTCAATGTAGATTTGATGGAGAATGAGGATCTGCCCTGGAGGAGGGCACCTTCAAGAGGAAGCAACAGTATTTCCTCTAGAGGTCTGACCCCAGAGGAGACGGAGAACAGGCAGGAGGCTCCAAATAGAGCTGGAGAAGCTCACGCCGAAGCATGAGATAGAGCTTCAGTTGGAACTAGCCGGGTTCAAAAGAGAGGCAGAGAAAGAGAAAATCGCCATATAGAGAGAGAAAATTGCCATAGAGAAGAAAATACTCTTAGCTCAAGAGCCGAGCTTGAATGAGCTGGATCTAAAGTGCAGGTTTAGCACAGATGGTGGCAGCATTTCTCCAGTAGGGTCTGAGAGGAAGGTACATACACACATATACCCAAGGATGTGGTGAAGGATTTCTGATAGGGAGATAAATAGAGCAGTGGTTCAGGGTTAATAGAGATTGGGGGGAATACCTGTGGAAATATTTCTCAGTGGAGGGAAGGGACACCTTGTTGGACTTAGGTCCAGAGAATCAGATGAGGTACCCTGCCATGCAGGACACCCTGACAGGGAGTTATGGTCTTACCCCGGAGAGTTAGCGGGTAAAGTTAAGGGAGAGTACTAAATTTGGGTCTCAAACGTGGGTGGAGTATGTTAATTCTTTCTGCAAAACACTGGATGGTTAGGTGAAAGGCAGCAAAGTAACAGACTATCAGGGGCTGTGCAATTTGAATTTATGTGAGCACTTGTCTAGTCATTGCTTTCCAAAGCTGTGTAAGCACTTGATTGACAGCAAGCCTACTGACCCCAGGAAGCTTGCCAAGGAGGTGGACTGCTGGCTCACCACCAGGGTCCAAAAGAAGTTGTATATGGGGGACCCAGCCAAGGGTAGGCAGGGCCCCAAAAGAAGAAGGAGGGGGAGGTCAAGGAAGACACAGAGAGGTCCCAGGATAAAGTGGAGGAAACGGTTCCCATGTCTCTTCTGACCGAATTTTCAACCCAGATGCTTTGAGTGTTTCCAGCTAGGACACAAGAAAGGGGTTTCTGTTTGTCCTTAAAAGCCCCCACTGGTGGCCCCTCTACAGCAGTCGCTAATGTGACCATAAGGGGGAGATAATCCCCATGAGCAGTCATAGACCATGCTGTAATCTCCCTTAGTTGGGAGGTGGACTCCGAGTGAGTGTGTGATCCCTGAGTGTGAGAGTCATCACTTCCACCAGGTGACAGTAAATAGGGTCTCAGTCACTGCTCTGAGAGACAATGGGGCTAGTCATACCATGATGGTAGAAAGGCTCGTCTCCCTAGAGTATTACACTGGACAGGTGTGTAGGGTGACACCAGCTCATGTGCAGGACTTCTTCAGCCCTATCGCCCTAGTGTCCCTAGAGTGGGGTGGACAAGTGACCCATAGTAAGATCATAGCTAGTCTGTCAATGCAAATGCACATAGAATGCCTTCAGGGGAGTGAGTTGCCCCCGGTGTCAAAGGAACTGGGAGGGGCAGCTGCCAAAGGCACTCTAACAGTTCAGTTCTATGGGGGTACCCCTCCAAAAGGAAAGGTACAGGCCCCCTCAATAAGGGCAGAAGGGGGAAGAGCCCACCCCTGTCTCAGGATACCACCTCATAACTGGTGGGAGGGGAAGTGGAAAGGGGTGCAAGTCACCTGTGGCTACTTCCCACCACTTTTGAAACCACAAAGGCTTGGCCTGGGGCCTGGCTCTTGACACTGAAAGCTGCCAGTGGCCTCTGTTGGCTGTTGTCCTTGTGGTGGTAATTTTCCATGGGTTGGGGACCAAAGTCAGACCCAAGTGGTGGACTAAGCCACATCACGCTGTTGACCATGGTGGTACTGTCTGTCTACTGGGATGCATCTGTGAGCAAGGTAAGGTTGAGTGCTGCACAGATGGAGTCCACTGATGAGGGGAAAGGTTTCTTTCTGTGGGCCCTGAGAGTGTAGCCAGAAGGATTCACCTGGGTTCAGACAGGAGCACAACCTGCAAGAGCCCGACAGTGATGGGCCATTGTCCAGGTTCTATCGCCCTAAGCAGGGAAGTCCAGCAGGGTATTGATTGGCCTACCCTGAATTTAGGCTGGGAGAGGGCTGTGTTGGAAATGTCCCTTTTTGCAGGGTTATCCCCAACCCTTCTGCATCTGACCTCCTGCGTTTAATCCTGTGTTGAATTTAATGTTTGCTGGGCCCTTTACTACTGCTGTCCAGTGCTAAAGTGCCAGTGCTCTCTGTCTAAATGATAATGGTGATTTCTTTGTCCATGATTAGCATATTTAATTTACTACTAAGTCCATAGTATAGTGCACCCTAAGTGCCTAGGGCCTGTGATTTACATGCTATTAGTGAGCCTGTGGCACTGATTGTGCCACCCACATAAGTAGCCTTGTAAACTTGTCACAGCCCTGTCACTACAGTGTCTGTGTGGGAAGTTTTAAACCATCATTTCGACTTGGCAAATGCACTCACTTAGCAGGCCCAAATCTTCACTTTTATTACATGTAAGTCACCCTTAAGGTAGACCCCAGGCAGCTCCATTAACAGGGTGCATGTAGTGATCACAATGTGAATTGTAGGATAAAAGAACTATCTTTTATGGAATAAAACAGCAAAATCACCTCAGTAAGTTCCGACCACCATATATCTTGTTCCTCACCCAACCATCCAATCTCCACATTCCATCAAACATTCCCCTTTCCAACCTTCTGATACTACGTGGCAAAACAAAATTTAATGTGACATAAACATTGCCTCCCATGTAACCTGCTATACATATAATGTGAACATAAATAGATTTAACATTTTTCCTATGTAAGATCAATATACTAAAGTGCAGTGTATTTAAAAAGTAGGACATATACTGGTGTGTTTTACATGTCCTGAGAGCGAAATACTGCTAAATTCGGTTTTAACTATTGCAAGTACTATCTCTCCCATAGGGTATCATAGGGATTGCCTTGAAATAGCTTTAAACGTGTAATTTACCATTGGGAGCAGATAGGGATCTGGAGTTTGGGGTTTCTGAACTCACAATCTAAAAATACATATGTTGGTGAAGTTGTTTTTTAAATTTTATGTTTGAAAATGCCACTTTTAGAAAGTGGGCATTTTCTTGCTTAACCATTCTGTGTCTCTTCCTGACTGTGGAATACACATCTGGGTCAGGATGACAGTTGGGGTGTTTGTGAATTCACTCTAGACATTTACACAAAGGGAGCTGAGATTGCCCTGCATATCCTGATGGGTCTTCCTGAGCTATAGGGGTGAGAGGAGCTAATACTTGCACCTGAATAGGGTTGTGCCTGTCCTTACACACAACACTATCCAACCCCCTGCAGTGTGTGTTGGGCCTGGGCAGGAAAGGCAAGGTTGTGTGCACTGCAAAGACTTTTCTTTTAAGTTTGCCTACTTCAAATGCAGAACTGGGTATAAGTACTGGACCTCTGACCCCACAAAGTTAGAATCTTTCAGGACTGAGGGCACTCTGCCAGGAAGAAGAGTTGGATGCTATAGGAGGGACTGACACTCTCTCTGCCTGTTGCTTTCCTGTGCTGGCCTGCTGCTTGCTGCTTCTGTCCCGGGAGTGAAAGGACTGGACTTTTCCTTCTAAATCCTGCTTCCAAAAGTTCTCCATGGGCTTGAACTGAGCTTGCCTCCTATTAAGAAGTCTCAGGGACATCAAAGACTTCATCTGCCATTACCTTGGCTCTCTGGCTGAGAGTCCTGACTTGCCAAGTGGTGCCAAATCCAGTTCTTGGGCCCTTGGGAATTAGTTCTGGTACAACCAAGAAGAAACAAAGTACATTGACTCCAGAGCGACTTCGGAACTGGTGCAGGTGTCTGACTCTGTGTCACTGCCTGCACCTGGCCATGGTCCCTACAGAGCGCAAAAACTGTGACTGATGCCGCCGCAGTGACTCTGAAGTCCCTCCACAGCAGTGCTGTGTCACCAACTTCTGTGACACCCGACTCTGACTCCACCACAGTATCTGTGGACCCGTGGTGTGATCGCAACACCACGAAGTCGATGCCTTGCATCTTGACCTGCTTGATTCATTGACCCTGCCTTGTCGTACAGAACCAACGCCTCACCACTGACACCGCATCACCACTTCTGCAACCGTAAGGATCAGATGCCTTACTTCCCTTGCCTAGCAGTAAGGAACAAGCACCTCTGCTCCCTGGTAGCAGTATGGAAACGACCCAGCACCTGCTCCAGTGACACTTCACATCAGAACTCCGTGTATCATCTTTATTTCATCATTTCCCAAGGTATTGTACCTGGGGCCATGTGACTCAGTGACCAACCTGCGAGTGGTGTTGGTCTCTTGTAAACGACTCCTTCAAGACATAGTCATAGCCCCAGTTGAGCTATTGTGTTTCTAAACTCTCTACTAAGATATAATCTTTAAAAAGTAGTATCTTTATTTGTGTATTTTCGATTTTTGTCATTTTTTGTCTTATTTTACGCAGATAAATATTGACTATTTTTCTAAAGTGATGTGGAGTACTTCTGAAGTATTTTCAATGTGTTACTGCATGTGTGTGTGTATATGTACAAATACTTTACACATTGCCTATGAGATTCACCTGACTGCTTGAGCCAAGCTACTGAGGGGGTGAGCAAGGGTTATCTTAGCTATGTAATTCCCTTACCCTAAGTAAAGTGAGAGGCTCTTCTTGGAGAGGGTACAAATCACTGCCAACTAAAGACCCTATTTCTAACAGTCTGTTATGCTATCTACAACAGAGATTTATGGGTGATCAAAAACACATTTCGCAATCGGCGTCATTTCTTGGAAGGCGCCACACATGGCTGTTATAGTATCGACCTATGAAGTATGAACATTACCTTTCCTAGCGCAGATGTTTTAATTAGAAATTATTAATGAGTGTTTATGTATTTTAAATAATGAGTTTATGTAGAAAATGTAATAACGTAGAAAAATAATGCACACATTTGAAAATGTGACCCCGAAGAATGGCCACCACTGTTAACGAAATGAACTAATTAATGATTAATACTTATGAAATATTGGATATGTACTAGACTAATGCAGTAATATGTCATATGAAGGGTTATGAAGTATGAATTAGCTTTATTAATTGTAGGCCTTAACATAGCAAGTGTCTTGGCCTATTTTGCCAGGCCTCATGCAGAAGCTGTATTTCTTAGTGTTTAATAAAATGCTGACAGAGCGAAATTAAACTGTGTAATGTCCATTGTCTTGCTAAATGTGCTAACGGAAAGCTTTTTGTGAGAACCAACTTCAAGGAGATGATGTTCCCGCTACTGTAACATTTTATTTAATGTGTGTGAGACTGACTTTTCCAGGACAAAAATAATGAAGATACTAACTGGAGCTGAAGATGCAACAATATTGTTACCTGAAGAAACGTAAGATGAGAACATTGTAAGGCGGACCAATCAACTGCATCTGAACAGTGAAATATTGAATTCATAGATTTGGTATAGAAATATTATTGGGTAAGGTATGAACATACAATTAGCTGACCAATAGGGAATTAGGGAATAGTTTAGGTGACTTTGACATAACAACGAGACAGGAAAATGAAGCAGTCCAGAGACTTATTGAGATCTAGAGAGACTTTAGGAGAGATACAATATTCATTCTGACATTGGGCTCATACTCTCTGACTGAGAGTCTGATGCTTTGCTGATCGACTGATGACCTGAGGACGAAGACTGATTCTGCTTTGCTGACCCATGCCAAGGATAGCTATATATAATTAAATGTGACTGTTATGCATTTTATGCTTTTTCTTTCTAGGTACCAACTGCACTGTCTTAATAGATCCCTAGCTAGATGTTTTTCAGATTTGTGTTTCTAAATTGTTTTGCATGAAGCCCAACATGCTGATGCTAATCTGGTGTTAGTTAAGGGCCCTCATAAATGACTGGCGATTACAGGGACTAAATGTTTGACTACTTATTTTGTTGAATTTCATGTGTATTATAACTGTAGCAACTGACTCTGCTATTTGTTTGCACTGTAGCTCTAGAATATGTTGTGGTTCAAGCTTTTATCAGATTGTGTTTCTTCTGCTGTTTTGGAAAACCAGTGTTGTTTTTATATGTGTTTCATTTGATATTGAGATTAATCTACATGACTTTAGCATTGTCAATATAGGGAAATAAATTTACTAGACTTTTACTAAAGGTGTGGTTATTCATGACTGAAAGGTCACGTGCATGACAATTACTGACTCCATTGATTTTTGATTTTATTGATTGCTAATGATCGATTATGTACTGGAGATATGGTAAGAACTTCTTAATTGCGAGTCAAAAGGTTCATCAACCTATTTGCGTCCCCTTGTAAGTATAATTATTAAGGTTTGATATGCTAACAGTTATGGTAGCAGACTGATGGTTATTCTATTAAGAGCTTGCCATAGACGTCCGGCACAGAGTGACAGGTGTTAACAGTTATGTAAGAGACTAATGGACAGGTGATCCCAGTTATGGTAGCAGTTTGAAGCTGGTCCTTTTGAGAGTTTATTATTATTGAGATTTGGATTTTGTTTTCAAAGATGATAATTGGAGAGAAAATGATGTTCCCTTAAGCCCAGAAATAACTTTCCAAGATCCTGGATTTTGCTAATGGTTGTTGAGGATGTTCCCGACGTTCTTGTGATAGAGTGAGAGAAGTAGGTTGCGCTTGGACAGCTTATGCAACTCGCGGGTGAATTGTAACGTATGTGAGGATTTTAGGGAGTTTGCATACTCCAAATAAAGTTGTAGTAGGAGTGTGAGAGTAGGGAAGTCAAACTTCACATGTGTGTAGCACTTTGAGCTAAAAAATTGTCCACACGGTTGTTGATGTACGGACTCTGCATGGTCTAAGACTCCAGAGTATATTGAAAAGTGTATGAGACACTTGGTTATATGTTGTAATTTGTCTGGTTTAATAGGTTGATCGGGTGTGGTCAACAAGTTGGTGTGTGAATCAAAGTGGGCGAGATAAAATTTAGACTGAGATTTGGCGAGTCCTATGTGCACCAGGACAGACCCATTGATCCGTTGAGAGTAAAGTTTGCGGGTCGAATTTTGCTTGCGAATCTGGGAGACCGAGAAAGAAGAATAGCTGCATGCGTGAAAAGAGCCATCAGTGAAAATCTGTAAGGTTTCTGAAGTGATTGTGTTTCCTTTCCTGTAGTAAACCAGCAGATATGTTTTTGGTTTTTGATTAGTGCTCACAATATTTTGCATTAGTTTTGTGTGGATTAAAGATTAGGAGGACAAGCCGCAAGACTTTGTCAGCCGCAGTAAGTGTGAGTGTAAGGTCATTGGCGCCACGCTGGGATAGGTCGGTTAGTAAGAAGGGTCACGCGCGGATTGGCAGCCGTCCGTGAGAGGCAATTGGTTGAGAACGTGGGTGAAAGGAATCATGGGATTAAAAGTAATTTCCTGATTTGATTTGAATAAACAAAAGTAGAAAAGATGAAGTTTTTCAAAGCATTGAGAAGTGACCTAAGGGGAGATACGTACATTACAGCGAGTGTAGGCGAGGCTACACCGCCGGAAGGTACACCAGCTTACATTGTAATGGAAAAGAGAGGTGGCGCGCCATGTCTTTGGCTAGAGCAATGTTGCAAGTTGACAGAGAAAAATGGGAGCTTATCGTTTCCTAGAAATGGGATGTTGAATTTGAGAATTCTAGAGGAATTACGGATGGTGCTATATAAATCGAAGGCCTTTCCGAGACCTGCACAGTTTGAGGCATTAGCGGTCTGGGAAGTAGTAGCCAGACAGCAACAGCAATTGAAATTCGAGAGAAGGGTGAGAAAGGCAGAAAATACTTTAGCGGGGGCTAAATGGGATTGGGATCAGAAGCTATGGAGAACAGAGACTTTGCAGGGAGTTAGGTTGTTTCCGGCGATTACACTGGAGGATGAGAAGGAGGAAAGAAAGCGACTAGGAAGACTAATAGAAGTTCGTCTGAAAGTAAGGGAGCTAGAAAGTCTTCGACAGTAGAGGAGGAATCGGATAATGATGAGTTTCTTACGCAGCTATTGAGAGATCGACCACCACCATATACAGTATGTGAGAGTGGTCCGAGTACTAGTACTGATCCGAGAGCCCCGACACAGGTGACAGGGACAGTGAGTCCGATGCAGGTTAATTCTAGCCTGACACAGAATGCGATGCAAAATGGTCCAAATGTGCCGACTACTCCTGTAGTGCAGACAGAGATGCAGCTGCCACAGATAAAGAGAATATATCCTGATGTTCTTATTTTAGAAACAACTTCAAACTTAGTGGTGCCCACGGAGCAGGTAATTCCGAGACCAATACTGATCCAGACTGAGCCGACTCCGATTTTGTTGCGCCAAGTGCAGACGTAGGTAATGCTGAGATTTATGCCAATGACAGGGACACAGTCAGACTTAACTCTGATGATGAATCAGAATATGGGAGTTACTCTCCCACAGAGTGTAGGTGTCAGAGCAGCCCCAGATGCAATATCACTACCGATTACTGTTGGTCCAGCGGTACCATTATTTGCACAAAAGAAACCGACTGCGAGTGAACAGGGAGCAATGGCCCAGAGTTTAATGAGGGGAGGACCTAATGGAAATGTTTAGGTAGTCTTTTCTGTGTGTCAGATTTTTGATGGATCCAGATCATTGCTAGATTTTAGTCCACTTGTTGCACTTCCAGATGCCATGACAGGACCGAATGTAAGTAAGAGCTTGAAATTATTGACACCACACGATTTGAATACAGTGGCACAGCAGGTGCCCCTGATTCAAGCGAGCAACATTTTGTTCCAGGGATTGACAGCGCAGCAGTTGACTGAATGGTTAGACAAGCTGAATACCCCACAGAATGCCCCTAAAGAAGAGGAGTGTTTAAATTGTGTCAGACTAGGCATGGAAGCGGGTGAACTCATTGAGGGAACAATGGAAGTGAATAGGTTAAAATCCTACACGGAGGCAGATCTGAGATATTCGTGCCGAGAGATTACGAGAGAGGTGAGCCGAGTGCATTAGAGATTGGCAGATTTGGCAGAGAAGTACAGCATAGAAATTTAGAAAACAAAGCATTTGAAAAGGAGCTACAGATTAGATTTAGAGGCAAAGGATTTAGAACACATGAGGTCAGCTGGAATGAAGGCACACCTTAAAGAATTACTGCAGAGTGCTCAGATATGGGGAGCATTAGACAAATGGGAAGGCAGATGGGTAAAGAAAAGAGACTCTCTGGAGGTGACTGAGAATGAGCAGCAGGATAAGGATCCAGTAAAAATGTTACCCATGAGGGAGATTCCAGGGGGAAATTTTGTTCATGTCCCTTGGAGCAGAAGTGACATTCTATCATTAACAAATCATTAAAGCCAGTAGAGTGGTATCAGCAGACAGACAGGTTTGTGAAACTTGCGAAGTGCTTGTGGGAGGACTTAAATACATTACTAGAGATAGTGGTTCCAGCTGACTTATGGGTCGAGTGTAAGAGGAGTGTAAACTGGCCAACAAGTGAACCGGAGAGAGATAAGAATACAGGTGCACCGTCTACTGAGGTAATTAAATATTATTATAAGGTGATTGAGTTTCTGAAATCAAGAATTTCGCCAAAGAATATTAATTGGCAGAGGATTGAAAGGACGGCTCAGAAAACTAAAGAGTCGATACATGCATACTATGAGAGATTGTTGCAGGCATTCAAGCATTACAGTGGTACAGAAACAATTGAGGCAAAAGACATGCTACATTTTGTGTTCAGATTTGTGGAAGGATTGAGACCTGAAATTAGCCAGATGATTAGTAATCATTTGATCTGCTGGCAATCGAAGCTGATTGATGAGGTGTTGCAGTATGCAAACTACTATAGTGATGAGATTGAATTGAAGCAGAAAAAGTGCAGATTAAAGCAGTTCTGACAGGAGTGCAAGGACATTTTGTGCAGCAGATGCCACAGCAGCAGCAGGAAAATGTCATATTTCAGCCACAGATGAAAGGTAGAGGTCATGGAGGTAATATGAATCGTGGTCCGGATTTGAATACTGTAGTGGTTCAGAATGATGTGCAGGGAATGAAGAAGCTATTGCCGTGTCACATTTGCGGAGCCGTGGGACATTGGAAGCATGATGGTGCAGGAAGGTGCTGTTCAGCAAAGTAATGACGTCAATTCATGTCAGAATGTGAGACAACCGAGACTAAAGGGTCCTAACCCCAATTTCCAGAATAATGTGAATCAAATGCAGAATTTTCAGCCCAGGCAGCAGGTGCAAATGCCCTGTGCACAAGTGTCACAGTTGCAGCCAATGCAGCAGCAGGTTTCCAGGGTACCTAGACAGCAAATGCAAATACCTCATGCCCTAATGGAGCAGTAACAGATGATGCTTTCTCAACAGGTCACTGGTCAGAGATAAGACAGAAATAGTAACACAGTGCACCAATTCCCGTTACACAGTGAGGATGGAATAAATGGTGAATGGACGAGTGATAGTTCAGATTAGGAGCCATGTGATTTTGCGACTTCTTTAGAAGTAGATCAGAGAGGACCCTGTGTGAGGGAAAAGGTTATGGGTCATAGAGTTTCATTCTTGGTTGACACAGGAGCTACGCGCTCTACAGTGAGAAGTGCGGAAGTCCCGAACGTGCTCCTTTCAGGTAGGACAGTTCAGGTTGTGGGGGTAGCAAACCAGTACTTGACAAACCTGATTACAGACCCAGTTCAAGTCGAGATTGGCAATTTTCAAGGACTGCATACTTTTGTAGTCTGCGATTCAAGTCCATTATCCCTACTGGGAAGAGACTTGCTGGGTAAGACGGAATGTTTGATTACTTGCTCAAAAAATGTTATTGAGATTCAGACAAATAGTGATGATGAGGAAGACCAAGCCCCTGAAATAGAGTGTGAAAATACAAATAAGGAGTATCCTTTGAATGAGTTTTTCCTGATGTTCACAGTGAAAGAGCTCCATCCTGATTTGCAGGGAACAGTGCAAGAGAAGGTGTGGGATTTGACAGGAAAAGAAGTAGGATTGATTAAGGGAGTGGAGCCTGTCAAAGTTACCATAAAACCGAATGCAGTTTTCCCCCAACTTCCACAGTACAACATGTCACAAGATGTCCTGATGAAAGTGGCTCAGATAATTGCAGACTTCGTAAAACAAGGAGTCCTGAAGGAAGTATTGAGCAGTCCATGTAACTCATCAATAATGGGTTTGAAGAAGCCCTGTGGGAAGGTTCGGATTGTTCAGGATTTGAGAAACATAAATGAGATTGTGGTCAAAGGTTGTCCTCTAGTGCCCAATCCAGCTATGATACAATTCCAGATTCCATGTGATGCAGAGTGGTTCACTGTCATTGATTTGCCACTAACATTCTTTTCTGTGCCTCTTCATGAGTATAGCCAATTTCTCTTTTGTTTCAAATTCCTGGATCGAGTCTATTGCTGGTTCAGGATTCCTTAAGGGTATACAGAATCACCTTCCTTCTTCAATCAGATCTTGAAAAAGAATTTGGAGTCGCTGGAATTGCCTTTCTGATCGACTTTGGTGCAGTACATTGATGACTTACTGACTGCGTCCAAAACAAGGGACAAGTGCAAGTATGATAGGATTGCCCTGTTGAATCATTTGGGAAAGAATGGCCATAAAGTGTCTCCACTGAAATTGCAGTACTGTCAGAAAGTGGTGAAGTATTTGGGTCACCAGATTGAGAAAGGGTCAAGAAAGATATCCAGAGAGACAATTACAACGATACTGCAGATAAGTCCCCCAACTACACAGAGAGATGTCAGGCTGTTCCTGGGAATGGTGGGCTATTGTCGCCAATGGATTCCAAATGTTTCAGTCATTTCAAAGCCATTGAAGAAATTGACTCGTAAAGAAGTCACTAATCCCATAGTATTAGACCAGGATGAAATGAGAGCGTTCACTGAGTTGAGAGAGAGTTTGTGCAGAGCTCCAGCATTGGGTGTCCTGACTACACTAAACCTTTCACTTTGTTTTGTCATGAGCATGATGTATGTTCATGGTCTGTTTTGACACAAGTTCATGGAGGCGCTCATCGCCCAGTAGCATATTTTTCAGCTACTTTGGACCCAAAAGCAGAAGCCTTATCAGTTTGTTTGCATGCAGTTGCTGCAGTTGGTCAAAGTCTTTCACAGTGTGAAGGTGTGGTGATGGGATATCCCTTGACTGTAATGGTTCCTCACTCTATTGAGATTTTACTGACGAGGACGAAAACCCAATACTTGACTGGTGCAAGGTTGACTAGGTATGAAATGAGTATTTTGGGGACACAGAAAAGATGTACAGTGCTGAACTTGACAAACTTACTTCAAAGTGAAAATGTTGAAATTGAAAAAGAGGAAGATGTTGAACATGACTGTCTCGAAGTAACTGAGTTGTGCACAAAACCTAGATCTGACATTAGAGACACACGCTATTGGAAGAAAATGATCAAGTTATTTTTGTTGATGGTTCTTTTCTGAGAGACAATACAGGGACACCGAGAGCAGGATATGCTGTGTGCACAATTACAGGTACCTTGGAAACTTCTTGGCTTCGAGGAGTGTATTCTACCCAGGTATCAGAACTGGTTGCCCTTACTAGAGCATGCCATGTTTCTGCTCAATTGAGAGTTACTATCTATACAGACAGCCAATTCCTGATTTGGAATAGTTCATGATTTTGGTCAATTATGGTCACAGAGAAGTTTCCTGACCTCTTCTAGTTCACCAGTGAGAAATGGTGAGAGAAGTAACTGTTTCATGCAATAGAAATGCCTGAGAAGATTGCCGTGGTGAGATGCAGTGCACATCTGAAGTCACAAGACTATGACCCTCATTATGACAATCACGATAAATCCCACTTACGGTCACGCTGACTGCTGCAGCAAATATCCATTAACCATATTATGACACACACATCAATCTGTCACTATTCAGCCACACACACAAACTGGGAGGAGTGCTGTGCGCCAGTGGGAGGACAGGCCCAGGGAACCGACTCTCCAGGAGGCACTCACCAAGATTCTGGGAGCATACCCACATTCCTAGGATACGCTTGGCCAGATCCTGGACAACGTGCAGGAGAACAGGTGGCTGCAGGAGGGACAGTACCAGGGGATCAGGGAGGACTTGAGGGCCATTAACATCACCCTGGTCTCCATTGCAGGGGTGCTGGCAGACATGGCCAACATTATGAGGGAGGCAGTCTTACAACAGCGGGCCCCTGCCACTAGCAAAACTACTGAACTGCCCTCCACCTCCGCTGCTGCTAGTGGATAGGAGACTCCGCCACAGGACCACCAGGCCACCAGCACCCCTTCCCCTGCAGAAGGAGGACCACCCCACACATGTTCCCTGCGATCCAGGCAGAAGCCAGAGACTATTGCCAAGACCCCCGTCAGGAAATAAGACTCTCCTGACTGTCACCCTTGTGTCCCACTCAGTCACACTGTCCACCTTGAACTGCTATTGCTCCCCTTCCTATGCCCCCTTGGACAATGCACCTGTGCTACAAATAGACTCGGACAATACCCTGGACTTTCCTCCATCATCACCCCAGCCCATTGCACTTCCCCCTTTTCTCCTTAGCACTGCAATAAACACACGTTGAAAAAAAAAAAGTATGGAGTATGTGAAATTATATAAGTATGTATTCGTTTAACAAGGTTCAAACATTACAAATCAACTGTACAGTAATGTGCACATAGGATAGACCTGAAGTTGGCTGTAGTGAACACATCAGGAGCGATAGTGGTGTACCAACGTCTGCAAAAAGTGTTGCCAAAGGGTACAGTGAGTGGGCATAGAAGTGGGAAATCACAGCCTGCCAGTGACAATGTTAAACAAAACAAATGACAATGAAATGTGAAGTTACACTGTCTTACCTATGTGTCATTGGAAGTATTGTCTAATCACTGCAGTTCTGTTGTCCTCATGCTCATCCTCTGCCTCCTCATCTTCACTGTCTACAGTGGCCACTGCTGCCACATGGCCATCTCCAGCCTCCTCCTCCTGCAGAAATGGCACATGGGGTCTCATGGAAAAGTTATGCAACATGCAGCATGCCACAATTATCTGGCAGACCGTCTTAGGTGAGTAGTACAGGGATCTACCTGTTAGACAGAGGCACCGGAACCTGGCCTCCAGGAGGCCAAAGGTACGTTCAATGATCCTTCTTGTTCGCCCATGTGCCTCATTGTAACGTTCCTCTGCCCTTGTCCTGGGATTCCTCACAGAGGTCAGTAGCCATGATAGGTTGTGGTAACCAGAGTCACCTGCAAATATTAAGGGACAACAGTTAGCCACACACTATCCCTTATGGCCCACGCCATACCCATACACCAACATCCACTGGGTGGGAACCAGGGCTCACCTATTAGCCACACCCGGTGCCTCTGTAGTTGGCCCATCACATTAGGGATGCTGATATTCCTCAGGATAAAGGCATCATGTACCGACCCAGGATACTTTGCATTGACGGTGGAGATGTACTGGTCTGCCAGGCACACCATCTGGACATTCATTGAGTGAAAACTCTTTCCTTTTGCCTTTGGACAAATGCAATATGTGTTCCATCAATCGCCCCAATGATGTTAAGGATATGTCTCATTGCATAGAAGTCAGCCTTCACTGTGGCCAAATCCTCCACCTGGGGCAAAACAATGTAGCTGCACATGTTTTTAATCAGGGCAGCCAACACTCTTGTTAACACTATTGGGAACATTGGCTGTGACATTCCTGCTGCCAAGCCCACTGTCACTTGGAAAGAACCAGTTGCCAAGAAATGGAGCACAGATAGCACTTGCACATGAGCGGGGATCCCAGTGGGGTGATGGATAGCAAATATCAGGTCAGGCTCCAGATGGGCACATAGCTCCGTGATTGTGGCCCTGTCAAGTCTGTAGGTGACAATACTGTGCCTGTTCCCCATTGTTGCCAAGTCTACCAGGGGTCTGTACACAGGGGTATGTCTCCATGTCCTATTCATCCGCAGCGGTTGCAATCTATGGGGCAAAAGAGTGAGGAACCGGTCATAAACTGTACATTGTAGCCACAACGGTACAATGCATGATGGTAGTTTGAAATGTATAAGTGGCATTTGTTCTGTATGTACAATTGTGAAGTGGGACGCAGTTATAATCCAGGGCCTGTCCCCCCTGAAATGGCGTCCGACTATCCTGTGTGGAGGGACAGGTGGAAGTGCGTTAATTCCACTGACGTTGTGCGCCGTTGCAGGAGGCGGTCGGGAACCGCCGTGCAATGCCTCATTGGATAATATTGGGCCCTATGGGGTACAGTGGCCAATGGTGATGTACGCCGGCGGTGACGGTATGCACCACAGCGGACGTCACCGCCATTTTCTATTTGTTCACTCACTTGCTACCTGACCTTCAACAGGAGAAGACCTACACTGAATGTGCTGCTGTGACCTTTGTCTAGAACCTACCATGGCCTGTGTGACTGGGAAAGGGCCCCTGCCTTCACCTCTGCGGAGTTGGAGTGACTTGTGGATAGGGTCCTACCCCAATACGGGCTGCTGTATGGGCCTCCAGACCAACAGGTGAGTACACTGTGAACACGATGCATGGGGCATGAATGCATGGAGTGGTGTGTGTGAAGGCCTCATGTTGGGGGGGTTGGTGTATGTCCAGTGTGCGGCGTGCCGCTTGTGTGCTGGCCCATGTCTGTGCAAATGGGGATGGGAAGGGGTATGGTGGGCCATGAGTGTAACAGGCAGGACGGTCTGACTAATACTATATTCCTGTGTGAATTGCCTCTGCAGGTCAGCGCCCATCAAAAGAAGGGTATATGGCATGCCATTGCCAAGGACGTGCGGACCCTGGGGGTCTACGGCATGCGGATAACCCACTGTCGCAAACGGTGGGAGGACCTGAGATGCTGGGCACAGAAGATTTTGGAGGCCCAGCTGGGGTTCGCCTCTCAACGAGGAAGGGGTGACCGTCGAACCCTGACGCCCCTCATGGCCTGCATACTGGCGGTGGCCTACCGGAGCTGGATGGGCTCTTGAGGGCATCACAGCAGCCACAAGGGGGTGAGTACAGTGCCCATCATTACTACTTACGCATAGTGGGGTGGTATCCAGGGTGGGGGATGTGTATATGTGGGTGCCCCTAGGTCAGGCCTGACATTGCAGAGTAGGTCCCATGTTGGGCAGGATTCTGATGTGATATTCCTACTACCTAGCTTGTAGGAATTCACTACTGGGCAGGGCTGTGTGGGTCCCAGGTATGCTGCAGTTGCCGGTATGTGTCCCTCCCCATGCCATGGAGACTAGCATTGTTACTGATTGCATAGTGCATAGGCTTGTTCCCTGTGTGTGAGGGTGTTGTGTATGTCAACGGTGGTGTTGGTACAGCCATTGACCAAGTGTATCCCTTGTATCCCCCCCCCCTTTTTGTTCTGTTATCCTGTCCTTATGAGCATTGGCATCATCTGGCGGAGGAGCAGAGGCATGGGCTAAGGAGGGAGCTGCATCCCACAGGACCCAGGAGGCAGAGTCCACCGACGGTGAGGGCACCCGTGGGCCGTAGGGCGAGGGGAGCACCACGGCGGAGACTAGAGGGGACAGTTGGGACACAGATACCTCCTCCGATGGAAGCTCCCTGGTGGTGGCAGGCACCTCTGTGCCCACCCCAGCTACAGGTACAGCCGCCACCCCCTTACCAGCACCGCCCTCCCAGCAGCTCCTCAGCGAGTTGCCCACTCAACCAGGAGGGTGGGCATCTCCTTCACCCCAGGCACCTCAGGCCCTGCCCCAGTTAGCCCTGCTGCCCTGAGTGAGGAAGCTATTGACCTCCTGTGATCCATCTCATTAGGGCAGTCAACCATTATGAATGCCATCCAGGGTCTGGCAGCCCAAATGCAACAGACCAATGCATTTCCGGAGGGCATTCCCACTGGCTTGGCAGCCCAACAAAGATAAATCCAGGCTCTGGTCTCCTCTCTGATGGCAGCCATTGTCCCTGTTTCCTCCCTCCCCCTCCAAAATCCTCTAACCAATCCCATTCCCCTCAACCCCAACCTATCCCAAGCACACAGGCAGACCAGTATACACACAAGACAACACACAAGAGTGGCACAGGCAAACACAAGCACCACACTTCATCCCACAGGCACTCACACAAACACCATCCAGATGCAGGCACACCAACATCCACTGCCTCCACTGTGTCCCCCTCCCCCTCCTCCATCTCCCTCCCAGTTCCGTCTACACTTACACCTGCATGCACTACATCCTCATACACTACCGACATCACCAGCACACCTATCAGAACAAATACCTCACTGGCAGACACCACCCCAACAGCCATGCACACGTCCCTTGTGCCCCCTCCCACTGTGTCTATGCCCCCCTCCCAAGGTACACAAACGCAAGCACTCAGACACCCAACAGCCATCCACCTCACAACAGCATCCAGCCAATGCACCTGCACCCAAACACTGCAGACATACACCTCCCACAACCACTCCCTCTTCCTCCACTCCCAAGCCTTCTCCCTCTTACCGCCACAATGTCCCTAAGATGTTTTTCCTCTCCACCATTGATCTCTTCCGCACCCCTCTACCCCTGTCCTTCACGTCTGGCCAGGATGGGTAAAACCCAGGCAAGCACCTCAGCCACCCAGTCCACGCACCCAGTAGTGTCCACAGCAACTCATGGTTGGAAAGGATCCAGGCCACTAGGCAGACTCACGGAAAGGGTGCCTGCCCCAAGTGCTGGCTGGAAGGGCAAGGAGCCATCCCCAGCTGCTGCCAGGAAGGGCAAGGGGCCTGCACCGGCTGCTGCCCTGAAGAGCAAGGAGCCATCCTCAGCTGCTGCCAGGAAGGGCAAGGGGCCTGCACCAGCTGCTGCCCTGAAGAGCAGGGAGCCATCCCCAGCTGCTGCCAGGAAGGGCAAGGGACCTGCACAAGCTGCTGCCCTGAAGAGCAAGGAGGCATCTCCAGCTGCTGCCAGGAAGGGCAAGGGGCCTGCAGCAACAAACAGGAAGGACAAGGGGCCTGGTGCTGGGACTCAGTCGGAGCCCCCACCACCAACCATGGTGGTGCAGCCATCTGAGGTGCAGGGGATGGGCAGGAGCTTCCCCCAGAACAAACACCATGAGCAGCACCACCACCACCTCCAGTGGGCAGCAGTCTGAGGCTGCTGGGGATGGGCAGGAGCTCCCCCCCACCACCACCACCAGAAGCACCACCACCAACCTCCATTGGGCAGCTGTCCGAGGCTGCTGGGGATGGGCAGGAGCTTCCCCCCATCACCACCAGCAGCACCACCACCACCTCCAGCAGGCAACCGTCCGAGGCTGCTGGGGAGGGGCAGAAGCTTCTCCCCACCAGCAGCACCAGTGAGCAGCTGTCCGAGGCTGCAGGGTATGGGCTGGAGCCTCCCCCCACCACCACCAGCAGCACCAGTGTGCAGCCATCCTAGGCTGCAGGGGATGGGCTAGAGCCTCCCCCCACCACCAGCAGCAGCATCAGCAGCACCACCATTGAGCAGCCGTCACCGCCGGCGGACAGTTTGTAGTCCTGCGTCCATGGGCTGCTGTGCAGCCCGCTTCCTGCAAATCCTGTGGGTATGACACCCACCTGAGAGACTGTGACCTTGCACTCCCCAAGATCTGCATCACGGGGCTCGTTGCCCCCTCCAGAGCCAGTGGGTATGGCACTAACTCATCCCATCCTCCCCAGGATGAAGGTCACAGGGCACGATGTCCCCTCCAGAACCAGTAGGTATGGCACCCATTTAGCCAATCCTTCCCAGGATGAAGATCACAGACACGATGCCCCCTCCAGAACCAGTGTGGAAAAAACCCACTCACGCCATCCTCCCCAGGATGAAGATCACAGGGCACAATGCCCCCTCCAGAACCAGTGGGTATGGCACCCACTCACCCCATCCTCCCCAGGATGAAGATCACAGGGCCCAATGCCCCCTTCAGAACCATTGGGTAAAACACCCACTTGAGAGACTGTGGCCTTGCATTCCCCAGGACCGAGCACAGGGCATGTTGCTCCCTCCAGGGCATGTGGGCAAGTCCCCAACTTGAGAGAAAGTGGCCTTGCACTCCCCAAGATCAAGCACAGGACATGTTGCCCTCTCCAGGACCAGTGGTATTGTTCCATCTGCTGGCTGAGGTGCCCCCCATTCCCCGTCCCCCTGAGGTGCCTGCCTATTTTCGAACTGATGCCCCAGCAGTGTTCTCTCTGTGTTGTTGCAGGAGTGGGGCCTAGGACTTTGCAATGTGGTCCTGTGGCCCATGCACATTGAGTACTGGGCAGTGTCCCTTCAAATGTACATATGCATACAGTTTTAGATTGGATGTACGTATTTTTATTGTATTTATGTTATTACACTCGCTTTCATCCATTCCTGTAGTCATTGCATTATTCCTGAGGGGTATGGGGTATATATGTTTTATTACTGCATCTGATTGTGTATATGGTGCTGGGGGGTTGCGTGTATGTGTCACTCTCTTTTTCCTCCTTCCCTCCCCTCGTTGGTGTTCATGGTGGAGCATGACGTAGAAGATCATCAGGAAAATCCGCAGCACGGGCTACATAGCGGAGTGGTTCTTCCCTGAGTCTCCAAAAGTGAGTCCTTTCCCTTCTGAGCTTCTGAGCTCTGTTTCCACCCGTTTTTTGATACCGCCCCGGAAAAGGTGGCAGATTGGATTGTTTTAATACGGTGGGGGGAACAATGACTTCTGCCTGGCTGTAGGCGGCTACCGCCGTGGTGGCTGTTGTTTCCACCCTGGCGGTCGGTGTGGTAAAGTGGCTGTCCATCTGAGTTCTCACCGCCATGGTCATAATTTGGCAGTAATTACTGCAAGCCTGTTGGCAGTATTACCGCCACTTTACCACCAACCGCCAGTGTTGTAATGAGGGCCTATGTGTCATTGGGAAATGGAAATGCGGATCAAGTCGCAAGGTTTTGCGCATTGAACTGTATATCGTTCAAAGACAAGTGGGAACTGTTACCTGAAGAAGACGAAACATGTCCAAGTTATGCATTGAAAGTAATTGACACTTTGGAAGAATTAAAAGCCTTGCAAAATATTGTTGAAAAGGAGGAGAAACGTTCACGGAGCAAAATGAAATGCATTCAAAGACAAGATGAATTGTGGGTTTCTGAGGAGGGTCAATTGGTTTTGCCAAACAGCCTGTTGTCTCAAATGGCAAGGTACTATAATGGTCAGGCACATATTGGGAGGGATGCTATGGTTAGTCTGTTCAAACATGATTGGTTCAACCCAAAGTTTAGACAAGTTGCTGAAGCAGTTTGCCATTGTTGTATCATTTGCCAACAGTTAAATGCGGAGAAAGGGACAGTGGTTAACTTTAGCCACATTGAAGAGCAGGAGGTCCATTCAGCAGAATGCAAATGGATTTTATTGAGATGCCTGTGTGTGGAGGTTTGAGCTATACGTTGGTGATTTTATGGATCTTAGGTCACTGGATTGAAGCGTACCCATCACATGAAGAAAAGATAGTCTCACAGTATCGAAACTACTGCTTAGGTAACAGATACCTTGTTTTGGCTTTCCGATCACTTTAAAATCAGATAGGGGAAGTCACTGTAACAACGAAGTGATTAAATTGCTGTGTGCAGAATTGGACATTGAGCAGAAGTTGTATTGTAGTTACTGCCCTGAAGCATCAGGACTAGTGGAAAAGATGAATGGTACCTTGAAGTCAAGAGTTGCAAAGATGTGTGCAGCTATGAATTTGAAATGGCCTGATACATTGCCTTTAGTGTTGATGTCAATGAGAAACCCACCTGACAGGAAGACAGGGCTGTCGCCTCATGAGATCCTCATGGGCAGACTAATGAGGTTCCCAGAGGTGCCAGCACATGCACTTGTGGACATTACAGATTATATGGTGTTGGATTACTGCAAGGGCCTGGTTTATGTAGTCTGCTCTTTTTCTCAGCAGGTGGAAGCCACCACACTGCCACCGATCCATGACCTAGGGCACAACCTGAGAGCTGGGGACTGGGTTGTCATCCGAAAGCATGTGAGAAAGACATGTTTGGAGCCTTGTTGGAAAGGACCATACCAAGTGGTCCTAACGACTACTACAGCTGTGAAGTGTGCTGGGATCCCGAACTGGATTCATGTAAGTCACACAAAGAAAATGGCATGTCCACTGGATCATGAAGAAGGGTTGTTGAGAGTACCAACAACAGTGAGACAGGTTTCAGGGCCGGAAGAAGAGCAAAGAGGAACTGAGACCGGATCTGAGCTCATTGAGGACGGTTCAGTCACTCTTGTGAGAGACGAAGGTGGAGACTTCCAGCAGAGCATCGAATAGCCTATCTCAACTGAAGCAGCAGGAGAGCCTAGTCAGAGGAGGGCTTTTCCAGAAGCAGACGATCCTGAGAGATCAATGGACCAGACCCATAAAGGGAAGGATTTGAGGTGGATCAAAGTCAAAGTGATCTGACTCCTCCTAAACCGGTTGCAGGTCCGTCAAGAGAAAATACCACAGAGCAAGAAAAAAGTTCACGCTCAATCTTGAAGAAAATACTGACAAAGGGTCCACTGAAAGGAGATAAGTGGCCGGAATCGCAAGTGGAGAAAGGGAAAGAGGTGGTTGTCGAACCAACAATAGAGGAAGAAGTACACACCACAAGGAAAGAAGATCTAAGTGAAGAAGAGCTGAATGGTGATCAAAAGTTAAAAAGAAAGAGAATAGCAACTCAAAGATACTCAGGTCCTGAATGGGCGTATGCAACTACAAACGAATGGCAGCAAGAGTTTATGTGTTTTTGTTTTGATAGAGAAGTTCCGGGTCAGTATTTTGAGGTGAAGTGAAAGAAGCTAATGAACTGAACTGTTGAATCTGAGAGAAAATTGTTTGAGAAAGAGTCTGTTAAAAGTAACTGGAAGAGACATTGATAACTTGATTTGACTCTTGAAATCTGATTTTGACAAAGCTGCTAGCTGATTTTGACAAGGACAAGGGTTCCTGGAAATGAAACTGAACTTCTGAAAGAAGAGTTGTCTATTCTTGATTTTTGATGCAAGTTTTTCTAAATTCCTTCTGCCTTATGATTCTTTACAGATCATGGCTGACTTTAATAAACAAGGTAGAGGTGTTAGGCGATGTAAATATATGAGTATTGGTTTGGCAATTATGTGTGGGATAGTGTTTGTGGTGTTCATTGTGGGGATGGCTGTTCTTGATACGAGAGGAGCCAACCATACTTCTGCTTTTGAGACGAACACTACAGCAAAGGCATTAGAGAAGTTTAAGTTAGATGAGAAATATTTGCATGATTATACTAATGCTGAAGGAGAACTTTCTTCTAATGTTTTCTATCGCTTATTGAGTGAGTATTTTGAGACAATAGATGCTAAGAATTGCTTTGTGTGTACAAAGATTCCTTCGACGGTAAAGGAAGGAGTCACATATCATAGTTTGCCACTAACTTATGGAATAAGTTGTAGTCTGTTACTAACAAGGTTTTATAATCAGGAGTATATTCAATACTTCTATTCGAATCATGATCTTGTGTTTTCGTTTGTTTCTATAATTAAGTATTCAAGTAAAGTAGCTAAGGATAATGACATAGTATTAGTTAGAGGGTTCTTTGAACCTACACTGACGTTTGGCACAGCCTATGCACACCACAACAACCTGACATGCTTGCTTACACCTTTAGAGAAGAGCTTCTTAGATCACACAGATGACAGGAGAAAGGTGTTGAAAGAGAAATTAGAAAAAGGCTTAGATTAGTAAGTAAGGGCCAGATGTATCAAAGGGTTTTACCCATTCTGTGTCTATGGGAAAATGTGTTCCTACATATGACTAACACGAGTGCTGATTTGAAAGAATTGAAAGAACCAGGTGTTTGGGAAAAGGCTGGCAAAGGTGGGCTTCAGTGGGAAATTGGCTCAGCAACATTTGGAATGGGATTCTATTGAAAATATTACAGGGAATATTAATTGTTTTGGTTTGTCTAATTGGGATAAGGGGATTATGCAAATTGTGCAAAAGGATTAAATTGAAAAGGTCAAAGAATGATCAGAGGAGGGAAGAAAAAAGGTAGACATTGTACAGGGAAAATTCAAGGGGAAGACAAAATGATGAAGAGATTGAATTAAAAAAATTTGAGGGTAAAAAGATTGGTGTGATGACACATTTTGTCATCAGAGGAGTGGTTGCTAGTGCAGGTGTTTTAATTAGAAATTATTAATTAATGAGTGTTTATGTATTTTGAATAATGAGTTTACGTAGAAAATGTAATAAGGTAGAAAAATAATGCACACATTTAAAAATGTGACCTCGAAGAATGGCCAACACTGTTAATGAATTGTACTAATTAATGATTAATACTATGAAATATTGGATATGTATTAGACTAATGCAGTAATATGTCATATTAAGGGTTATGAAGTATACTTGAGCTTTATTAATTGTAGGCCTTAACTTAGCGAGTGTCTTGGCCTATTTTGCCAGGTCTCATGCAGAAGCTGTATTTCTTAGTGTTTAATAAAATGCTGACAGAGTGAAATTAAACTGTGAAATGTCCATTGTCTTGCTAAATGTGCTAACAGAAAGCTTTTCGTGAGAACCGACTGCAAGGAGATGATGTTCCCGCTAGTGTAACATTTTATGTGTAATGTGTGTGAGACTGACTTTCCCAGGACAAGAAAAATGAAGATACTGACCGAAGATGCAACAATATTGTCACATGATGAAACGGATGTTGAGAACATCGTAAGGTGGACCAATCAACTGCATGTGAACAGTGAAATATTAGAATTCATAGATTTGGTATAGAAATATTATTGGGTAAGGTATGAACATATGATTAGTCGACCCATAGGGAATTGGGGGATAGTTTAGGTGACTTTGATATAACAACGAGACAGAGGAAAATTAGACAGTACAGAGACTTCATGAGATCTAGAGAGACTTTAGGAGAGATACGAGATTCATTCCAACATTGGGCTCATACTCTCTGACTGAGAGCCTGATGCTTTGCTGATCGACTGATGACCTGAGGACGAAGACTGATTCTGCTTTGCTGACCCATATCGAGGATAGCTATGTATAATGAAATGTGACTGTTATGCATTTTATGCTTTTTCTTTCTAGGTACCAACTGCGCTGTCTTAATAGATCCCTAGCTAGATGTTTTTCAAATTTGTGTTTCTAAATTGTTTTGCATGAAGCCCAACATGCTGATGCTAATCTGGTGTTAGTTGAGGACCCTCATAAATGACTGGCGATTACAGGGACTAAATGTTTGACAACTTATTTTTTTGAATTTCATGTATGTTATAACTTTGTCGCAATTGACTCTGCTATTGATTTGCACTGTAGCTCTAGAATGTGCTGTGGTTCAAGCTTTGATTAGATTGCGTTTCTTCAACCGTTGTGGACAACCAGTGTTGTTTTTATGTGTTTCATTTGATATTGAGATTAATCTACATGACTTTAGCATTGTTAATATAGGGAAATATATTTACTAAACTTTTACTAAAGGTGTGGTTATTCATGGCTGAAAGGTCATGGTGCATGACAATTACTTACTCCATTGATTTTTTATTTTAGTGATTAATTCTAATGATTAGTGATCATTGCATATTGATTGTTGATTATGTACTGGAGCTATGGTAAGAACTTCTTAATTGCGAGTCAAAACATTCATCAATCTATTTGCGTCCCCTTGTACGTATACTTATTAAGGTCTGACGCACCAACACCATTATGCCTGCTGAAACGTATACTTCACCTGTTTTAAATTTACTGTCCTGTAAAGTGACATTGGAAGGCACATGGATTATCTTGGAATAGTGCCACCATATAAAATACAGAGCCTTCTCCTATTCTTTCAGCAATTCATCAAAGGGCTCCATCACCTGCCGCCTTTCTAAATGACTTAAATATAACGATTGATTAGAATGGTATAACATGATGGATGCAAATATGACCAGTCATCTGGTAATCAGAAGATTTTTAACCTGTAATTTTTCAAAGACACAATGGGGCGTCCCAGGGGCAGGGGACACTGGGATTCTCTTGCAGGATACATGGTTCCAGCTCATATTGCACCCCTTCTGTAGGCTGCATAATTCAGCAGACGGATTCCTAATTACTAGACTAAGATATGCCTGGGCCATAGCACTTCAGGAGACCCACACCAGGATCCCCTAGGCTTATGTCCATAACTGCCTTACTTGCTTTGCTACCTCAAGAAGACTGGGGGTGGTAGTTAAGGAAGTAGGTGAGAAGGAGATTGAGCTTGATGGAGGTGGTCCATGAGAATGACACACTTAAGGACTTTCAGCACCTTACTGGCGAGTATGAGCTTTCTCCTAATCACTTCCTCCAATACAGAGCCAGAAGGGTCATGAATCGAGTCAGCTTGAAGACTGGTGTCTCTGAACCCCCACTGCATGATGTCTTGCAGGTTATTTGCATTATGGGAGGAATAGAGTGATCTCATTGATATAAGGCGCATTGCTGTTGAACTGGGCTGCATGATCATTGGGTGGAGGATATTGGCAATCTGACTTCCCACAAGAATTTGGATGCCACCATACAATCCACCCTATGAGCCAGGAGGAAAGGTAGATTTAAACCTATACAATATTACTTCCTGCATTGGGTCTATAATCCTCAATGAGGATCATCATCATGTTTTCTGTTCACATGCATTGTGCCTGCAGCGTGAGACAGTGGCAGGTGCACTTCTATCACATGGTGTGGGATTGCTCTTTGCTCCCCACTTATTGGGACACTATTACACATTTAATTGCTGAAGCCACTGCTCAACACATCCAAAAATCTCCATCTTTCTGCATGCTGAAACTGTTTCCAGGACACCAGAAAAAGGTACTTAAGTCCTGTTTCACAGTCTTAGCACTAGTTTTGGCACACCAGTAACTGTTTTCTCTTGGAAATCCCCGCATGGAGATCAATTTTTTATGTGGTTGAAGGAATTGATTAAATGGGCCTAATGCAAAGGGACTATATTTTAGGGAGAGTCATGGCAGGGCATTGGGGGACTGGAATATGCACAGAAAAAGGCTGCCAACCTACAGGATTGTTCGTTAATGGACAACTCAGGCAATTTTCTCTCTATCCCAGAGAGTGATGAGGGAGAAGTTACCTGCACACATGCCTCCAGCCAGCATTCACTGTCATCCCACCTGGCCTTTTACATATCCAGCAAAGATCTGAACATGCTGGCTAGATTAGGAGAGACATGTGGGACGCTTTGCTTTTGCCCCCACATCCTGAAGCTTGCTCTCCAGTGGGTTCATGGGTTTCATGTTTTGGAATAAACTAGACTATGCTAATTTTCTTTCTCAGTCACTGCCACCCCACTACCTGCATTCCCTTCACAGTACAATTGCACAGGACCAGTTGTTTGTTTGTTATTTGTCACTCTTTTTATAGGAGCTCTACAAACCTTCTGCTGCATGATACCTGTGATTGTGAATGCTGTCACGAGGGTGGGAGGGAGAGGCTTCTGAGAAACATGCGGTTGATGAGGATGGTATGCTGCTTATTGATTCTGTTATGAAAAATGGAAAATGTTGGTGGTCTAAAGTCCATGAAGCAGTCTATTGCTTTTCATCTACTTGCAACATCAATCTTTAAGCCAATAGCAGATATAATATACCTATGAGATTGTTACACCCTTGGATACACCTCAATGACCATGAACTATTATATCAGTGGATTGTTGAATTACCAGCCTCTGAGTCATGCACAGTTTGGGGCTGTAGGGATTTTCTTATCAAATTAGGACATTTTATTCCATTACCCACACTTCCAACATCCCAAGAACTGGAAAAACAATTCAGGAAGGAGAGAGTCTATATACAAGGTTTGCCTAAGACTATAGTTTCAGATCAAGATGCTCAGTTTGAATCACAGTTATGGACAGCTATTATGTTGCTTGTGGGTATCCAAACCAACATCTCTAGCAATTACCATCCACAAAGTGATGGACATTCAGAGAGAGTGAATCAATGCATTGAACATTATCTCAGGTGTATTATCAGGAGGGTTCCCAATTTACCATTTTTGCTGATTTTTACAGAAAAATACAGACAGAAAAATATTTATTTTCCTTTCTGTATTTAGTTTGAAATAAAGAAAAATAGGCAAAATAGGCCTTTTTTGGAGGATTTTCTCCACTGTCAATCATAAATGCCAGGTCAGTAGGGGTACAGAATGAGTGGTGGGGAGATGTAAAAAGGTAATAGATTTCCTAATTAAGCATACCTAAATGCAGATCTACAGTTATTTATGCTATTCTACAACGCAAGTGTTTTCAGATAATGCTATTGCACTGTATACCACTGAAACCTTTTGGACTTTCAAGTGCGAGTACACATTTATCAGTTAAATACATGTGGAAAAATACCCATGTAGTCTCATTTATGCAAAAAATACAAAATAAAAATGGATAAATACAGAAAAAACAAGCAAACAATAAATATGGATAAATACAGACGGAAATGTAAAACAAAAAAATAATAAAACCTGGAGCCCTAATTATCAGTCAGCATCAAGACAATTAGGCTAGTTGGATTCCACAGGCTGAATTCACGTACAACAGTTCTTTACATAGTTTTCAAAAGGCGAATTTTTTTTATTTATGTGATCATTTTTTGCCAGTTATTTCTCACATCTATCAGGGTATGGTTATCTAGGAGTGTTTATCCTCTTCTTCTAATTACATATTTCTATTTAGACTTTTACTTCATTGATCTCCATAAATAGATGCATCCAGTATGTCACATATTTACTTGGGATAAAGGCCTAAATGGTCCTGTATTCTTTGGTATCTGTTACCTACATAATTTTAACTTGTACATGCACGGACGCTGCTACATGGGACTACGCTTGGATGCTGCTACAAGGGACTACGTGTCCCCTCATTATGTTTCCTGTAGCACGTACATCCTGCCCATGGTGTGGCACTGTTGGGGGTGGGTTTCTATCTCAAGGTTTGGGATTGCCTTTTGTTCTTCTTTGATTGTAACACTATCACACATTTCATTGCCGAAGCCACTGGTCGACAGACCATAAACACTCTGGAGTTTTGCTTTTTGAGATTCTTTCCAGGACCCTAGACAAAGGCAGTTAAGTCCTGATTCAAAGACTTAGCACCCTTTGCACAGGAAGGAGGAGGAGAAGGGGAGACCTTCCTTGACCCAACACTTCAAAGCACTTCCATTTGCCCTGCTGCATGTGCTGCTTGGACATTGCTACAAGGGACTACATGCCACAGGGCTCCCTTTGCACAGGAGGACATGAGGTAGGAGAGGAAGAGTTGCACCCTCCCTGACTCAGCCCTCTAAAGTGTTTAAATCGGCACTGCTGCATGGGCTGCATGCAGGCTGTACCGGGGAGTGCCCAGGATAAGGCAGGGGAGGGCGATACCCCTTGGCTTGGAATTTTTTGCCTCCTCCTAACATTTGAAGCCCTAATAATAGCAAGAACAACCAATGGGCAAAAGTAAAGCAGCAAACAGCCCACCAGGGCCCTCTAATTAAAAAAAAAAAAACACAATAAATACGCTGCAGTAAATTGTACAGTCAAAAATATTGATATTCTGATTGAGGAGGTCAAATCTATGCTAAACACAAATGGCCCTGTAAAGAAATCTCAAACATGGAGAGAAAGATTGTGAAAATATTTGAGAAAATGAGTAAAGCTCCAGCCAGTCACTACTCCTCTGAGTACTTTGAGACAGATAAGAGTGATTTTACAAGCATTGACAAGTGAGTAGTTAATGGTTTTAGCAACCAAACCAATGTAACACCAAATGTAGTGTTTTCTAAAAGATTTGCTCTCCTTTCGAATGAAGATTTGAATGATCATCTAGTGTAAAATCACTGTGTTGCTTTCCAGACTACAAATATACCACAGGAACCAACAAATTGCTGCTCACTCAGCTAAATCCACATGTCACTGATTTAATTCATGTACTAAGAAGATAGATTAGTGATCTTAGATAAGCGGTCATCAAGTTAACTGATCTGCTGGGTAAATATCAGGATGGGTCACTTGGCAAACCTAACCTAAACAACACTGAGCCCTAGCCAATAAGGTTCTAATCATGTTGAATATCTTAAGGAAGAGAAATCCGGTCATTGCTTAAGGACACAGAATTGTGAGTTGACATTGTTATTCACAGGTGAGGAGATATTTGTCCAACACGGAGCCAGCTTCACACATACCAAACATTCTGTCCCCATGTCCAGTTCCAATTCTAATGTTTATGCTAAAAGGTTAAGTATTGATTTACCACAAGGGTGCAATGAGGCTCCCGTTAGAAGAGAGAACACTGTATTTATGATACATATTCTGACGTTGCCCTATGATGCCCCTGAAGACAATGTTTCCTTAAAGAACAATGTATTTAATTGGATACATAAGTTCGTCATTTCTACTCAGTTGTTTATTCAGACCTCTTCACAGTGCTTTCATGAAACAATGGTATAGTACTGAAATAAAGCTAGCAAAATTAGAATTTGTTGAGGGGTTGATTATTTTGGACATTAAGACATTCCCTCCTATGGGTTCTGAGATTTACTTCAAACTAGATGACCCTGGAAGATCTATCCTAGGAGAGAAATGCCTTGCTCCTGATTCCTTACAGACTGAGGTAACTATTAACTGACTTCTTTCTACATCATCTGTTTGTCCAGAGTCTCCCCAACAACCCACTAAGTTTGGATATCTAATCTGTACTGCATCACCAACTCCTAGTGAGTTTCCTTACTTTAATTCAGGGGATAGGCCTCAGCTCTAGATAAAGAAGTTAAATGCAGCCACCATTATGGCCCACCACCAGCATTACCCTAGCAAAGGGAGCAATATTATAGTGATCTTGTGGCATTAGATCTTAGCTGCAGTTTGTCCCATTGCTCTCTTAGAGCTACCCAAACTAATCAGGGAGGGGTAGCTTCGAATGAAAGCTCGAGGTAATATGATAATGTTCAAATAGTATCCAGCTCACACATAAAACTAATAAGCTGGAAAATGAGATACATTAGTTGATAAAGAGTGGGGCCAATTTATAGACAATGTTAACCTAGGTCTCTTCCAAGAAATTAGGCCAACTACCCCAATTTACAGACTGGGCTTTAACATGTATAGTTGTGAGGATCAAGATTTTAAGGCTGGCATTTCTTTGGATGAAAGCATCTGTAGGATGATCAGTTAAACAGATCAACACAAGTTTCACTGATATATTTGGCTTGAGATTGATACCCGAACATGGCATCCTAATGAATATGTATAATTGAAGATCCCCCACAAAAAGAGTCTCCCAGTCTTCAAACCCTTAAGAGTATATTGAACTCCTACTGTGATGTATATCATGTTATATGAGCAGGCGATTTCAACACCACATTTGATCCATTCAGCAACATGACAGATGTAGCTGAGAAAGAGGATGAGATTTGGAGAATACCCCTTAACCATCACTGTCAGGAAACAGATGAGTATGGAGGCCTTTCAATTAGTAGATATAACCCTATTACAATCTGATTATAGTTCAAGACCTAAATTCAGGAGAGAATGCTACAAGAGCAATATTGAATACTTTTTGGACTCAAGACTATGAGTGAAAATAGTAGACATGGTCGTTATCCAGAGAACTGAGATCACATCCCACTAGTATTAAAATGTAAACCAAAATGATAAGAGAACTGTTGCGTCAAGCCACCCCATTAGCTGAAATCTTGGTACTCTCTAATAATAGACTGAATGTGAAGTGGGTGGTGTTAATGTCACAAAAGAAGGCCATGCAAGCCATGCACAAATCCTCAATACATGCCTTGGCTACGTTTTCTGACATGATAACCTGTCCACCAGCAGTGACTGCTACTGACACATCTCGTTTTAGCCTCCTGAGACAATTTGTCTTACAATAAACGAAATGTCAGAGGCATAATAAGTCACAAGGATGGTTTAATACTGATTGTAGAGTGCTTAAGAACCTGCTTATTGTGGCTATAAAATCAAGGGACAATGTTAGCATCGATGTTTGGAGGTCATTTTACAAAAAATCGTTAATAGCAAGTAAGATTAACTGGGAGAATACAATTTGGGAAGATCTGATAGACACAGCCAAAGCAAAGGATGCAAGGGGATTCTGGCACCTTGTGATGCATGGAGAGAGTAAGGACCACATGAGGCCTGAAGTTCATACAGAGCTAGGAGAATGGTCTGAGCATTTTAAGATGCTTTATTACAAGCCTTTAGAAACTTATAATATCTCAAACGCAAGATTAGTTGTCTATGGGCTACCCAGGTGGGTTAGCAAGGATATAGCGCTTTTGACTCTAGAGGAGGCATTGAGTGCCATTGGGGATCAAAGAAAATGCTTTAGGTGTGGATCAGATATGGTCCACTCCAAACCCTTGATGTGAAGGCTCTACGTAAGCAAATTGTTCAATGCTATAGCTGAGAGTGTACCCATACCTGATTCATGGAAAGGCGAAGAAATAACCCCAATCTATAAGACGAGAAATCATAGCTAACCAGGAAATTATTGCCCCCATTAGCCTCATTGACAACATACAAAAAATCTTTAGCAAACAAGTTCTTGATATTCTTCTGGAAGGGAATTCAGAGAATGATGTGTTGAGCCATTTTCAGGCTGGCTTCAGATCGAAAACCTGGACAACCTATCAGGTCCTTCATTCTTTAGCAATTAAGTTGAAGATAATGGATATCAGCCAGTACAACTCGTATGCTACTTTTGTCGACCTGCAAGCAGCCTTTGACCAAATTCCACATTTTAAGCTCTTGGTGGTTCTTTGAATGATTAGGGATTCTCCTTGTTTTCTATATTTAATCATGCAACTCTATACAGGTAGTCTTGCCCAGGTGAAAGGGAGTAAAACTGGCAAAGTCACCGAGAAGATTCCTGTTAGAAGGGGAGTGTGCCAAGACTGTGTGCATGCACCAAAACTTTTTTACGCTCTTCATTAATGTTTGATTTAATTATTTATTGGACTGTGAAAACAATGCACCACAATAAGCGGGTGTGAAGGTCCTGGCCTTTTTGTTCACTGACTATTGACTCCTCATATCCATACTCACAAGTCTTCAAATTTTATTGGAGAAGTTTAACCTATTCTGTGTTTCACAAATAAATGGTGGAGAAGTTTAACCTATTCTGTGTTTCACAAATAAATGGTCTTCAACACCAGCATAAGGACTGAAGTTAAGCTTCTTGTACCAATAAAGGTTGTACAGATGGTTAAAAATTTGACTGTTTTGGGTCCTGGCGTTAGATGCTCTGACTCAAATTCTTGGCAAGTCCTATTTGTGAAAAACTCTCTTACCCAGAAACATCAGGCAACTTGTATCCTCAGGTTTGGCAACCATCCATCTACTTACCTTATATCCCTCAACCAGTAAATCAATTAAGAGTAAGCATTGGGTGTTGTCCTCTGTAGTTCAGAATTATTGGGAATTTGGATTTGGATAGTCTGGAAAAGGGTTAGAGTTGTTTTATTAGATCATTATTGAAACTCCCCTTAAGTTTCCAATTGTTACTTTTAAAGCTTGATCTTAATTTAAGTTGTATAGAGGACAAATTTAAGGCCAATTTTATACTGGCTTCTCATCCGAACAATGTGTCATTTTTGCCTTCTCATAGTGAGGAATTACAAGATCTTTTAGAGGGATCACTATCACACAAGAGTCCACAACTGTGTTATATCAAGGTTCGGTTGGTTAACTCGGGTTATGCAAGTACTGGTCTAAGTTGAGCATAGCAGCATGCAATCGCTGCACTTCCAACGTGTTGGTATGTATCTGGTCTTTTAACCACGCCCACTGCATGCCCATCACTATCACACTATCAAAAATCCTTTGTTATCATTGGTAAATGCTTTACGTTTGTCCCTCCTTGGGGCGGTTTTGTTACCACCTTGGTCATCAACCCTGTTACATGGATAATTGCACTTTTGCCAATTACTCCGACTCCGAGCGAACTTCTTTTTTCTTTCGTGCCTCTCCTTCGCGGTCACACTCATGGCGGTTGTGGCACTTTCAATTGGCTTGCCTATGCCAACTGTTTTACTTTTTATTTTCAGTTTGTGTGGCAAGAAAAGTTTTCTAGAGCATGTTAACAAAAAAAGAAGGCAATTGGAAGGAGGTGATTTTTCTGGCGATAATAAACCTCCGTTTCTTTATAATGCAGGATATTCCATACACACACATAAGGAAACATGCACACACAACATACACCCAGACACTCACATAACCATGCACACATAACACACACATGCACATCTCTCTCTGCTGTTTTACAGAATCAGTCACATGTAATGAAACATTTAGTCCTGGCCTAGGCTTCACTTCTAGTAGTGCTCACTATACATTTTAACACTTTAATTTCCCATGTGACAGTTCTTAATTTGTAAATAAAAACCTGCTGGTGCCCAAAGCTCTCCTCTGAAACATGTGGCTGGTGCAATGAAATTTGTGAGTACGGAATACGGAGGCAGTGTAATCATGTAGTCATCTCGGGCCTCTTTAATTCATCTACAGCCACCACCTGCCCCTTCAACTCAATCTTGCTGTGTTCTATTTTCTTCCTTTGTGATGCTTTTTCGTTTTTCTCTACCTCGGTCTTTCCCATATGTGTCTTTTGCTCGCAGGAAATGGTTGAGGCAGAAGAATAGGTGTCAGTCCTCAAAAAATAAGTGCTGGTACCCCGCACTGTAAACCACCGGCTAAAATTAAGCACTGCTATGTGCACATAAGTGTGCACTTCCATGGGAAGTGTGCACTAGCCATTGTGCACAGCAACCCTGGAACCCCACAGGTACAGTATTGTGTACTCACGCTTGTGGGAAGAGAAGACGTGCAGAACATAGACATGGATAGTGACACTGACAACAACAGACACACGCAGACATGAATAAAAAGAATTGAGAATCTTTTTTTCTAGAGGGACCCCTGGGGGTCTGCGAAGCCTCCCCAGTGGGTCTGCGACTGCTTATGAAATATTATAACAGATTAGGTCCCCAGGTTTCAGTGATGACTCAGTGGGGGGTGTCCGGATTCCAATAATGATTCAGTGGGGGTCAAAAGGTTGGTAACCACTATTCTAGAGCATAACAACCAAAAAAAGATGCGATCTGAAGGAAGTGACTTTTCTGGAGAGAACAAACCTCTGTTCCTTTATATTGCAGATTATATCGCACACACACATGGAAACATGCACATGCAGCAGACACCCAGACACGCAGACACCCAGACACGCATGAACAACACACGAAGGCACACCTCTCTCTGCTGTTTTACAGAATCGGTTGCATGTAATGAATCATTTAGTCATGACCTAAGCTTCACTTCTAGTAGTGTTCACACACATGTTCACACTTCAATTTCCTAAGTGCACATAAGTGTGCCCTTCCATGGGCAGCGTGCACTAGACATTGTGCACAGCTGTCCTACATTCCCACAGCTACAGCATCAAGTGCTCACACTAGTGGGAAGAGAAGACACACAGAAACATGCACACACACCATACAAACAGGCACACACCCACACGTACACTCAGAAACATGCACACACAACATGCACCCAGACACGCACATAGCCTGGCACAGACAACACACGCATGCACACCTCTCTCTGCTGTTTTAAAGAATCAGTCACATGTAATGAAACATTTAGGCCCAGATTTATGTTAAAGTGGTGCACCGCGGTGCTGCACCAAAATTAGCAGGACTGCGCTTCTCCACTTTAGAAATGCAGAGGTGTGCCGTATTTAGACGAATACGGTGCACTCCTATGTTTCCCCCTGCACTGGCACTGAATTAAGCTGCCTAGCACCAACACAGGCATCCTTGCACCATAATGCAAGGGTGTCTGCATTGAGGGGATAGATTATTTATGTGGAGGAAGGTGTGCCTTCCTGCACATAAACAATCTATAATGGCGATTTAGCACTTCTATGTGTGCTGCACGCATAGAATTACCAATGCGTCATTCTGAATGATTGTTTATGTGCAGGAAGATGTCCCTTCCTCCATGTAAATAATCATCCATGGCATTTTGCTTCTTCTATGTGTGTTTCAGAATGCAGCACACATAGCAAAAGCAAAAAACGAAGAAGAATAAAAGCATTCCTCCTCATTTTGCCATGGTATCACCACCCCTGGGGTGGCGTTAGTTTTTGCAGCTGCCTCAGGTTTATGACAACTTGTAAATCCAAAGCAGCATCAAAAGCAATTGGTGTTGCAGTGGGACGCCCACCACAACACCCATTGCATGCCCCTGTGAGGCAGAAACTGTGTTAGAGGGGCCCATAATTACAAGGAGGTGTAATGCCACAAAAAAAGTGGTGTCACGCCTCCTTGTAAATATGGAGCAGCGCTTAGTGCCACCAGAGTGTCATGAAAGGTGACGTTCCTATGGCTCTAGGGGCTCTTATATATGCCCCTTAGTCGTGGCTTAAGCTTCACTTCTTGTTGTGCTCACAACACATGTTCACACTTTAATTTCCCACATGCACATAAATGTGCACTTCCATGGGCAGCGTGCACTAGCCATTGTGCACAGCTACTCTATGCCCCCACAGCTACAGCATCATGTGCTCACGCTTGTGGGGAGAGAAGACGTGCAGCACCTAGACACGGATAGTGCCACTGACAGCAACAGACACACACAGATGTGAATGAAATGAAATTGGAACCTTTTTTTCTGGAGCATGTAAACAAAACATAAAAAGCGATAGGAAGGAGGTGCCTTTCTGTAGAGTTGTGTTAGCTAGCCAGCAACTCTGACAGTGGGTTGATGAAAGTGGTATTCTATTTGAATTAGCAAAGCAGAGTTAAATTAGGAGGCTAAATGACATTTTATTTTTGCTGCAGATAGAGGAAGAAGGTAAAAGGATGTGCTTCAGGAATATGCAGGGCCACTGAAATGATATGGCAGGAAAGTCAAAATTATGAGGCAGGCTTGACTAATGTATGTGGCAAGAAAAGTCCAATTCTGAATTTACAATCCCAATAGCTCCAACTCAAGCAAGTGCGAGACCTATTGCATTGTAAATGCTTGTTTTTTGTAGGGGTTACCAGAAAGAGAGGACAAGTCGTATTGCAACTCTTTGTCAATTTCTAGGAATTGTAAATTATCGTTTAGCTCTAAGATTTGTAAAACTGATACTAACATTAGATTAGCTGGTTCTGTATCAAAGTTTCTCCAAGCGGTATGGCATAAAACGGATAATAATACAGAGATGTGTGTGTATTTACTATGCAAATAATGATGTTTTATTGTTTGTAATGAAATGTTGGATTCAATTTTATTTGCTAATAGATATTTGTTATGATAAGGATGTATTACTGTTTTATGTGTTGATGGAATTTTCATCCAATCAAATAAAAAAGGCAAAAAATAACATACACCTCCAAATGCATCTTGGTACTTTCACATTGAATAACCAGTGAATTTTGCAAGTAGCTTTGCGACATGAGATAAACAAGTGTAGGTTTTGTGGCAATCTGAATGTACTGAGCTATTTCAAAAGCTTGACACAGGTTGGCTTTTAGTCTTGTATTTACATCTATTTTAAAGCAAATCTGTTTCAACATGTACAATTTAGCTTTATTTGGATTATGACATGAAGCATTCTCCCCATCTACAAAAATACTCCTTTTAAGCCATTGCTTGTCAATTTTCCTATAGATCTATAACTAATCATAGCCCTGTTTTCAGTGAAATGGCAATAGTTTTTCAGCCTTTTATTAGGATATGTTTCTATTGCTTCACAAAGAGCATACACACATACATGGATGTATCTACAGGTCTCATTTTACTTGTTGGATCAAATATTATTGCTCCCCCTTTATAAAGTGTACATGTATATGACACCTTGTAATTGACATAACACACGCTTTACTATGGGGGGAAATATTCTAACAAAGGTGAAAGATTTTTGTTACTTAGGATTGCACTTAAGCTCTTCTTTGTCGTGGAACCCCCATTTGAACTCAAAGGCTCAACAAATGTAGAGAAATATGGAAGCGAGTTTTCGTTTCGCCCGTAAACTAGGACACAGACCAGTCTATCAGATTATTACGCTCTATAAATCTAAATGTGTTTCGGCTGCAATTTATGGGTGGGGCCTTTGGGGATATACTAGCTCAACCGTTTTACAATGGGTAGAGAATACATTTCTCCATCAGCTGCTTCTGGTACCCAAGAATGTAGCGAACATTATGGGGGTCATTACGACCACGGCGGTCTTTTTGCAAGACCACTGAGGGACCGCCGTGCGGAAGACCTCCTGTGCAGGCGGTTTGCCGCTCGGCATATTATGACTGTTGGCTGCTCTCCGTCGTTATTCCGATGGAGAGCCGCCAACAGCCATACTTGCGGGCGGCGGGGAAGTGGAGGTTGCTCCACCTCCACCGCTACGCCAACAGAACACCGCCCAGTGAATCACGTCCTGTGATTCGCCGTGGAAGTGTTCTGTTGGCGGTGTGGTGTCGGCGGAGCTGCCCCCATGGCTCCCGTCCCCTCCCAGAGGATCGACGGACCAGGTAAGTCGATCGTCCGTTAGGGGAGGGGAGTGGGGAGGTGTTGTGTGCGTGCATGGGGATGTGCATGTGTGTATGTAGAGGGGGTGTGTGAGTGTGTGTATGCTTGCGGGGTGTTGTGTGTATGAGAATGAGTGCATGTATGGCTGTGGGTATGTCTGTATGGATGTGTGCGTGTATGTTTGAATGTGGGTGTGCGTGTCTGACTGTGTGTGTGGATGTAGGCATGTATGTCGGGTGTGTGCGTGTGTGTGTTGGTGGTGCCTGCATGCGTGTCGGGTGTGTGTGAGTAATGTTATGTCGGGGGTTGGAGTGGGGAGGGGGGCCCTGCCACCTTTGGGGGGTGGCAGGGGTGGTTGGGGGTGTAGGGGAGGGAGCCGGGGTGGGGGTGGGGGAAACCCCTATCAGTGCCAGGGAAGGAATTCCCTGGCACTGATTGTGCTTACCGCCATGGATTTCATGGCGGTTGAAACCGCTGGAAATCCACGGCGGCAAGCCGGGTCCAAATACTGCCAGCGGTATACTGACGGCCGCCGGGCTGGAGACCCAGGTCTCCAGCCCGGCGGTCATCTCCGCCCTGGCGGGCGGGACGGACAACCGGCGGATGACCATGGCGGTAACCGCCATGGTCATAATACACCAAGGTAAGACCGCCAGCCTGTTGGCGGTCTTACCGCCGGTTCTCCGCCATCCGCCAGGGTTGTAATGACCCCCTATATGCCACGAGGAGTTGTGAATCCGTTACATTAAGGACTTGATTGATATTGCCCCACTCTTGCTATGGATAAACATATGGCTAAACCCCGCGGCTGGTTTAGTTCAAGATTGTGTAAAAGATTGTATCCTACTAGCCAACCATAATAAAATTCCATGGCTTAATTTTGTACATAATTCTTTTCAGAAATTGGATCTGGAGTTTATGTATCTTAAACCTGAGCTTATGCCTGTAAATGCCAAGGAAACGGTTAAATCTCGATATCTAGAGTATACTATGAATCATAGATATCAAGTGGCTGAGAAATGGAAAACATTCGAACTATATGTGCAGATTTCAACTTCAATTTCGATAGAGCCATATTTCATCTGGTTTCCAATTCCTTCTTTATACTCTCTACTTGTTCTTCTTAGATTAAATATGATTCACTTCAGAGTGGCTTTTCCAATGAAATGTATGTGGCAAAAATTTTTACCGCCATGCTCTCGTGACAATTTTTCCAAACAAAGCACTTGTCACTTTGTTTTATTTTGCTCACTTTACTCAGCTCCTAGGAAAGTTTTTATACTGCCAATGTTGCATAAGCTACACACTTTTTTTTATAAGGAGGCACTGATTGGTATTCAAAGACTTTCATCCAAACAAATGTGTAGCTCAGTTTTAAGTTTTATCAACTCAGCCATTGCTATTAGGAACTGATACGAATTGGTTGATGTGTCTGTTTGTTAATGCAATTTTAAGTATGTGATTTTACTTTCCCGATTGGGATTTTAAAATGTGTAAATTATTATTCATTTACTCAGAAGGGCTGCAGGATATTTTTCGATATGTTCTGATAATTAGTTTTGTAACACTTGTAGATTGAAGATATTCGTATTTTGAATCAAGTAATAAGGATTGCATTTTAATAGTTATTTATATTTTATGTAACGTATGTGTGCTTTTATGGCAATACGCCGAATAAAGATCTTTGACTGACTGACTGACATAACACACAACCCTACAAACTTGTAATATAAGGTATAAGTTTGAGATCTTTGAAAGTGGTAGAACTTTCAATACCATTTCAAACTGTGAAGAATTTAACACATTAAGGGACATATTTATAGTCCCCTAGCACCACCTTGCTCCACATTAACATCATCATTTTTTATGTTAATGTGGGTCAACAAGGCCGAAGTCTTAGCGCCGTATTTACAGAGTGGCACAATGCAGGCATTGTGGCACTGTAACTCCTTGCGCTACAATATGCCTAGCATAATGTATGCAAAGGGGGCGTTCCCCCATTAGGGGGGGGGCTGAAAAAATGGCACAAGGAAATCTATGAGGTTTCCTTGCGCCTTTTTTTACACCACTTTTAACGCCTGCTCAGACAAAGGGGGCTTGCATTATTTGAAATGGGCCCCTACCCTGCACCATTGTGGACCGTATTTTAAATACAGCGCACACATGGTGGTGCTCGGGGGGGGGCTAAAGGATGCAGGGAAAGTGGCACTGCACTCGATGCAGCGCCACTTTCCATAAATCTGTCCCTAAGAGTGAAAATGTACTAGGGAGGGGCAGAGTAGAACAATTAAAAATCACACAGTTCTCACTACTTTAAGCCTAAGAGAGCAGACCTAGCTAGATTAAATATTTTATACAGCACTACTTCGGATGAGAGCAGATGTTATACTAATCTTACAGGATCAGACTTCACTATAAATAATGACATGCTTTAATACCAGGAAGAACCGTTTTGCACCAAGGAAACGAACAACAGTAATAACTCTCATGACCTCAACATGAATTATAATAAAAACATTAGCCCCGTATTTGTTCCGAAAGCCAGTAACTATGTGGACAAATACGAGCTTATTGATTGCTGAAAATACATATTGCTACCAAATGCAAGATTTTGGCCCTCATTACAACCCTGGCAGACGGTGGTAAAGCAGCGGCAATACAGCCAACAGGCTGGCGGAAAAAAAATGGAATCACGAACATGGCCGAAACCGCCAACATAGACAACCACTTTAACACTCCGACCGCCACGGCGGTACAAACAAAGACTGCGGCGGTAACCGCCAACAGACAGGCGGAACGCAAGATTCCTCCCACTGTATTACAAGAGGCCTATCTGCCACCTTTTCCGGGGTGGAACCAATGCTATCAAAAGCACGGCGGAAACAGTACACAGAAGGGAAACCACTCACCTCTCGACACCCAACGAGGAAGCAGGACACCATGGAGCCCAAGTTACACGTACTGCCCATGCTGGTCTTCCTCCTGCTCTATCAGGAGCAGGACAGATGCCGTTGATGACCACGGTGAGTACTGCACCTACAACACACGGGAGGGGGGAGGGAAAAGAGAGTGACACACACACGCAACACGCAATACCCCCATCCCCAACCTCACCCACAACACCACACACACAAATACATGCAGCAACATTACACAACGCCCCCCGCCCCTTGGAAGAACGCAGGGATAAAATTAAATGATTACAACAATTGTAATCATGAAAAATCAGATAGTGAAAGTTCAAAAATCAGTATATACAAATATGTACACCAACTACACAAGTTCGGATAGTGTACCAATCATTGTCCGTGGACCAGTGGTCCCAAAATGCATGGACGAAGCCCACACAAGATACCTGACTTGAAACAGAGAGAACACTGCAGGGGCATCAGATCGAAAATAAACAGGCACCTCAGGGGGAAGGGCAGGGGGCGCACCTCAGCCGGATGAATGCACAACGCCACTGCTCCTCGAGGGGGCTTCATGCCCATTGCTGTATCCTGGGGAGTGCAAAGCCACAGTCTCTCAAGTCTTTCCAGTGCGTGTTTTGCCCACTGCTTTATCCTGGGGAATGCAAAGTCTCTCAAGTGGATAACAGTCTCCACTGGTTCTGGAAGGGGCTTGGTACCCAGAGTGCTTCATCCTGCCAGGGACTGAGGTAGTGGATGTGATTCTCCACTGGTTCTGGAGGGGGCCTTGTGCCTAGAGTGTTTCATCCTGCCAAGGACTGAGGTAGTGGATGTGATTCTCCACTGGTTCTGGAGGGGGCTTGGTGCCCAGAGTGCTTCATCCTGCCAAGGACTGAGGTAGTGGATGTGATTCTCCACTGGTTCTGTAGGGGGCCTTGTGCCCAGAGTGCTTCATCCTGCCAAGGAATGAGGTAGTGGAAGTGATTCTCCACTGGTTCTGAAGGAGGCCTTGTGCCCAGAGAGCTCCACATGCAGTGTGGCCGGTCCCATTCCTCTCATCTGGGTGTGTGTGCCACGAGATTGCCTAGGAACAGGTAGCATGATACGCCATGGAGGGAGAGACATACCCCACCCTGCTGTGGCTTCGCCTGCCCCCTGCAGGTGCAAACAGTGATGAAAGTCATGGCTCATGGAAGCTGGGCATGGTCCAGGAAGTCTCCTCCAGCCTTGGACGGCTGCCCACTGGTGATGGCAGCCATGTCAGCTGTGGTGCCACTGTCCGAGCACGTCGCAGGGCAGGTGGCGGTGCTTGCGGCGGTGTCTGTGGTGGCAGTGCTGGCAGTGGTGCATGTGTCAGCACCTGTTGAGGGACACAGCAGGATGTCTCCTGCAACCTCGGACGGCTGCCCACTGGGAAAAATGCTGGGGACTGTTGCTAAGGCTGCAGACGTGCAGGTGGTGGTGGTGCAGGTGGCTGTGCAGGTGGCGGTGCTGGTGGCGGTGCAGGTTGCGGTGCTTGTGGCAGTGCAGGTAGCAGTGCTGGTGGCGGGGCAGGTTGCGGTGTTCGCCGCAGTACAGGTTGGTGTAGTCGTTGACAGAAGGGGTGACACTAATCCCTCAGTCGGTGCCACTGTGCCTTGTCCTGACCTGCTCTTCTGCTTTTGTCCCTTCCCCACCTTTGATGGTGCCACAGGTGTCTTGCCACTGTCCCCTTTTGTTGTGGCGGAGCCCATGGTGCTGGTAGGTGCGGCTTCTCCCTCCAGGATGTGGGCACCTTCTTCACCTTGGCAGGTGTCAGAATGTCTTTGGCTTCGCAAGGTGGCACACTGGCAGCCCTGATGGGTGGCGCACTCGATGACCCTGCAGTTGCTGGCACCACTGTGCCTGGGGATTTGGTGGCTGAGGTGCTGGGCTGGGACCTGAAAGCTGGCCATAGGGGAAGGACGGGGGCGAGGTGTAGGAAAGAGGTCAATGTTAGCCAGGAAAAGCTTCTTAGACACAGTGGGACGGGAAGATGGAGGTGGTTTGGGAGTGGAGGAAGAGGTAGTGGTTGTAGGAGGTGTGCGTTTGCTGAATTTGGGTGAAGGTGAATGGGCCGGAGGCTGTTGTGAGGTGGATGGCTGCTGGGTGGGTATGTGCCTGCGTTTGTGTACTTTGGAAGGAGGGGGCTTACAGACACACTGGGAGAGGACATAGGGGATGTGTGCATGGTAGTGGGGGTGGTGATTGCACGTGAGCGGTGTGTGGTGATGAGCATGCTGGTGGTGGAGGTAGTGGCTGAGGATGTAGTGCATGCAGGTGTGAGTGGAGACAAGACAGGGAGGGAGGAGGAGGACGTGGAGGAGGGGGACACAGTGGAGGCAGTGGTTGTTGCTGTGTCTGCATGGGGATGGTGCTTGTGTGAGTGCCTGTGGGATGTGTGGTGCTTATGTTTGCCATGTCCAATCTTGTGTGTTGATGAGTGTGCATGCTGGTCTGATGGTGCGCTTGGGATAGGCTGAGGTCCAGGGGATTGGGTCTGGGTGGAGGAAGTTGAAGGGGGGAGGCACAGGGACAATGGCTGTCATCAGTGCTGAGGCCAGAGCCTGAAATGCTCTCTGTTGGGCCACTTGCCCAGAATGAATGCTCTCCAGGTATGCATTTGTTTGTTGCAAATGCCTCTCAGCACCCTGGGTGGCATTCCAAATGGTAGATTGCCCAACAGGGAGGGATCTCAGGAGGTCAATAGCATCCTCACTGAGGGCAGCAGGGCTGACTGGGGCAGGGGCTGAGGTGCCTGGGGGAAGGAGATGCCCACCCTCCTGGGTGAGCGGGCACGGGACACAGGCTGAGGGGCTGCTCAGAGGGCGGTGCTGGTAGGGGGGGTGGCGGCTGTACCTGTTGATGCGGTGGGCACAGAGGTGCCCGCCACCGCAAGGGAGCTCCCATCAGAGGAGGAGTCGCTGTTGCTGGTGTATGCTCCTGTCCCCATTGTGGAGCTCCCCTCGCCCTCCGTCCCACTGGTGGCTTCAGACTCCATTGCTTCACCCTCCAGGGCCAAGTGGGTTGCAGCTCCCTCCTGCTCCGGTGCCACTGCTCCTCCTCCAGATGATGCTATTGCACGCAAGAACAGAGAGACAAAACAAAAAGGGGGGGAGACAGAAGAAACACATGTTCAGTGCATGCAACACCACTACCATTGGCAGACAAAACACAAAGGGAACAGCCCTCTGCACTAAGCCATGCACTAACAGTTCCTAGCAAATTCACATGCCCATGGGGGAGGAGGCCTAAGCCCAATTGCTGCACACCTGGAAGTCACAGGAGCCTGACTAGGTGTTGATGGCTATTACCAGTAGTGGGGTGGGGTGCCACAGAGCCTGCCTAACAAGGGACCTAGCCTACCAAGTTCGCCCTGGTCTAGGGGAACCCACAGCCCACTTCGACCACCCAGACACCTCGTAAAGCACGCAGAGTCAGCTGAATTAGAGTGTACTCACCCCCTTGTGGCTGCTGTGATGCCCTCAAGCGCCCATCCAACTCCGGATAGGCCACCGCCAGGATCCGGTACATCAGGGGGGTCATGGTGCGATGGGTACCCCTTACACATTGGGAGGCCATCCCCAGCTGGGCCTCTGCCTTCTTCTTGCTCCAGCGGCACAGGTCCTCCCATCTTTTACAGCAGGGGTGCTCCGTCTACGGTAGACCCCCAGGGTCTGGACGTCCTTGGCGATGGGACGCCAAATACCCTTCTTCTGGTGGGCGCTGACCTAGTGGAAAAGTGAAGTAAAAATGGATGTTTCTAGCCGGTACATTTCATCTCACGCATTGCCAAACACCTCCCACCCTGGCCCAGCCATACATACACACACAATCCTGACATGCTGGCCTGTCCCCCTCCGCTCCCTCTTCCATCCACGACACTCCATACACTCAGGTGCCATACACCATGCTCACAGTGTACTCACCTGTTTGTCTGGAGGACTGTACAGTTGTGTGTACTGGGAGAGGACCCCATCCACCAGTTTCTCCAACTCCTTCGAAGTGAAGGCAAGTGCCCTTTCCCCAGACACTGTAGCCATCATCGCTTCCAGACACAGGTCACAGCAGCACTTGCAGTGTAGGTCCTCTCCTGTTGAAGGTCAGGTATCAAGTGAGTGAACAGTAAGAAATTGGCAGCCACGTCCGCAGCGGTGCGTACCTTCACATAGGGCCCAATGTTAACCAATGCTGAATTGCACAGCGGTCTTCGAACGCCCACCGCGACGGTGTACAACGCCAGAGCAGTTACCTCATTTCCCCTTGTCCCACCTTACAGGTCAGGCAGCCGCCATTGCAGGGGGCCACATGGGATGGAAAAAAACTGCGTCACACCTTTCTAGGCCTGGAATACAGACAGATACCGGCACATTGCGATTTTCTAACGTTTTAGCAAATAACACATTGGGGGTGATTCCAACTTTGGCTGGCGGCGGGCGCCGCCAGCCAAACGGGAACCGTCAGAATACCGCTGCGCGGTCAAAAGACCGCCGCGGTTATTCTGAGTTTCCCGCTGGGCGGGCGGGCGACCGCCAGAAGGCCGCCCACCCGCCCAGCGGGAAACCCCTTCCCACGAGGATGCCGGCTCCGAATGGAGCCGGCGGAGTGGGAAGGGTGCGACGGGTGCAGTTGCACCCGTCGCGATTTTCAGTGTCTGCTATGCAGACACTGAAAATCTTAGTGGGGCCCTGTTAGGGGGCCCCTGCAGTGCCCATGCTATTGGCATGGGCACTGCAGGGGCCCCTGGGGGCCCCAAGACACCCGTTACCGCCAGCCAGGTTCTGGCGGTCAAAACCGCCAGAACCAGGCTTGCGGTAAGGGGGGTCGGAATCCCCATGTGGAGGATTCCCCTGGGCAGCGGGAAACTGGCGGGACACCGCCGGTTTCCCGTATCTGACCGCGGCTGTACCGCCGCGGTCAGAATGCCCATGGGAGCACCGCCAGCCTGTTGGCGGTGCTCCCGCGGTCGTTGGCCCTGGCGGTAGTCTACCGCCAGGGTCAGAATGACCCCCATTGTGATACCTAAGTGTTGGATGACCCTCTGCTCGCTGTTCTCCTCCATAGGGCACGTCTGCTGGGGCAGATTATGAGATGGCCGCATCCTCCGGTGTACAGACCCCTGGTGGACCTGTCAACAATGGAAGAGAGACACATCATTATAACATACAGACTTGATCATGCAACAATCCTGGAACTGTGTGCCAAGTTGGAGCCAGACCTGATTTCAGCTATCCGCCATCCCACAGGAATCCCCCCTCAAGTGCAGGTTCTGTCTGTACTCCATTTCCTGGCCAGTGGGTCTTTTCAAACAACAGTGGCCATGGCAGGGATGTCCCAGCCAATGTTCTCTAACGTGTTGTCCAGAGTATTATCTGCCCTGCGGAAATACATGCGCAGCTACATCGTTTTCCCTCAGGTGGAGGATTTGCCCACAGTGAAAGGTGACTTCTATGCCCTGGGACATATCCCCAGCATCATTGGTGCGATTGATGGTACACATGTGGTATTTGTCCCCCCCGCAGGAATGAACAGGTGTACAGAAACCAGAAAAGCTACCATTCCATGAATGTGCAGATGGTGTGTTTGGCAGACCAGTACATCTCCCATGTGAATGCCAAGTATCCTAGCTCTGTGCATGATGCTTACATTTTGAGGAATAGCAGCATCCCTTATGTGATGGGGCAACTCCTGAGGCACCGTGTGTGGCTAATAGGTGAGGCCAAGATCCCAACACAGTTGACATAGGGGTCTGGGTATGGGGTTGTCCCTAAGGGTTAGTGTCTGTCTAAAACTTGTCCCTCGACATTTGCAGGTGACTCTGATTACCCCAACCTGTCATGGCTACTGACCCCAGTGAGGAATCCCAGGACAAGGGCAGAGGAACGCTACAACGAGGCACATTGGCAAACTAAGAGGATTATAGAACGCACCTTCAGCCTCCTGAAGGCCAGATTCCGGTGCCTCCATCTTACAGGTGGCCCCCTATACTACTCACCGAAGAAGGTGTGCCAGATAATTGTGGCCTGCTGTATGCTGCACAACCTGGCTTTGCAACGCCTTTTCTGCAGGAGGATGGGCCAGATGGTGGTCTTGTGGTAGCTGTGGAGCCTGTGGACAGTGAAGAAGAGGAGGCAGAAGAAGATGTCAACAACCGAAACAACATCATAATGCAATACTTCCAGTGAGACATAGGTAAGAAGACGTAACTGCTTCCCACATCTCATACTATTGTTGGAGCTAGCATAAGTCTATCATTTTCACTTAGTGCATGGACCCTAACTAGTTACTTTGCCTTTCTGTGTCACAGATCTAGGTCCCACTTTGTGCCCTCTGCTGTGTTTACTGCTGGCCTACAGCTGTGTTACATTGGTATGTGAACAAGTACATTGACATTGCTATATTCCAGAGGTTTTGCAATTACACATTAGTGAAAGCACAGACAGACTTCAGATTGTTTTGTGATTCAAGTGTGTTTATTTCTGTACAAATAAGTGGAGGGGGTGTGAAATGGGATGGGGTGATGGTGGAGGAATGTCCATGGCAGAGTCCAGTCTATTTGTTTCACAGGTGCATTGTCCAGTGGGGCATAGCAAGTGGAGCAATGGCAGTTTAAGGTGGAAAGGGTGACAAATTGGGACAGAAGGGTGACATTCAGGGGCGTCTTATTTCCTGGCGGGGGTCTTGGCAATGTTCTCTGTCTTGTTCCTGGATCTCAGGGACCGTTCACGGGGTGGTTCTCCTTCTGCAGGGGGTGGGGTGCTGGTGGCCTGTTGTTCCTGTGGCGGTGCCTCCTGTCCACTAGCGCCGACAGAGGTGGAGGGCTGTACATCATCCAGGCTAGTGTCAGGTGCCCTTTGGTGTGCCACTGTGTCCCTCCTGGTGTTGAGAAGGTCTGCCAGCACCCCTGCAATGGTGACCAGGGTGGTGTTGGTGGACTTCGAGTCCTCCCTGATCCCCAGGTAGTGTTCCTCCTGCAGCCGCTGAGTCTCCTGAAACTTGGCCAGTACCGTTCCCATGGTCTCCTGGGAATGGTGGTAAGCTCCCAAGATGTTGGAGAGTACCTTGTGGAGAGTGGGTTCCCTGGGCCTGTCCTCCCTCTGTTGCACAGCAGTCCTCCCAGCTTCCCTGTTATCCTGTGCCTCTGTTCCCTGAACCGTGTGCCCACTGCCAGTGCTCCCAGGTCCCTGATCGTCCTGTGTTAGTGGGGTTGGCTGGGTTCCCTGTAGTGGTGGACACACTGTTGATTGACGTGTCCTGGGGACAGAGGGATGGGCCTGCTCGGTGGGTGCTGTGGTGGTGTTCCTTGAGGGGGGGAGGTTCAGTGGTGGTTTGTGACTGTGTCAGGGTAACCGACTGTCCTGAGGTCGCTGATGGGCCGGGCTTGTCGTCTTGATCAAGGCGTGCAGAGCTGCTGTCATCACTGTGGGCCTCTTCTGGGGGAGACTGGATATGTCTGGCACCTCCTGTCCAGTGACGTTGGGTATGGGTCCTGTTGGGGTGTAAATGCATAGTTATTGTATCTGTGTGTGCCATCTTGTGCAGTGGGTAAGTTACCCTCTCCTCCTGTGCTTGCCTTATTGCCGTGGCCCTTGTGTGATTGGTGATTTTGGGGCATGAGTGAGTCTCTCTACTGGACATGCTTTGGTGATGGGCGTCCATGCATTGGTGATACATGCAGGGCTTGATTTTGGGACGTGTGGGTTGTGTTAGTGGGGTATCTGTGGGTTGTTGGGGTGATGGGTGTGAGGTTGAGGGAGGGAGTATGTGATGGCATGCATGTGGGGTGGGGGGGATAAAGTAGTAAAGATTTGACTTTCCAGAGTCCAGTCCTCCTGCAAGGCCCTCAGGATGCATTATTGCCAAGACTTGTTCCTCCCATGTTGTTAGTTGTGGGGGAGGAGGAGGGGTCCACCACCAGTCCTCTGTACAGCAATCTGGTGTCTGGATACCACAGAACATGCCTTCCCCTGTAGGTCGTTCCACCTCTTCCTGATCTCATTCCGTGCTGGCATCTGTATGTTGGTTAGCAGGCCATCTAGAGACGATGGGTGCTCAAAATGCTAGATGCCAGCCTAGAAGGAAATCATGTCACATATAATGAGGTTATCTCTATCTCCTTTTCACAAGCACACATATGTATGCAGATAACAAACATGCATTCCTGATCATCATGCCATAACCAATTAAGGCCCATATTTACACTTTTCTAGTGCCACATTTGCGTCATTTTTTCAAATTCAATTATGTTTTGTAAGTTTGTGCAGCTTTTGCATCAAAAAATTATGCAAACGCAGCGCTAAAAAAGTCTAAATATGGGCCTAAGATTTTTAGCGTATCTGTCTCCTTTGCTTCCGCTGCACTTCGGCCCTGTCCCCTGCTCTGCTCAACACTTGGCTCTCTCAGCACAACCTCACTTGAGTTCTCGCATAATTCATAGGGAGAGTCTAGGTTCATACTAACAGTGTTACTGCATGGTCCCTGCAAAGCAACTACTCGCCATCAGGTGGTAGTCGCCGAGTGATTGGCTTTATTGCAGGCCCCATGTTAAAAATAGCAGAACCCTGATTTTGATAGGGAATTTATCAGTAGAACCTCTGTTTAAGCTTTTGTATGCTCAGTAGCTGGAATTTTGTAGCAGGAGTGATGAGGAAATATGTAATATTATGCATGAATCAAAATGCACTGAAAGTTGTGGTGGGTGATGAGGGTGTATGTGTATGTGTGTCTGGGGTAGTTATAGTGAAATGGTCCGGAGACTAAATTAACATGATCTCAGGACAATTAAGTATGAGGGAATGGAGGACCTGCCAATGTTGGATGAATGTGAGACATTTTAGGGGGCTGGACTGAAGGGGAAAGATGAAGGATGGGAAAAGATATATGTGATGCTTTGACAGAAGAATCTTGGTCGGAAGCTCTTGTCACTAAAGAAGATGCAGTATCTGGGCACCAAAGAGCCGGGCCACAAGATGATCATCACTCTGTAAGGCTGTGCAGGCCAGAGTTGCCTATCTGGCATTTATTCTACGTTTTATGGGGAATCTGAGACTGCAGGAGCACTACCTGAGTGGATTACATCCTGCTGCCTCCATTAAGTCTGAAAAGAGCCACCAAAGAGTCTCAGGGGAGCAGAATCTGTGACATGCTGACTGAGGCCTAGACTGGGCTGTTGGGCCTTCCTATGGCCCATGGACACCGTGGTGTGGAGTGCGGCTGTAGGCCTGGCAATGCGCCTTCAGTGGGGGAGCCAGCGCCAATTAGGACACAGATGAGGAGCTGAACCAAGCTCCAATAGTGAGTGCCTTCAGGTGCCAACTGTGTCATTTGACTGCTGCGGGTGGTCCTGCTGCTGCTTTGCCTGCCAGTTCACAACCCCGGGGACTTGTTGGAGGCGATGGCCTGATCGTGGTGGTGGCCGGCTGCCCAATGCCATGTTGCTCAGTGGTTGTGGTGAAGGAGACCCCCGGGGGGCCAGCTTCAAACCAGCAGGAGCTGGTGGCTCCCGACTGGCGACTGCTGCCACCTGACTCTTGGCTGCCCACGTGATGCGAAGCACCACATACTTGCCTGCATATGGGCTCCTTATGCCATGGGGGCAATTGCAGCTGAACCGGGTGCCTGAGATCACTGTAATTGGCCTCTGGGAATTGACTGGCAATTTTTGCCCCTGAGGGAAGAGTGGGGATTACATTTACGGGCGAGTATGGCACGCAAAACATCTTGCTGACAAGGAATAAGTGGTAAAAGGCCCTTATTCCTTAGGGTAAAAATAGAACCGGTCTGGCAAACATTAAACCCACCTTGGCATAAAGCCTTACAAAACTAACCCTCACTAATACATTAACACCTCCTAACCCCACATATCCAGTACCCCTCTGCTCTGATCTCCACATTATGTTGTTAACTCTGCCCCTTCATCCCCTTGGTCTTTCTCAATATCCCTGCCCTCTCACCTTTCTGTTCCTGTACCACCTCCTAATCTAGAAATGGCTTTAAAATCTGCCTACGCCAGACCTGACTACCAACAGCAAGAACACAACAAACTGACCTACCTAATACATCTTCATGTAACACACAAAGACGCAAAGGAATAAGAACTTTATCTTAAACAAGAAACCTAAAACACTATTGGAACAAAGGAGCAAATGTGATTAATTAAGGACCCACTTAAAAAACTGCTCTGATCCTGGGTGTTAAAACAGCTAAAGAGGCCACCCATACCCTGTCCACCACTTATAAACCTTTAACCTAAACCCATCCACTAGGGGAACTTCAACCAATCAAAACTTAGGGGCATATTTATACTCTGCTTGTGCCGAATTTGCCTCATTTTCTTTGCCGCAAATTCGGCGCAAACCTAACACCATATTTATACTTTGACAGCCGACGTCAAAATTCCGCTGTGTGTAATTTTCTGGATGCGTGAAACCTCCTTGTGTTAATGACATGCAAGGTAGGCGTTCCAGTCCACAAAGTGACTTAAACACCCGTGCGCCATATTTATCCAACCGCGCAAAAATCCCGCAAGGCTGAGAGGCGGAGGAAGAAAATTGAGCACAGCCCGATTTGCGTAAAAAAATAACGCCTGGGTCAGGGCAGGCGTTAAAATGGGGCAAACACACTAGTACGTAAGGAAAACACACAGAAGCAACATCAGAGCTCCAAAAGGAAGACATGGAGGTGCTATTCATCCAGCATGCACGAAGACGCAGAGCACAGGACCAACAGCAGGAGCTTCCACCACACCAACAGGGACCCCAAAGACAACGCCAAAGGCAGGAGAGGATATTCCAGACCAGGACAACGCTTCAGGGCCTCAGGGAACATGACATCATCCAGAGGTACAGACTAAACTGGCAAGCCATACAGCAGCTGCTGCGCAACATTGAGCCAAAGTTGGCACCCAGCTTGCAGACACCCCACATCATTCCACCAGAGACCAAGCTGCTAGCTGTTCTGCACATGTTGGCAAGGGGCTCTTTTCAAACCACTGGTGCCCTGGTTGCCGGGATCTCACAGCCCTCATTCTCTGCCTTCCTACCTAAGGTACTGGATGCCATCATCTCCCTCACACCCTGCCACATCAGCTTCCGAAGCACACAGCTGAAGCAGCAGGAGACCAAACAGGGCTTCTACCAAATCAACGGCTTCCCACACGTGCTTGGTGCCATTGACTGCACACATGTACGGATTGTGCCACCTGCTGCAACCAAGCATCTATACCGCAACAGGAAGCACACACACTCCATCAATGTGCAGGCCATTGTGGATCACAGGGGATTGATCACCAACATCGTGGCAAAGTATCCTGGGAGTATACATGAATCATTCATCTTCTGCCACTGCACCATAAATCAACACTTCCAGGATGGACAATATGGAAATGGCCTAATTGTTGATAAGTACAGAAACCTAGTTATATACACACACTGCATAGCAACCCTGTAGGACACACAACACATACATCACTACATTGACACGTGGCCAGGAAGACACTGAGGTTGTGGCACTGCTAGTCATGTTTGATATCCTGACCCAATGGGATACACACCCATGGACAAATGACAGATGGAAATAACAACAGATGACACTCCAGAGACACAATGGACTAATTTAAAACCACACAGTGACAATGACATGGCCTTAACTGGCAGTACAACTTGGAAGATGAATCTTACATTATCACATCAATAACACTCAATCACACACTCTTCCAAGCAAGACGTACTGTGTAAGGGGTGTGTAATGTGTTTTGCTGCAGGTCAAACACCATGAGACACATAGCATGATGATGATGACTCTAATGAAGGGGACATGGAATCATTGAGGCAGTACCAACATCTCACATCACTCCTGGGGTGACATTGCCCGCTACCAATAAGGAAGTGGACTGTGCTATGAACACTTATTGATGTGACACCAATAAAAAGTCCACACTGCTACACATACGGATTGAGACAATTACACATATACACAAAAGATGTACAGGCACATGGACCTTCTGACACTTAAACCTTCACCCCCACAACCAAGTTAGCCAGCTCACCTGGACTAGGTTCAATAGTGTAGGTACACGTTTGCACATGAGCCAACTCGATGAGGGCACAAAAATAGGTTTGACTAGAACTTGTCACGCAAGGGATATTTGTGCATTGTCAATTGTCAACACTTCAGTGCTGCAAACTTATGGAGATGTGCTGTACATTGTCACCTAGCCAAATCAACGGGCCTCACTGTTGTTTTTCAAACGCTATTACATATGTTGAATTGGATGGGATGTTCAGGCCACATAGTGCAACCGTGTTACCACCACAGTGGAATCGATTCTTTGTGTGGAAGTATCATGTTACCTCCAGTGAAGACACATGGACACTTCTTCCACATGACATAACGCATGGGAGGTACACAATATACTGCAGGTTTACAAATATACCGCTGATATCCGGGCAATCAGCCAAACACCAGTTTAGATAAAGCAATGACCCAATGCTGAAAATCCTAGAAGCCGGGGATACCACAAAATAACACAAACACAGATGAGTCATAGATGACACAAAATAACAACTGCCATGCAAAGTGATAATCAAGGTGCAAGCAACATCCAACTATTTACACCCATTTTCTCTTTCAGCTGATCAGGGGTATGGGATCCAGCCATGAATCATGACCCCATTTTCAAACCCAAGCACTGCATCAGAGCGTGCTTATAATGAGGCACATGGGAGGACACACACCATGGTAGAGAGGACTTTTGGCATCCTGAAGTCAAGATTCAGGTGCCTGGACATCACTGGAGGCAGCCTCCTATACACCCCTGAAATGGTGTGCAAGATCATTTGACCTGTGCCATTCTGCACAACGTTTGTGTAAGGGGGAATATTCCCCTCTATGAACCAGACCCACAAATGCCTGAAGAGGAGGAAGAGGAGGATGCTGTTCATCAACATGAGGGGGACCACTGCAGATGGATTGCGTTGGAGAAAACACATTGTACAAAACTTCTTTTAACTATAGTCACCATCACCACTTTCTTACCATATGTCATTAAACACCTCACTTCATCAATCAATCATGCTCTAGGTAATTATTTATGCATCACATGATCCCTAGGAATCATAATTAGAGTTTAGCCTCATGGAGCATTGCAGAAATACAGATTAGGATACTGAAAAAGCCGCATCACATTTGATGGGTATGAATGTACAACTAACATCACACACAGTGGAAATGACATATGTCCAGTATATTTCACATGTGAAGGTCAAAATCAGAGGACTACATCTCTGAGACACATCCATGTTGCTAACATGGGCCTTTGCAGCACATGACACACAACTAAGACACCATCAATCATAAGGTTAAATAGTGTTTCTTCAATGAGGCAGCGGATGTGCTATTGCATAGGTAACAGGAATGTATGACCACACCCTTGACAGCAGTAAGTGTGACATCAGGTATCTCTGCAAGGAGCATGTGTGACAAGAAGTCCATCTATGCTAAAAATGGATAGCACGAGTGCCCCAGGTATGACAAGCATTGCTTACAAGACATGCCCTGCGCATGGCATCCCAGGTAATAAGTCCTGCCACTGCCAAGTTTTCTGTCTTTCCTCACCCTTCTCTAGGGAACCCTGTAAATTGACTATTACCCTGGTAACCTTCATCTACATGCGCACAGACTCCCATTCTGACTCCTGTGTGCTTCCCTCTTTAGAATGGCATGCCATAGTCATAGCTAATCTGTCTGCCTGGACTTCAGGTCCGATAATGCACTGCCTGGTAGTCGGTAGGAACTGTAATCACCTGTCCATTGCTTCCCATGTGAAAGGTACTGTTGGCCGTTTGTACTTGATTCACACCTACAGGAGCTGTGAGAGACTGAAGCTGCACACACCTGTGAGCAACCCCATGCAGACCACCCATTTGAACCTGCACTGCCATTGGTGCTGCCTGGGACTGCTTAGAAGCTGCCATTTTAAGAATATCATTGTTGTGCATTGCTGTATAAATCACTAGTGTAAAAGAGCCCTTGGGGTATTGTGTAATGTTGCAGCCCACAGCACAAATACAGTCTTTAGTTCACACAATGTTGTCAGAGTCTGCTCACTGTGTATTTGCCTTGTTCATGTTTGTTCCTGACAAAGCCTGCATCCTGTTAGCCTGACTGGTTCCTATCTTTGCGTTACTATAGAGTTTCCCTGTGGCTACATTTGTCTCATCGGTGCTTTCCATGCCCTCTCTGTTCTCATGGGGTATTGTGTCTGGTAGGCCTCCAATGAATCCGCAAATAGATTGTATAGTGTAACCAGTTTAATTATTGTATCATGGTCTGGGACGTGTATTCAAATAGCCTAATCCAGCCTCCATACCTTGTCTGGGTGTCATGTATTCATGAGTGACAAACAGTGACAGTGTACTATGGCTGTATGCATGGATTTAGTAGGGTGCCTCCAGCACAACAAACAAGGGTTGCTAAAGTGTATGAAAGGACAAAACATGTTGGTGCCCTGACGGTGCACACACAGATTCACACTGGCCGCAGCCTAGTGATGGTGCTTGTGTGGTGACTAGCTGTGAGATTAATCAGCACAGAGGCACTGATGTTCCCTGTTGCAGAGGGAATTTTAGAGGCCACGCTGTGTACAAATGTTGGGATGAAACCTAACTGTTTCATATTACTGATCCATAAAGTTTGTGAGCACACCAAGGTTGTCCTGTTGTCAGCCTCATAAAATGTCTGCAGTGCCATAGCTGGACTATCCCCATGTGTGTCGTCAACGTCTTTTTGGCTTTCGGTCAATTCTGCTTTGACTAGACCTGCATGTAACTGTGACAACATGGAGGCCACTAGTGACACAGGGTACACATGGCCACACACTTGACCTGGACACCTTTGTGCAATGAACCAATGGAAATATGTGAACATTTGCAGCATGGTCTGCTGGTCCTCCACTGCCACAGGAGAAACATATGTAACTTATATGACTGGAACTGTGCGGTAACATTACATTTGTTGATTGGTTTCGGAACTCCGTGTCAAAAACACTGTACCTACCTAGCATGTTCAAATGCCTGACTAATGGGTGGTATACAAACAAGTTACCAGGAAGTGGTATCCAACATTCCAGTACATGTGATGGCTTACCCTTGTAACTTTGCCATTATCAAACGTCCTCTATCTATCCTGTGCATAGTTTGTCATGGGAGATGTTTGGTCCCAAAAGTCAGGGAACTTCACACAGCATTAGATGCTACAGGTATCACAAACACATATCCTGACTGATGTACCACACTGAATGGCATCTGAAGGTTATCCACATTTACAACAGGCACAACAACAATTGAAATAGCCAATTCACAGACATAAACACACAGGCCATGATTGAATGTATTAAGTTGCCTAGCCTTGCTATCCTCTATTGACGCACCACCTGCTCAAATTTGGGAATACCAATTTTTATTCCAAATGTTTGGGTTGCTGTTGCATCAGTTGAGGGTGCACATCCGGTACAACAACATGAGTATTATGGTCCGCAGTAGTGTGGTCTGCCACATGTGCCCAGACACTGGAACACACAATGCAAGCGCAAACAGCCTATCTCTGTACAGTTACAGCTTTCATGTACGTTAAAAATGTATTTGAGAAATGACACAAACACAGTTAAAAACAGATATTTTGACGCAAAAGTGTAAAAAAAAGACGCATATGCGTCAAAGTTTGCCGCATATGCGTTGAAAAAATGACGCTCACAGCCATTATACATCCATTGGGCCTTAGTGGTAATTCCTACACTGTACCCCATTAGATTGATAATCAATGAAAAATATATGGAACTATGAATGCGGGTGAATTTTGAAGCGTTTGCGTAAAACATTTTGACGCACAGCCCATAAGCATCATAAAATTTTCATGCATCATAATAAAAACGCACCGTATTTGAGACAGGAAGTGATGTAATAGGAGATCCTGTTTACAGAAATGATGCAGTGGGTGTACTTACACTTTCACTTTGCCGTCTGTGATTCTTCTAGACTGTGTGGGTGTGCTGAGAGTTTTATCTGTCCAAATTGTGCTTTTGTCTCCTGTGTGCCATCCTACTTGTCATCTGTTGTGATTGTAATTGTCTCATTTATTAAGTGTAAGTGTGTTTTTGTCATATTTGGTGTCTAATTTTGTCTTTGTACTGTTGGGAGTGTGTAGTGGGTATTTGTTAGTTGGGGGATTGTTGGGCTGTTTGTGGGTTACTTAAGTTTCATTTTCCTCCCTCCTTTCTCTGTATTTTCCTCTGTACCCTTTCCTATATGTACTATTTTTGTCATGTTGGGTAGGCCACGTCTGGGGAGAATGGTTGAGGAGGAGCTGGGGGCATTCATTTGGGTGGTGTGCCACTTCCTCCCCCTGATGTTAGAGGCTGGTGGCAGGGTGATACAGGGGTATCACATGGATACGAGAAGGCTCGGGTGGTCCAAGGTGCTGTACCATCTGAGGAGTATTTTCAACACACAGCGCAATGACCACCAACTCAAGCATCACTGGGCTGACCTTGTTGCCAGAGAGCAAGACCTGCTGGACCACCTGAGTGTGGTGATCGGTGGCCCTGTTCGTGAGTACAATTCAGACTAATGTGCACATTTAAATGCTCTGTAGTAACAGTAGCAGATGTGTTGACATGCTGAATGCAATGTTTGTGGACATGTGGAATGCAAGTTAAATATACAGTGGCCCTGATTTATTCAGTATTTGCTACACATTACCGTCATTTGTTGATACAAAAGCTGCACAAACTTACAAAACACAACTTGATTTTGTCAATTATGGCTACTTTGACCTCAATCGATGGAGCTAATGCTGCTCTAACTTATGTTTCATTCATGGTCTGTGAGTGTACCAGGAAAGAGATGTATTTCACAAGCTAAAGCAAGGAATTAATGTAGTCTCCAATTATTTGGAATACATGTCTGAACTGTATTCCTAGCCATACGTACAAAGTTCTTCCTAACCTCTGGTTATATCTTAGGCTGATACTTTGACTTGGTTTGTGCAGCATTTAAATTAGAAATGGATACCAAAGTAATGCACACAGGTTCATATCTAAATGTTTGGTGCGACTTTCCATAGCTGTAGCGTTAAACATGAAGCAAATGCCAAAAATTGAAGATAAAAAAATATATCTGGCCCTCTGTTCATTGTTAATGTATGTTTGTATTTGCCTCGTGCACAATGGCACAGAGCTGATGCATTTGCCATAGTGTGTCACTTTATAGCCATGCAATTCTCATAAGTTCTTCAGTCATAATGGGATACCTGAAGTTGGTGATTGCATGGTCACAATTTATTACTTGCATGATGTTGTGCAAGGGACCCCTGACCGATTCCATCATACATTTTAAGTGCCAAAATAGTTTGCGTTTGGTACACCCCTGCTGATATAGTGCAGCATATGTACGATAGCTAACTTCCCAATATGAAGGCTATCGCAGACATGGGTGTATGCTAAGATCAGCAAACCGGCATTCCTGTGACTGCTGCCATTCCCAAGGTGCATACAAATTGAAACCTACATCAACATGATTGCCACAATAGGACATTATCTAAACCATGTTTCAATTATGGGACAGTGTCAGTTTGTTGTATACCTGCAGATCACCCAACTTGGCTAATGTAAGATGATGACTGTAGCTAACTGTGAATTCCAATACCCGATATAGGTACACAGGACAATGAGTGACACATTTCAGGTGCAATAACACACCTGTGCCCATGCATTCTGTCACGGATGACCAAAATAGGCTCTGGGTACACTGGCAATGTGGTATACGTAACCTCCAACAACACAGGCACACATTTAATGGACCATAGAAAGCATAATAATTCATGAGTTAAACTCAACCCACATGAGCATCACACAGTAACTGATTGTCCCTTGATGCACAAGTCCCAATACCTGAGTGACTGGTATTGCAGTGCACCAGGAATGTGGCTTTGCATATCTGTCATAACAACAAATGAATACATGGAGTATACTCTAGAAAGGCATCGTCAAACAATTGAGTGATCATGTTTGTCACCACATGATTGTTAGGGCCACTGCATGTGTGCATATGTGTGTGTATCACTCCCTGGAGTGACAGGGTCATTACATGTTTGCAGTGGTATGTCTGTTGGAGTGTCATCATGCCTGAGGGGTTGGACTATCAGATATAATGTCACACACAGTAATTTTTTCTTCCAAGTGTTGTACAGTGCGCAGACATTGAGCACATTTCACCCTTCCATGTTTTACAGGTGGACCTGCCCCCTAGACAATTGCAGAAGTGGCTCAATTTGAGGACCCAGACATATACAGTAAGTGTTGATATATTAGTTCTGCGTTGTGTTTGTAGATGTTGTGTGATTGACTCCTGTGTGTCGGAGACATGGCAAGGTATGATGTGCTGGCACATGATCTGATATGTGACCTTACTGGAGTTTGACTTGTTTTTCCATATTTGAGTTGGACAATCAGTGGCATAGAGTCATAATTTGGGATTGCAGTGCAGCGCTGTAGGCATGGGCAGGTGAACAGGGTGACATTTGTTGCTACATTTATTGTAATGTAGATTTTGGAGGTAGCCAGTTTCATGATTTAGTCAGCAAGTCATACCCTGAATCACACAGAGCAGGGATGCCGAAGTATTACCCACAGACTTGAGCTTCCGTGTTAACTAATGAACATGTAGGACCGTATGTTTGACTTCCTAGCTGCATCTAGCTCCACATGTTTTGCTACGTTTATGTGGCACTTGAGTAAAATGTCATAGGTGTACATGCAGCTCAAGCGCAGATGGGTGCTTGCATTTATGTGCTTGTTTTTGGAAAGGTATTAGTGATATCAAATGATGTGGACAATTGTCCGCAATTAGGAACATAAATGTGGATGTGATAGTACAATGTTTGTGTCTATCCTAGTTGGACACCCTCCTTACCTGTGGTGGACTGACTGAAACCATGGGCAGCTGTCCAAAGCTTACTGGCTGTCCTTGATGTTTGAAAGTATGTGTTACATGTCCATTCCCCCTCGAGGCAAAGGCTTAGGGTTATTAAATATGTGCACCTAGGTGTGAGGATCCCAGTGTAGAACACAGACATGTAATTCACAAATTAATTTGTTTCAACCTAGGATACCCCCTCATGATTAGCAACTACATACCATCCTGCCAATTCCATTTACAAATCACAGATCTTGTGGCCCTTGATTGTCATCCAGAAGATAGTCATTAGTTGGCCTGTCACATGTGGAGGACTTGCAGCATTTGTTATGTGACTAATGGCAGAACAATGATGCATAGATCATTTAAGGAGGTACACATCTTTTTGACCATTGCTGTGCTGTTAGATAGAACATGTGTAAGCTGCGTTGGCATGTATTTCCTCAGGGACAATCTGTGATCTGTACTGTGATCTGGCCTGTTTAAGCTCATTTTGAGGAAGTTTTTGAATATCATCAGTAGCTGTATCAGACAATGATGTAACTAATGTTTAGCTTTATCTTTTTTTTACAGCAGCCAAAATGGATGCAAATCAGATCCCTGAATTCCAAAGGAGGGCAATGCGTTACCGCCACATTCTGGATGTTGAGTCTGGGTTCTGCCACATGCCACGGCGTTATCACCATAAGAGAGCCACAGGGATCTGGAGGGCATTTGCCCAAGGGTGCCCATCTGTGTCCACAACAGCTGCCACCACCAGCACCACCACTTTGACCCAAGTGGCACCAAGGATGACAGCCACCACAGCAGGTCCCTCAAAATCTTCCGCTTCCGGACCACTGACAGCAGCCCTTGCACCTCCCCCTGGCACCGGCACCAGCACAACCCTCCACAAGTGGCACACAAACCACCCCTGCTGCAGTCATTGACAATGGTGAATTTATGGAACATGTGACGTGACATGCAACGGATGTTGCATGTAGAATGGACAGGCTGCAGCAGGAGGTGTCCCACATTAGCAGGCGAGTGCGTGGGATAAAAAAGATCCTGCGGAGGGCAAACTTGTAACTGTTGGACCCTCAGCCATGATTCTCTCCCCTCCCTCCTCTTTCCTGGTTCTTATATTTAGTGGGTTTAGGGGGCTTAGTGTTAGGTTAGAATGGGCTGTTAGTTTAGTTCGTATAAGTGGGTTGGGGTGGAGGGTATGATATTTTTACATGTGTTTTTTTTTGTGGGTGGGTGGGTGGGTGGTGGGATATTGAGGTTCTTGTGTATAAAAAAATACAAAAATATATATAAAAAAATACAAAAAATATATAATTGTTTATGATAAGATAGTATGTGTTTAGGTTAGTATATGTTGTCCTCCATGTGTCCTGTCATATAAGGGGGGCTGATGTTTAGAGTGTTTAGTTAAATGTGATAAGTATGTTTAGCTTAGGGTAGTTAGGGCCAGTTGTGGGTAATGTGTAGTTAGGATAGGTTAGGTTAGTAAAGGTGTTTCCCTTAGTTTTATTATCCTTTTGTGCTTTAAAATAAATATTTAGGTACTCCTTTACAGTATGTGTCATATGCTTGGGGATCAGGGCCTTGGCATGGGTGAACAGTGTCAATGTAGTATTTGCATTTGTGTTCCATCCTGCATCCAAATCCCAATTGAGCTGTCACATTGGCAGCTACACCGAAGCTACTTCTCTATGCATCTGCCATCCACCTCACCCACCATTCAAGGTTACTATGGTTCCCAATGTGTTGTTAAGTTTGGATGTATGTTTTCAATCTGTCATACTTTGAGACCAGATTTTGAATCTTGGGCACTGTGGTTCGTCTGCCTGCAGCCTGATGTTCATGTGAACCCTGATAAGGTGAGTGATGGTATAATCTTATGTAGTTTAGTATACATAACTCACACCTATCATTTCTTACATTATAGGGCCAGGTTACATATTTGTCCATACACTCGTACGCATCCATTCCTACTGTATGGTGTGTGTGTGATTAAAGTTTAGAATCAGAAGACACATACCTAAAGATTGTCTAGAAGAAAAATTTGAAGAGATTGATTTTCTGCTTAGGCATCCCTTGAAGCAGACTTATTCTGTCCAACATAGCATTATACTGTAATTTTTCTATTTACTTCAGAAATAACCCTCAGGAAGGGCAGATGATGGTACAATCCAGACCCCAGTGCATAGTTATCAGCCCACAATCTTTCAAGGCAGTTGTATTGACATTCTATGTCCATCAACATGAGACAAATATCACTAATCCCCTACATGGTTGATGTGTCACATTACACAGAGACAAAGTGGTTGTGTAAGTGCTATTGATTTTAAAGTGCTGTAGTGCTATGTTTACATAGTCCAGGATTGTGAGTCCATTAGTGTGACGCATTCTATTGTGATACTACACAAGTACAAAAGGACATGTCATTGGACATGCTGGGATGAAGTGTCATACAGTGCAGAGGAACATGAATTGCCAATGAGGTAGTGAGAGACAATCACAGAGCTTAGTGTCAATGTGGGCTGGAGAACAGTGCATGTGAGCAGTTGTTGCAAGACTGGCATGTTAAGAAGCACAGGTCCTAGGATATAAGTGCCCATTTGGCATGGACTTGTGCTACCGGGTACTCTTACGAGTGAAAATGATCTGTTCCACGTATTCATCTTCTGATGTGTGTGTTGTCTCCTCTGCCCTTGGTGGTGCAGGGGTTGAAGGTGCAACACACACTTCAGTGTTTGAAGAAATGGAGGTCTGAAATTCTGGTAGCTGCCAACTGTGGGGCTATTAAGGGAAGTACTGCAGCAAGGAGGAGCTGATGGTACTTAAGTATAGCAGCTACATCACTGTGGTAGGCAGCCAGGTCGGCCCTGAGGGGGTCAATATTGCACTTGTGCACGCAGTGAAAGGTTTGGTGTGCGAGGTGTTGTGGCAACTCCCTTACTGCTGTGCTGATTTCCTTCACACTTTATTGAAGTTCTTGCAAGATAGATGTTCCCCCTTGCATGGCTGCTGCCTGTTCTGCAGATGACATTTTGCATGAAAGCACCCCATCAAGGCTGGCTGCCATATTTTGCATCCCCACCCGCACCTTCTTGGCCAGCTCCCGCTGTACTCCAACAACAGTCCTCTCAAAGCTGGTGCCAATGTCGTCAGAGTCCTCAGCTGGTTTGGAGCTGGCAGGTTGGACAATTGGGGTGGTGGGTGACTCCTCTGTGATGGCTGCTACTTCTGTGCACCTCCCTGTAACTGATGGTGGGGTCTGGAGGGTTCCAAGGACATCTTGGAGGGTCTGCTGGCTGAGGTTTGTCAGCTCGTCATCCATGTCATCAGGGAATTCCAGGACAGGCATATCCCCAGGAGAGCCTTGGTCCTCTGCAATGAGATATTGTACAATTAGTGTGTCTGTGTTGTGGCATTTGTAATGTGACATGCCTGACTTCCTATTAGTTGCACATTGTGATCTTATTACCTGTTCATTGTTACTGTCATTTATATTAGCATTCTCCCAGGCCTATGCCCCACCTGCATGTCACATGTAATGTGGGCAGTTTGGGGAAATGTCAGCGTCACATCCTAGGCGTAGGTTCTGCCCAAATTGTATGTTGCCACCTTATTGTCCTACTCAATCCTCCATCTACTTCCATTATCATGGTGTGGCCTTGCACTGGCTGTGGGTGTTCTGATGGCACTTGCACCACACTTAACAATCTGGAACTGACCCAGTCTCTGATATTTCACATCCACTTATATGTTGCTAAGACCTAGCATATACAATGTATAGCATCGGCATGGCACGATACGGGTGTCAGGATTAGTATGTTATACTGCTGATGTTGGAGAATGTGTGCTACATTGGATTGCACTGATGGTCCTAGCAGTGTTCCATTTCCTCTTATGACTGTGCGGGTGTGTTTCACTAGCTAGACACATTGGGGGGTCCTTACAACATTTGCGGTAAAAGCCGCTTACTGCCGTGCAGAAGACCGCCAAAACACCGCCGTGGCCGTGGAATTCCGCCACAGCTATTACGACCCACATCTCGGAATCTGCCGAAATTCAGACACCCACACAAGTCCGCCACACCAAAGGTCAGTGATAAACTGGCGAAAACAAAACCTCCACCGTCACGCCAACAGAAACACGCCCATGCTATCACGACCCACGAATCCATGCGACGGTCTTTCAACTGTGGTATTCCATTGGCGGTACACACCGCCGCGCTCTAAATACACACACCTCCAAAACACCGCACCATTGGACAATTCGAATTACACACACCTGATACACATACAAACACCACTCCCACACACCCAACACAATATAAAACACACACCCACATCACCCACAAACCCCTACGACCAAAAACTATAGACGAAGGCGACAGACAAAGAGCACAGCAATAGAGAACCCCACCACACAGAGGAACACAACACCATCACCCATACAACATTCCACGCACAAAACACCACACACCACTACACATCACCACACTCATCAAGACATACCCCACCCCACACATCACCTACACCACCCCATGTCACGCCAAAGACACCCCAGGTTTTCCGAGGAGGAGCTCAGGGTTATGGTGGAGGAAATCGCACGGGTAGAGCCACAGCTATTTGGATCACAGGTGCAACACACCCTCATAGCCAGGAAGATGGAGCTATTTCGAAGAATCGTGGACAGGGTCAACGCTGTGGGACAGCATCCAAGAAATCGGGAGGGCATCAGGAATAGGTGGAACGACCTACGGGAGAAGGTGCGTTCAGTGATCTCCAGGCACAACATTGCGATTCAGCGGACTGGCGGCGGACCCCCACCTCCTCCCCCACAACTAACAACATGGGAGGAGCAGGTCTTGACCATCATGCATCCAGAGGGCCTCGGAGGAGTCGGTGAAGGAATGGACACTGGTAGGTCAAATCTTAACTATCATATCCCCCACTCTACCTGCATGCCATCACAACCCCCACCCTCACCCCTCCACTATCTCTCCAACTCCTCACTAATGTACTAATAACACAAACCACCCATCCCAACACCAAGCCCTGCATGACACAACTAAGAATGGTCACCCCTCACTAAAGCATGTTCACTGCACATACCCATAACACCCCCCTAACCATCATCACACAAGCCCCCACACAGGAATGCTTGCACTGGGGTACACGCACACCCACCCATTGCATACCATGACACACACACATACAATAATCATGCTCTTATACCCCTGTAGGACCACTACATAACGTCACCAGACAGGAGGGTCCAGACATCTCCACTCCACCCACAGAAGAGGCCCACAGTGACCACAGCAGCTCTGGCCAACTGGAACCAGATGACCAGCCCGGACCATAGTGGGCCTCGGGACAGTCGGTTCCCCTTGCACAGGCACAGCCGAACACTGACCTTCCACCCTCTGGTAACACCAGCACAGCACCCACCCAGCGGGCCCATACCTCCGTCCCCAGGACACGTCATTCAGCAGTGTGTCCACCACTACAGGGAACCCAGGAGAACCCACCACCCCAACAACAACACGGACCTGGGGGCAGTGGTAGTGGGCACACGGTCCAGGGGACGGAGGCACAGGAACACAGGGGAACTGGGAGGGCTGCTGTGCGACAGGTGGCGGACAGGCCTAGGGAACCCACTCTCCACGAGGCCCTCTCCTCCATCATGGGAGCATACCACCACTCCCAGTAGACAATGGCAACAGTCCTGGCCAAGTTTCAGGAGACCCAGCGCCTGCAGGACGAACAGTATTTGGGCTTCAGGGAGGAGCTCAGAACCATCAGCTCCGCCCTGGGCACCATCGTAGGGGTGCTGAAGGACATACAAAAGACCATGAGGGACACGTGGCACTCCAAGGGGCCCCTGACACTAGCCTGGACGATGAACTGCCCACCACCTCCGCCGGCGCTAGTGGACAGGACGCCACGCCACAGGACCACCACACCAGCACCCCACCCCCTGCAGACGGAGAACCACCCCGCAAGCGGTCCCTGAGATCCAGGAACAGGACAGAGCAAGATGGCAAGACCCCCGCCAGGAAATGAGACCACCCTGATTGTCCTCCCACTGTCCCACTTTGTTACCCTGTCCAGATTGGAACTGCCCCAGCTCCACTTCCTATGCCCATATGGGCAAAGCACCTGTGAGACTAATAAACTGGACTCTGCCATGGACATTCCTCCACCATCACCCATAACCATTTTACAACCCCCCTCCATTTTTGAGCACTTAAATAAACACCCTTGAACCACAAAACAATTTGGAGTCAGTCTGTGATTTTTAAAATGTGTATTAGCTATGACAATGACAAAATCCGTTCTTAATTTTAATGTCAACATATCTATGTCACACATCACAAGTCCATGAAGGATGCAAGCAGATGACACACGTTGGTAACCACACCTGTGAAACCATAATAGAAATGTACATGTCAGTTACCAAATACTGCTTCAAATTGACAGACAGGATAGAGGTAGAAGTGTGAAAGTGAATGTAATAGTAGATAAATGTTCTCACCTGTGTGTCACTGGAAATATTGCTGTATGACTGACTCCCTGTTGTCAATGTCATCTTCCTCAGCTTCCTCCTCATCACTGTCCACAGGCTCCACAGCTGCCACAACACCGTCATCTGGACCATCCTCCTGCAGAAAAGGCACTTGGCATCGCAAAGCAAGATTGCGAAGCATCGAGCAGGCGATGATGATCTGGCACACCTTCCTTGGTGAGTAGAATAGGGAACCACCTGTCATATGGAGTCACCTGAACCTGGCCTTCAGGAGGCCAAAGGTGCGTTCGATCACCCTCCTAGTCCGCCCATGGGCCTCATTGTAGCGTTCCTCTGCCCTGGTCCTGGGATTCCTCACTGGGGTCAGTAGCCATGACAGGTTGGGGTAACCACAGTCCCCTAATAGCCACACCTGGTGCCTCTGGAGTTGACCCATCACATACGGGATGTTGCTATTCCGCAGGATGTAGGCGTCATGCACTGAGCCAGGGAACATAGCATTTACCTGGGAGATGTACTGGTCTGCCAAACATACCATCTGTACATTCATGGAATGATAACTCTTCTGGTTCCTGTACACCTGTTCACTCCTGCGGGAGGAGACCAGAGCTACATGGGTCCCATCAATAGCACCTATGATGTTGGGGATATGTCCCAGGGCATAGAAGTCACCTTTAACAGTAGCCAAATCCTCCACCTGAGGGAAAACGATGTAGCTCCTCACGTGTTTCTGCAGGGCAGACAACACTCTGGACAACACGTTGGAAAACATAGGCTAGGACATCCCTGATGCCATGGCCACTGTTGTTTGAAATGACCCACTTGCAAAGAAATGGAGCACTGACAGCACCTGGACTTCAGGGGGGATTCCTGTGGGATGGCGGATTGGTGACATCAGGTCTGGCTCCAACTGGGTACACAGTTCCTGGATTGTGGCACGGTCAAACCTGTAGGTGATGATCAAATGTCGCTCCTCCATTGTTAACAGGTCCACCAGCGGTCGGTACACCGGAGGATTCCGCCATCTCCTCAAATGTCCCAGCTGACGGTGCCTAACAAGGACAACAGCGACCACAGAGTCAACAAATTCTCAGGTATGTGCCCACAGCTACACAGAACACGACACCAAATACAAAACTCTTCCTCTATGTGTGTTGAGTGTAGGCCTAGATATGTGTGACGTAGTAGTAAATGAAGCCATGTGGGCCCCTGAAATGGCGGCTGCCTGACCTCTAAACTGGGACAATGGGATGTGAGGTAACTGCGCTGGCGTTGTACACCGTCGCGGTAGGCGGTCGTAGACCGCGGCGCAATGCTGCATTGGTTAACATTGGACCCTATGGGTCCCAGGAGCCAATGATGAAGTGCGCCGGCGGTGATGATACACACCGCCCCGGACGTCACCACCGCGGACGTGACCGCCATTTCAATTACTCGATACCTGATCTTTGACAGGAGAGGACCTACACTGCAAGTGCTGCTGTGACCTCGGTCTGGAAGAGACAATGGCTGCTGCGTCTGGGAAAAGGGCCCCTGCCTTCACTGCTCAGGAGTTGGAGAAGCTCATGGACTGGGTCCTCCCCCAGTACACGCTACTCTACGGTCCTCCAGACCAACAGGTAAGTACACAGGGAGCACGTTGTACGGGCTATGCCTGGGTGGAGAGGGCTGGTTGTAAGAAGGAAGGGGGCAGAGTTCTGCGTGCATGAAGGACTGTGAATGCATGTGCCACATGGCAAGGGTAGGGATGGGGGCCACTCACTTCGACGGTGCAGTTAGTAATGACTTCACTTCTTCCCCTGTACATGTCATGTATTTCAGCGCCCCCCAGAAGAAGGACATTTGGTGTGCCATCGCTAAGGTCGTCCGGACCCTGGGGGTCCACCAGAGACGGAGCATCCACTGCCGTAAAAGATGGGAGGACATTCGCCGCTGGAGCAAGAAGACGGCGGAGGCTCAGCTGGGGATGGCCTCCCAACGTGGGAGGGGTGCCCGTCGCACCATGACCCCCCTGATGTTCCGGATCCTGGCGGTGGCCTACGCTGAGTTGGATAGGCGCTTGAGGGCATCACAGCAGACACAAGGGGGTGAGTACAACATCATTCTGTGGACTTTGCGCGCAGTGGAGGGGTCTGGGTGGGGGAGGAGGGCAGTGGGTTTCCCTAAGCCAGGGCGAGTTCCGTAGGCTGTCCCCTCCGTAATGCAGGCCATGTGCCACTCCACCCCACCAAGTACAGGTAGACATGCCCCTGTGTCCTCTATGTAGGCCATATCCCAGGAATTGCATCTGTAGAGGCCAAGAGCACGGCGTAGTGCAGGGGGCTGCTGTGTCTGTATTGTCCGCCAATGGTAGCGGTAAGCCATGCACTCAACCTGTCTTTCTTCTGTCGTCGTCCCCCCCCCTTTTTCTGCTCTCCCTGTTCTTTTGTGCATCAGCATCATCAGGCGGCGGTACAGTGGCACCGGAGCACGAGGGAGCTGCATCCCACATGGCCATGGAGGGCCACACCACGGACTCTGAATACACCAGTGGGACGGAGGGTGAGGGGAGCTTCACGTCGGTCACCGGATTAGCAAACAGCGACACGGACTCGTCCTCCGATGGGAGCTCCCTTGTGGTGGCGGCACCATCTGTGACCCCCACTTCTACAGGTACAGCCGCCACCCCCCTACCAGCACCGCCCTCCCAGCAGCCCCTCAGCCTTCGCTCCGTGCCCGCTCACCCAGGAGGGTGGGCATCACCTTCGCCCCAGGCACCTCAGCCCCTGCCCCAGTCACCCCTGCTGCCCTCAGTGAGGAGGCCATTGACCTCCTCAGGTCACTCACTGTTGGGCATTCTACCATTGTGAATGCCATGCAGGTTATAGAAAGGGAGTTGCAACACACTAATGCATTCCTGGAGGGCATTCATTGTGGTCAGGCTGCCCATCATCGAACCATGCAATCTCTGGCCTCAGCACTGATGGCAGCTATTGTCCCTGTGTCTAGCCTTCCCCCTGCAACTTCCTTCACCCAGACCCAATCCCCTGTACCCCAGCCTATCCCAAGCACACCATCAGACAAGCATGCACACACTTCAACACACAAAAGTAGCTCAGGCAAATATAGGCACCACACAACCCACAGGCACTCGCACAAGCATCACCCACATACAGACACAACAACATCCACTGCCTCCACTGTGTCCCCCTCCTCGTCGTTTCCCTCATCCCTCCCAGTGTCGTCTACACTCTCACATGCATGCACTACATCTACAGGCACTAGGACTCGCACCAGAACACCCAGCACACACCCCGCTCACCTGCACTCACCACCCCCACTACCATTTACACGTCCCCTGTGTCCACTCCCAGTGTGTCTCTGACGCCCCCTCCCAAAGTACACAAACGCGGGCACCCACACACCCAACATCCATCCACCTCACGACAGCATCCAGTACCTGCACCTGCACCCAAATCACCTAAAGTTACACCTCCTACAACCACCTCCTCTTCCTCCACTCCCAGACCCCCTCCAGCTACCCATCCCAGTGTTCGTCAGAAACTTTTCCTGAGCAACGTTGACCTCTGTGCCACCACCCCCACCCCTCCAATTCATAGGTCCCGTAGTAGCACCTCAGCCAAAAAATGTCCAGTACCAGTGGTGCGTGTTAGAGGTCTGTGGAGTGCACCGGCCACCAGGGCAGCCAGTGTAACACGGAGCCAAAGCACTGCCAGTCCACCCCCTGTAAAGCACCTTAAGTTGGACACTGCCAGACAGGAGGGGGTGAAGACTCCTGCCGACAAAACTGCTCACAAGGGTCCCGGGGGGAGTGCCGAGGCGGTGAAGGGGCAGAAGAAGTCTCCAAAGTCTGGTAGGAGCAGCATGGCGGGTAAGGCCGCCATCCTCCCCGCTGGCCAGGACGCCACCGCCAGCACTATCATCACTGGTCCTGAGACCACCGCCAGAGTCAGTGCCCTGGAGGGCACCATTATCGTCACTGGTCCGGAGATCACCGCCAGAGTCAGTGCCCTGGATGGCACCACTATCGTCACTGGTCTGGAGACCACCGCCAGCGTCAGTGCCCTGGAGGGCCCCGGCAGCCACAGCCCCGCTGGGCACTGAGGGACCGTCATGCCACACTCCGCTGAACAGGTCAGAGACAGCAAAGTCAAGCACCGCTGAACAGGGCATGGACCGCCATGGCAAAGCACCGCTGAACAGGTCAGAGACAGCAAAGTCAAGCACCGCTGAACAGGGCAAGGACCGCCATGGCAAAGCACCGCTGAACAGGTCAGAGACAGCAAAGTCAAGCACCGCTGAACAGGGCAAGGACCGCCATGGCAAAGCACCGCTGAACAGGTCAGAAACTGCAAAGTCAAGCACCGCTGAACAGGGCAAAGACCGCCATGGTAAAGACCGCTGAACAGGGCAAAGACCGCCATGGCAAAGCACCGCTGGACAGGTCAAAGACAGCAAAGTCAAGCACCGCTGAACAGGTCAGAAACTGCAAAGTCAAGCACCGCTGAACAGGGCAAAGGCCGCCATGGTAAAGACCGCTGAACAGGGCAAAGACCGCCTTGGCAAAGCACCGCTGAACAGGTCAGAGACAGCAAAGTCAAGCACCGCTGAACAGGGCAAAGACCGCCAACTCAAGCATCGTTAGCCCATGTGCAGCTGGGACAGTGACGGAACTGGGACTGTCAAGGGGAGCGTGATGCACTCTGGGCACCAGTCCCCCTCCAGAACCAGTGGAGACATGCATCCACTACCTCTGTCCTGCACAGGATGAAGCATTCTGGGCACCAGTCCCCCTCCAGAACCAGTGGAGACATGCATCCACTACCTCTGTCCTGCACAGGATGAAGCACTCTGGGCACCAGTCCCCCTCCAGAACCAGTGGAGATATGCATCCACTTGAGAGACTGTGGCTTTGCACTCCCCAGGATGGTACAGTGGGCAAGCCACCCACTGTAGAGACTTGAGAGACTGTGGCTTTGCACTCCCCAGGATGGTACAGTGGGCAAGCCACCCACTGTAGAGACTTGAGAGACTGTGGTTTTGCACTCCCCAGGATGGTACAGTGAGCAAGCCACCCAATGGAGAGACTTGAGAGACTGTGGCTTTGCACTCCCCAGGATGGTACAGTGGGCAAACCACCCACTGTAGAGACTTGAGAGACTGTGGCTTTGCACTCCCCAGGATGGTACAGTGGGCAATCCACCCACTGTAGAGACTTGAGAGACTGTGGCTTTGCACTCCCCAGGATACATCAATGGGCATGGAGCCCCGTTGTGGATCTGGCGTGGTGCTGTAATCCGGCTGAGGTGCCCCCACCTTACCTTCCCCCTGAGGTGCCTGTTGTATTTCTATCTGACGCCCCTGCAGTGTTCTCTCCGTTTGTGGACAGGTATCTAGTGTGGGCCTCGCCCATGCTTTGTGGGCCCAGTGGTCCACGGACATTGATATGTGCATACCTGCACTACTAATCGTAATGTATAGATTCTAGAATGTGTATGTATATCTGTATATATTTGGTTACTGTGGTTTGATACATTACAATGTTTGAACTCATTTCCTTTTGTCTTTGCATTCTTCCGGGGGGGTTGTGGGTTGTTACTGTGATGTTTGGAAATGCATTGGTGTGTGTGTTGTAATGTGCGAGGGTCGGGGTGGGGGTGGGGGTGTTGCGTGTGTGTCCCCCTGACTTTTGCCTCCCCCTCCCCTATGTCGTAGGTGCAGTACTCACCGTTGTCTTCGGCGCCGCCGTTGCTGGTGTTCGTAGAGGAGCAGGAAGACAAGGGCAGGGAGTATTTGTAGTTCCGGCTCCATGGTGGCCTCCTTCCTCGTGGAGTGTGTTAAGGTGAGCGTTTTCCCATTGCAAAAGCTGTTTCCGTCGTGTTTTTATCCACTGTGAATCCGCCCCGGAAAAGGTGGCGGATTGGTGGGTTGTAATGGTGTGGGCGGTACATTGTCTTCCGCCTGTCTGTTGGCGGTGACCGCAGCGCTGTTTGTCTGTACCGCCGTGGTGGTCGGAGTGTTAAAGTGGCTGTCTATGTTGGTGTTTTCCGCCACAGTCATAATTCCCTTTTTTTTTCTGCCGGCCTGTTTGCGGTATTACCGCTGCTTTAACACCGTCCACCAGGGTTGTAATGATACCCATAATTCCTCTCCCTCAATGCTGTTGTCTTAGCACTATGACACTTGAGATGTTGCATGGTGGCATTGCAGCTATTGTGACCCAGGCACAGGGTAGACCCTGAGATGTGCAGCACGGGTATGACATTACTGCTGTGCACCTCATAATGTTACATACAATACCTGATGTTTGTAGCGCCTATGGACATGGGCATTTGACAGCATTTGCACATTTTTATTAATTACAGGGGATTGATAACGTTGTCACCCTGAACCATCTAATTTGAGTGTGTTTGATCCATGGGCACACTTGACCTGCACACACAGCAGAGGTGGTAGTGGCAATTGTTATCAATGTTAAATTCCACTTGGGGGCTCAAATTTTTGGCCAATTTCTTTGAAGGCACACCTAATAATTCACCCCACTTCATCCTACTTTCCCCCACCAAATATTTACTCTTGATCTATTTAAGCCTAACTGGCGACCAAAATGCAGAGAGTCTGCATGTTTAGCTGCCCAACGCACAAAATCAATCAATCAATCAATCAATCACGGTATTTATACAGCGCGCTACTCACCCGTGAGGGTCTCAAGGCGCTGGGGGGGTCACTGCTGCTCGAAGAGCCAGGTCTTGAGATGCCTCCGGAAGGCGAGGTGGTCCTGGGTGGTCCTGAGGTGGGTGGGGAGGGAATTCCACGTCTTGGCCGCCAGGTAGGAGAAGGATTTCCCCCCTGCGTTGGTTCGGCAGATGCGAGGGACTGCAGCGAGAGCGAGGCTGGTGGAGCGAAGCTGGCGGGTGGGCGTGTAGAAGCTGAGGCGACGGTTGAGGTATTCGGGTCCCTTGTTGTGGAGGGCTTTGTGTGCGTGGGTGAGGAGCCTGAAGGTGATCCTTTTGTTGACGGGTAGCCAGTGCAGGTGTCTCAGGTGGGCGGAGATGTGGCTGTGGCGGGGTACGTCGAGGATGAGGCGTGCCGAGGCGTTTTGTATGCGCTGAAGACGTTTCTGAAGTTTTACTGTGGTCCCTCCATATAGGGTGTTTCCGTAGTCCAGGTGGCTTGTGACGAGGGCATGGGTCACAGTTCTTCTGGTGTCGGCGGGGATCCAGCGGAAGATCTTTCAGAGCATGCGAACTGTGAGGAAGCAAGAGGACGAGACAGCGTTGACTTGCTTGATCATGGTCAGAAGGGGGTTCAGGTTGAATCCGAGGTTGCGTGCGTGGTCTGAGGGGGTCGGTGCGGTGTCGAGGGCCGTGGACCACCAAGAATCGTCCCAGGCGGACAGGGAGTTTCCGAGGATGAGGATTTCCGTCTTGTCTGAGTTCAGCTTCAGGCCGCTGAGTTTCATCCATTCTGCAACGTCTTTCATTCCATCATGCAGGTTGGTTTTGGCGGTGGCAGGGTCTTTGGTGAGGGAGAGTATCAGTTGGGTGTCGTCGGCGTAGGAGATGATGTTGATGTTGTGTTTGCGTGCGATGTCGGCGAGGGGGCTCATGTAGACATTGAAGAGAGTAGGGCTGAGCGAGGAGCCTTGTGGGACGCCGCAGATGATCTCGGTGGGTTCCGAGCGGAAAGGCGGGAGGTAGACTCTTTGAGAACGGTCCGAGAGGAAAGAGATGGTCCAGTCCATGGCCTGTCCTAGGATACCGGTGGAGCGGAGGCGGGTTATTAGGGTGCGGTGGCAGACGGTGTCGAAAGCAGCCGAGAGGTCAAGGAGGATGAGGGCGGTTGTTTCTCCGTTGTCCAGTAGGGTTCGGATGTCGTCGGTGACTGCGATGAGGGCGGTTTCCGTGCTGTGGTTGGCCCGAAAACCAGACTGGGAGGGGTCGAGCAGGTTGTTGTCTTCGAGGAAGTTGGTCAGTTGTTTGTTGACGGTCTTCTCGATGACTTTGGCCGGGAAGGGGAGGAGCGAGATGGGGCGGAAGTTCTTCAGGTCGTTTGGGTCCGCTGTAGGTTTTTTCAGGAGAGCGTTGACTTCCGCGTGTTTCCAGCTCTCGGGGAAGGTGGCAGATGCAAACGAGCTGTTGATGATGGTCTGGAGATAGGGGGCGATGCTGGCGTCGGCTTTGTTGAAGATGTAGTGTGGGCAGGGGTCCGATGGGGCACCGGAGTGGATGGTGTTCATGGTAGTTTTGGTCTCTTCGGCGCTGATGGGTGTCCAGGCGTTGAGGGTGACGGCTGTGAGTTCCGTGGTGGTCGGCGGGATCTGTGGACCGAAGCTGTCGTGTAGTTCGGTGATCTTTCGATGGAAGAAGGTAGCGAGGGAGTTGCAGAGTTCTTGTGAGGGCGTGATGGAGTTGGAGCTGGCATTGGGATTGGAGAGCTCTTTGACGATGTTGAAGAGTTCTTAGCTGTTGTGGGTGTTCTTGACCAGTCTTTCTTTGAAGGATGCTCTTTTGGTGGCGCGGATCAGTTGGTGGTGTTCGCGGGTGGTGTTTTTGAGGGCTGACATATTTTCTGCGGTGTGTTCTTTGCGCCAGGTTTTTTCGAGGGTCCGGCAGGTTCTCTTGGAGTCTTTGAGGGCGTCTGTGAACCACTGGGGTTTTCTTCGTTGGTCTGGCAAGGGTGGCGTCTGAGGGGGGTGAGGTTGTCTGCGCAGTTGGTGATCCATTGTGTGAGGCTGAGGGCTGCCTTGTTGGCGTCGGAGGTGATGGCAGGTTGGTTGTGGTTGAGCGTGGAGAGTAGCTGTTCTGCAGAGATTTTGTTCCAAGGTCTGCGGGTGATAGGTTGTGTGCACGGGTAGTGAGTCTTGCGTCTGAAGGTGAAGTGGACACATCTGTGGTTGGTCCAGTGTATCTCGGTAGAGTGGCTGAAGGAAACGTGGTTGCTGGCGGAGAAGATGGGGTCAAGCATGTGTCCAGCGATGTGGGTGGGCGTGTTCACCAGTTGCTTGAGACCGAGGTTGGCGAGGTTAGTGAGGTTGGCGAGCAGGGTGGTGGTGTTGGTGTTGTTGTTCTGCTCCAGGTGGAAGTTCAGGTCTCCGAGGAGGATGTAGTCTGGTGAGGCCAGGGCGTGCGGGGAGATGAAGTCTGTGATGGATTCACTGAATAGGGCGCATGTTCCAGGGGGCCTATAGACGAGAGTTCCTCTGAGGGTGGTCCTGGGGTCGGTGAGGATCTGGAAGTGCATGTGTTCGGCGGCGAGGAGGGTGTCTTCGGTGGAGGTGGTGATGCTGATGGAGCTCTTGTATATGATGGCGATTCCTCCTCCGACTTGGTTGGTGCGATCTTTCCTGGTGATCTTGTAGCCGTCGGGGATAGCTATGGCGATGTCGGAAGCCGATGAAGCGTTCATCCAGGTCTCAGTGATGAAAGCGACGTCCGGTGCGGTAGAGTCCAGGAGGTCCCATAGTTCAATGGCGTGCTTGTGGACGGAGCGTGCGTTGATGAGGATGCACTTGAGGTGGTTGTTGGAGCGTGGGCTGGTGAACGGAATGCAGTCGCGGTCGAAGGTATGCTTGCAGGTTTGACAGGCGAAGGGTCCATGTGTGCGTTTCGGGCTGGCTTGGTAGCAGGTGGTAGTACATCCCGGGTTGACTGCGTAGAGGGAGGCGGCGTCGTAGCAGTGCTGAGGGTTTTGGGAGCGCTGGGGGCCAGGGGTTCTGGTGATGGGCGCGGTCCAGGCGCGGACGGCGCAGACGGCGCAGACGGGCTTGCTTTTGGCACGCCCGCGCAGCGGCTGCCATAAGAGTGAGGGGGGGGAGGGGTCAGCTGGGGGCGGGAGGCGGGAGGGAGGGCGACGAATGGGAGCAGGGTGGGCGGGGCCGCATGGGTGGCAGCAGTGGGAAAGCAGAGAGCGGGAGGCGGAAGGCCGAAAAAAGAGAAAAAGAGGAAATTCACAGAAGAAAGGCGAGGATAGCAGGAAAAATCTAAAAGTAGAAAGAGTCAGAGGGGGAAATAGAGCGCAGTGGAAAAAAGAGGGGCGATATACACAGGAGTAGAAAGCGCAGTGGCAGAGTGTAGAAGGGGAAATTCACGAGTGGAGAGCCAAGAGGAGAGGAGAAAAGACGAGGAACTGGACAAGAGAGAGCACAGAGGAGAGGAGAAAAGACGAGGAACTGGACAAGAGAGAACCAAGGGAGAGGAGAAAAGACGAGGAAAAGACGAGGAACTGGACAAGAGAGAGCCAAGAGGAGAGGAGAAAAGACAAGGAAAAGACGAGGAACTGGACAAGAGAGAGCCAAGAGGAGAGGAGAAAAGACGAGGAACTGGACAAGAGAGAGCACAGAGGAGAGGAGAAAAGATGAGGAACTGGACAAGAGAGAACCAAGGGAGAGGAGAAAGGACGAGGAAGATACGAGGAACTGGACAAGAGAGAGCACAGAGGAGCACCTACGGTCTACTGGAGGTGGCAGCGGCCTGGGCAGGTGGAGCTGCAGCGGCGGGGGAAGCGACCTACCCTAGGGTCAAAAGAGTGCCCACTATCCAGACCCAAGAGGTGCAACTGTCAGGACCCGTGCCACAACCAGAAAAGAAAAGTACCCCAAGAAAACAACCTGTATGAACATTAAAACAAATTCTAGGAGGACTCGGTCTAACGTAAAATTGAAAGCATTGCGACCTCCAATGGCCTATAGTCATAATTACAGTATCAGCCGTACCTGTTTTTTGGCTTCTGTGGCCACCCCAATATGAAATGAGAGAGTGCAATAATCTTTAGGGAATATGCCCAACTTACTGTGTGCTTTCTAAAGAATGGCAAGAAGCAGAAAAGAAGTGAAAGAGGAACTATCCTCATGCATAAAAACATATAACCATTCATGAGATAAGAATTTTGCCCTAAAATGTACCCAGCAGGCAACCAATATTAGAGGTTGACCTCAATAGTACTTCCTGACCCCTCCCTAACTGATCATTTTCTGACTTCTCCAACCAAAGTTTCACACCCTCTTTCACAATATTTACATTGGGACGCAACAATCCACCGCTTAATTTTACCCCCAACACTTCTGACACACTTAAAGCCCCATGATACAACCAGACTATCCACAAATAAATCAAAGCAACTTCCCAAAAGAGTAAAACAAACCTAGTGCAAAACACCAAAAATGTCCTGTAACAGATTAACAGTAATGGACGTCTTCTATCAACCCTCGCTCCCCGCTCCCTAGCCCAACCTGCCATAATCCATCTACATATTTCACCCTCCATAGGATCATACCCCCAATAAAACTTACCATAGAATGAAATGCCAGACATCTTACCTAATATTGTAACTGCTGCCAAACCTAAATCAGTTTGTCCCATAATGAACCTTACCACGGCCTCCCGTCTGTGCACCAGTGCCAAAGGATAGTGAAGCACCTGACAGAATGAATTCCTGCCAGGCCTGATCATAGCTCCTGCGAGTAGCCAGCACTATTGAATGCTGAATCAACTGTTATATCCTCAGATTTCTAGCTCCCAAAGTTCTTGCAGGGAAGGTGTCTTCTGCACATTCGATCCTAGCGCCATCACACGGGACCTCAGCCACTAGGAATGAGACAGCAAGTTGGCAATGTCATTATTCACACCCGGACATATCTGGCCCTAGACAAAATGTTAAACTTCAAACAACTAGGCAAAAAAAGCCTCAATAACTTCAACATTTTCTTTCGCCTTTTGGAAATTTACCAGATTAACAACCATCTGAAAATCGACATTTAACAGAACTTGCCAATTTGTTACCCCACAGGACCAAGGCGATCAATGGAGGAAAAATTTGAATCTGCCAAAGCCACTCCTCATCATCAACCCACATAGTCACTCCATTAAAGTTCCTGAGGAAAGAAATCCACATCCTGAGATCAGCTTTGATATTAGCCTTAAGTCGTATGCGAAGGTGTGGCACATGGCACGCAAAATTCAAATGGCCCAACAAAGCCTGAACCTGTCTTAACTCCAGCTTGGGTTTAGTCACTGCTTCCTCTAACAAGGAAATAAACTTCTGAATATTATCTAATGATAACCTTATTTCCATTTAAGCAGAGTCCAATTCAACCCCTCAAAAAGGTAACAAAGTAGTTGGACCCTCAGTTTTGTCTGGTGCTAATGGCACACCTAGCTCATCCATTACTCTCTGAAAGCTGGCCAAACCAGTTTGACATTCATTAGTGCCACTCCTCCCAATCAGAAAAAAAATCATCTTAATAGTGTGCAACATGCCTGACACCATTGCAAAAAATGACTACGCATTTCAGAAAGAGAACATTAAACAGAGCAACAGATGGGCAACATCCTGTCTATGAATACTGGATCATCAAATTGTAAGCCCAGCACAGGAAAAATCATCAGGATGTACTGACAAGATACAAAATGCAGGCTGGATGTCCGACCACATGCTCATACCAAAAGAACAGCCTCATCAAGGAAAGCATAATGCACTATGGAATCCTCCTGAGCAATAAAATAATTTATCAACACCCCAGAAGGCCAAGACAGATGTTGATTGAGCCTAAATTCACCTTCTTGTTTTTTCGGTACCACACCTAAGGGGGAAAATGTTAAATCGGATAATGGCCTAAACCTGAAAGAACTACAATCCTGCTAAGTTCTAGTTCTTTCTTTAGTTTTGCACACACCAATTTCGGGTTTTCCAAAGCGGACTTCAAAATCTTTGCCCAGTGACGCATATTGGAACCCTGCCACACAATCTAAAACCTTCCTTAAAACCCCACAACAAAACTTTAGCAATCTCCTTCTGTGGATACAACTGCAGCCAATAATTCAATTAATCAAATTTAATAGGAGTAGGGCCCTTTTCCCACCACCTGCTGGAATTGATCTCTACCCATGTCTCCACCCCTCCCATAATTGCCCTGCCAGCCCCACTGCACTCCCTCAAAACACTGGACCAATGAGTGTTTTCCTCCAGAATTAGAACAATCATGCCTGAAGTTACACTGGAGACGAGTACATGATCTTCTATTGAATGACCAGCCTGATCCATTTTGAGGAAGCTGTCCTCTAGCAACACCCCTCTTCCCGAATTAGGTGGGACGTCCCTGTAAGGGCTTGTACTGTAAAGGCAGACCACTGGCTGTATGCACAACCGGTGCATTCTTAGCATTCTGAAGCCACTGAATCCGGCACACTATCTGTCCCCATTCCTTCTCCAAATTTATTGCCATTCAGGCCCTAAACTCCTCATCATACCTGAACCATCCAAATCCTCCAAAGTCCATTTGTGCACCATGGACTAGATCCATATATTTAAAAATAGTGACTCGTTGCTCAGGATGCCACTCACAGTAAACATTGGTAAATATGAGAAAAGCTGACATCCAATTTTCTATAGTAGTTGGCACTATAGGCCTCCTAGCTAGCTCCCACTCTTCCTCTTTAAATCCTTTTTTGGCTTCTACCTCTGTGTAGTAACTTAAATACATCCATAAATTCCGCTTTGCAGATTTTGTTATTCATTCACTGAGTGAGATGTGCCCCCAACGGCATTGACACACCCATATAAGGTTATTTTGTATTCTTCACACTACTTCCAGATGAATTCCCACCAGTCTTACCTGATTTGTCACAGCTCGAATCACCCGTAACTTGTAATGTCAATTTACCAATGACCACATCAGCTTTTTCACTTTCCAAATTTTTATGAGTAATCGAAACATCCTTTTCACCGTCAACATTTACCTGAACTGAAATATCCTTGCCACCCAACTTATCCAGATGTTTAGCTGATGATGTGTCAGGACTGTTTCCCACTACAACAGAAACCAAGTGAATAACAGTTTGTTTCACCCCCACCTCCTTCCAACCCAAAATGTTTTCTTTCTCACCTCTAGGAATATTCCTGATCGGCAATTTTGGCCTCTCCATATTGCTCATCCAATTGCGCTGGACCGTCTTCAAGATCAACTCCTGCAACACACCACAACTCGTCTTTCCATTAGCCACTGTCTTGCTCCCTTGACTTATGCTAACACCCATCTCAGCCCCCAATGGCTTGTTAATGATTCTACCCTTTTCCTTCTCTTTGTCATAGTCTAAGGCTTCATCCTCCAATACAGTAGAGCACCACATATTATCCACACCCCGGCTGGTCAGTGGTTGATTCATAAGGATCTCTCTTACCATCTCTTGGTCAACAGCTCTAGGACGCTCCCGCAAAGTCAGGCAAATTGCTCCGGAACTTGAGCTCCCTTCAGACTGGTGTCTCAAGGGTGCACTTACCCTCACCTGTATTTCAGGTGGAACAGCACTGGCTATCCGCTGATGACTAACGGTCTAGTCCTCTGACGCACCCAGCCCAGAGGAAATGTTACACCCAGAAAGAAAACTAGCTGCCCTGTGCTGAAACCTGCCAGTAAACTAATCAATTACAGGTATTGCCTGGACATCATCTACATAGGGAGAGCTCATCACTTCTTGCCCCTCATAAGCATCTGCATCCATCCAGGAACTACTATGGCCTCCACCTTCACCTCGGTGCCCCTTCTGCAACTGTTGTACAGCTATTTTAGCTATGTTCTAGACACGTTGTTTTATGCTAACTCGGCCTGTCGCTGTGCACCTTAACCCTGTTACATTTTATTCAGCATTGCTTCATTTTTCTAGCAATAGCAACATTTGCGGTTCTGTTTTATTTACTTTATCTCATTGTACTTTCGTCTAGGAAAGCATTACGTTCTAAGTAGGACATTTATTTTACTTTGTGCTTTTTCCAAGGCCGTAGTCCGATAGGGTTGCCGACAAACGTGGTATGCTGTGTCTTCAACATTCACAGAAAACACACATTCATACGTGGGAACAATTTAATAGAATGTCAGCTGTTTTATTATAAAAACACAATTTTGTCCCAGACATGTTAGAGGGAGATTCCAGCCAGATGACCACGACTGTATGCTGATTGCTGATTGTTTCGCTGCAGCTACTTGCTTAGATGGCCGGACCCCTGATCCACATGGGGTCGGTGTCTCTTTAGTCTATAGGCTTCATCCTCCGGGTATGAGGGATGATGTTGCCTCAGGGGGAAACCTGAATGGCAGATTAGGCTTATTACGCTGTGCTCAGGCATAGTTTAGGAAGGAGAAATATATACCTCACTCCCAGTGACAGTAGGGTAGGACTATTTCTGTGTTTTACTCTGTTAGTCACCGGTTTGCTTTTATTGTGTTTTATCATCCTAGTTTTTGCAATACATGCCTTTTTATCTAAAATGCACTTACGTCAATAAATCCTTATTGGACTATATTCTGCCTCTGTTGTCTTTGACTGTATGAGACTTTTTTGGTAACTGAGAGAAAGGGATGGGATCTGATTGACCACGATTCCCCTTAGGAGTCTTCTTATCATGCACCCTGTTGCCACTATCATCTCGGCCAGAGATGAGGCGCTGCTAGTTGGCTAGAGAAGCCGGATTAGGCCGATAGGTGTCATGTGGTGTGGAATTCTACTCAGTAGCCACAATCCATGTGATCCTGTCTCTCAAATCCATTAGCATAATGAGAACCTACGTGACATGGCGCTACCAACGGTTGGTCTGGCACTGATATTCAGATTCCCCTAAGTATCTCTGTCTCATTTAAGGCAAAAAGACATCTCAATACTATATACAGCGACGTCTGTGATATTGAGGATTTCCTCCTCAGCTACATAGGTAGTACCTATCTTGAGCTGTAGGTTGTTGAAGCTTGAGCATTAAAAGGACCAATTCCCACTAGGTGTCCTTATCTCTGCACATACATCCACCATTAAAATGCCAAACACACAATGGGTAGCAATTGCAGTATATTTGCAACCACCCCTTATTGCACATTTATTGGCAAATGGCATAACGGCCCAGGGGGGTCCAGTTACATTTGTTGTTGAGTCTCATCCAGCCTAGAGAACAGAATTTTTTCATTCATTCTTATGTCACCTTTCCAGCAGCAGATGGGAACACAAATACAGTTCACCACTATACATCTTAAAACATACCTGCACGATACAGAGCTTATGCATATTTAGAAATACGTTTATCTTATCAAGACCATAACAATTAGCTTGATGATGCCCTACCACATACGATATTACATATTAGGTTAGGTCCTCTGAGTAATGATGGCCCGACCTGGCCTTTATTGGCCACATATACACCACACCCAGATGCAGCAACCTTAGCAGTGGCTGAGGTGCGCCACCTATATATAGAGCTCATGACAATATACAGACCATTAGTCCAGTTTGTTATGCAAACATTAAATACTAACCCAGCGCGAGCTGCCCCAGTGCCACAACATGCAGACACACCAGGCATTAACCCTGTGACTGTACATTCGATCATGTTTAAGGTACCCACCAAGCGGGAGGAAATTCCATTTTGGTTAGCTCAAAAAATAAATGCACTGGAAGCAGTTTTTCCTCATACAGGACCTCATGATAAACATAGAATTCTCACGATGTGCTTGCCATTCGGGGTGGTTCCCACAGTTAATAATTGCAATACATGAGGTACGGTATTTGCCACGCTCTACCGCACACGGTACACCAACACTTGCTAACCTTCCGGAGGTGTTGAAACAAATTCAAGATAAAAATGGGGTTGCCCCGGCCCTAGATTTGGGGATGCAATTAATGGGCAATTTCGCCACAGTATCTTCAATCATATTGAGTAAAGGGGAAGCAGTCGCACTAGCAGTGCGCGTGCGGGTCTGGGATGTTTCTCCACAGGATCAAGAACGGGAGCTATCAAAGATTATCGCAGAGATCTATTCTAGTATTGGTCAAGATAGTATGGGGACCAGACTGGGAATGTAACAATGGGGAACATGGCGGCGCGTAAACGCCGCAGTCGCGAACTCTCTCCCGGCCGACGCTCGCACCCATCACAGCATGACGCTGTAGACGCCGTGCTTTGAACGAGAGCAGCCGGATGAGCCTCGCGCTACGCCCCCGCCCTTTGGGTGATCCAGGGCAAAACGAGGGGCCATTCCTTATCAAGGAGATGCCAAGGATTGGCGCCCCATTCCTTGGATTTTTCCTGGAGGCAGCGTTATCTTGGGGCCAAAGGAGACGCTTATTATTTAACAACTGCTTCCGCGGGCCACGCTTGGGAGCAGCCTTCTGCACTCGTGGGAGAGACCTGGAGGGAGATACCAAAACCTTGCAGGATCGCCGCAAGTATTTTTCTATTGTTTGGGGGGCTCTGCTTATATGACGCCGACTAAATTGAGAATACGGGTCTCTTCTAAGGGCCCCCCATTGTTGAAAAGCCAGAAAGCTCTGCTTAGCCTTGGGAGAGGTGAGGAGGCACTCAGGAAAAATACTCTTAGTGGTTTGCAAAGCTCTAGTAAGGGAAAAGAGGAAGGGTCTGGAAGCAAGAGGGCGCCAGTGAAAGGGTTTGGGAAATCCAAAAAAGGGAGTTTGTCTGTGCCCCCTTTGTCTGGTTTGGAGCCCAGGAAAAGGTATAATAACAGATCTGGTAAAGCCAGTAAGGCATTGGGTGTGCAAGGTTTACCTTCCGAGGAAGAAAAATTGGTTTCCCCCCTTGCTTCTTTTTTGAGGAATATCTCATACCGTCAAGCGATGCAGTCACCACAGCCTTTAGAAGGATCCCTCCCCTCTCGGTCCCCTTCATCTTCCTTCCTAGAGCATAGAAGTCAGGCAGGCAAGAATGAGTATGCGCAAACCCAATCAGTGGCGTGCAGTGAGGCACAGGGCCTCTTGGCTATGAAGGCTCTAGAGTTGAGTTCATCTGCACATGACTCTGCGGTACAGAACCTCTTGATCTCCTTTTCTGAGGAGATCAGGGGTAAATTCGAGGTATCTAAGTTTAACCAAGGGAAGGTTAGAGAGTCCTGCGTTGCTTTGGAGACTAAACTTAATGCTTTGACGGAGAGGATAAGTCATTTGGAAATGGTGGTGTCAGAGCAGGAAGCCCATGTTCTGTCCAACACTAAGGGTATTTCTCGATTATCACGCGATGGCAAGATGGTCCAGGAAAAGCTAGAGTCCCTGGAAAACAACCTACGAAGAAACAATATTAGAATCCTGAATGTACCCGAGGGACTGGAAGGAGAGGATATCAAGGCCTTTGTATTGACTTTGCTTGACATTTTTTTTCCTACAATGAATCAGACAAAGCTGAGAGAGGATATACAAAGGGTTCACTGGGATCCTTTCAGGAGGAAGCCTGATAGGAAGACCCCTAGGAAGATTTTGGTTAACTTTGGCACTTACTCCGTAAAAGAAAGAATTCTGTCTGAAGCTCTCAAGGCGGGTAGTTTCTCAATGGGTGATTGGACATTTCAGATTCGTTGAGACTTATCTAAAACAACTTTAGATAGGCAATGGGAATTGGGGAAGTATATGCAAGATCTTAGGTCTCTTGGCGCAACAGTTCGGATGAGGTTCCCAGCTTTTTTGAAGATTATGTGGAATAATACGATGCATAATATTAGGGAACCTGCGGAAGTGCAGGTGTTAATTGAGAAAATGAAAAATTAAGGCTGAAAGTTTCCGGGTTAAAAAAAAAAAGAAAAAAAGAAAAGCCGGCCGGTTAGAGCTCATATGGGCGGTCACAGTCGCCCCTGAAGTAGAGGGAGGGTTCCTATGGGAGGATGAGGTTTTGGGAGTGTTTGGGGTATAAGTCAGAACATTTTTTGTTTTGTTTTGTTTTTTCTTTACATGAGGTGGGTGGTGGGGGTGGGGTGGGGGGTTAGCAGGGCCGAGGGGGAATATGCAGTGTCTGAAAATGTCCTCAGTACTGTGTTATGGGTCTGTACGAGGGTCCTTGACCTTTTTTTCGGTAATAACCCTTTTTATGATTATCAATGGTTAACAACGCAGGGGTTATTTTGAAGTTTTTATCATGGAATGTAAATGGTCTGCGGGTTCCGGGGATGAGGAGGAGAATTTTTGAGTTCTTAAAAAGGGCAGATGAGCAGGTAATTACTTTACAAGAAACCCATTTGTTAGAAACCAAATGGAAGGTATATCTTAAAAACTTGAATTGGGTGGGTTATCTCGCATGCACTAATCAATTGTATGCGAATAAGGGGGTGGCAATTTTGATAAAGAAGTCAGTGGGAGTGAAGGTAGATAATATTAAGAAGGATCCTGGGGGAGATGGTTGATTTTGGAAGCCGCCTTAAATGGTATCGGGTTTACTATTGTTGGATATTACGGTCCCAATATTGACGATCCTTCACCCTTTCAAGACCTTTTTTCACATTTGTTAGTTGTTAAATACCCGATTATAATTGGAGGAGATTTCAACACTTTATTGAATCCTTCTTTAGACGAGTCTACTCCAAGACCAACGGTTAATCTACCTAGAACCCGGTCTAGGATAAAACAAGGAATGCTAGAACTTGGTTTAATGGATATTTGGCATTAGAAGGGTGGGAGAGGGCTTAGGTACACATTTAATAATAAAAAATATGGTCATCATTCAAGGATAGATTTCTTTTTAATCCAACATCAGTTAAGAGATATGGTAATATCGGTTAGTCATGCCCCGGCACATCTCTCAGATCACTCAGGAGTATTAATGCAAGTCTCTCTTAATAATCAAGCTCCTAGTCCCAGGTGGACAGTAAATCGTTCTTTGTTTTTGGATGAGTTATTGGTGGATGGGCTGAGGAAAGATACTAATGAATTCTTTAAATTGAATTACGGATCCACCACATTGCAGACATTGTGGGACGCATATAAAGCGTTTATTAGAGGTAGGCTTGTAGGGTTGGCCACTTGCAGATATAGAGCCGAGAGAGATCAGTTGAAACAACTTGAGCTTATGGTGGCCTCTTTGCAGGAAGCCTCCTCAAGGGTGGAGGAAAAACAGAGTTTTTTTTTTAATGCTCAGTTAGAATTAGCTAGGTCAAAGTTGGGTCTATTCTTAGAGGGGAAAGCAAGAAGGGCATGGGAATGTAGTAGGTTTGCCCATTATGAATATGGGGAAGGCTGCGGAAGGCTTTTGGCATGGAAAACTAGGTCAGACCGTTCTAGGAATGTAATATAATTTGTTAAATCAGAGATTACGGGAGTTGATTGTATAACTAACTCCGAAATAGAGGAGGCCTTTGTGGTTTTTTTAAAGAATCTGTATACGGAAAATCAGCACTCTGACGTAACGTTTAAAACGTCTGTAAAGGGGTACTTGGAAGCGCTTCATCTCCCCCAGTTAACAGCATCAGAACAGAACCAACTTGTGAGAGAAATAGATCTTGGGGAGGTGAGGAGGGCGATTCTGAATTTAAAGAAGGGGAAAGCTCCGGGTCCAGATGGTCTGCCGAATGAATTATATAGTAATCTTTGTGAGGAATTGGTTTCTATTTTGACAGAGTTGTTTAACTTCCTTTTACAGGAGGGGGTGGATATGCCTAGGTCTTGGAGTGAGGCAGTTATAAGTCTTCTATTGAAGCCAGGGAAGGACCCGGCCCTTTGTAGCTCATATAGACCAATTTCCCTGTTGAATTCAGATTATAAGCTTTACACACAAATATTGGCCAACAGGCTTCAGAGTGTGATTTGTGAATTGATCCATGAAGACCAGAAAGGGTTCATCAGAGGTAGATATTTGCATGAATTGACTCATGACTTACTGGGGACTGTGGATCTGGCTATCACTGAAAAAGTCCCCTTATCAGTTCTCACGTTTGATGCTACCAAAGCTTTTGACCGGGTAAATTGGTGCTATTTACAACGTGTAATGGAGGCCTTTGAGGTGGGCCCGAAATTTATAAAGGCAATTCAGGTTATTTATAAAGATCCATCAGCTTATATTTTGATTAACGAAAAGTTATCTTCCAGATTTAATATTCAGAGAGGGACGCGGCAGGGGTGTCCATTGTCTCCTCTTCTTTTCAATTTATATATTGAGCCTCTGGCGGTAAAAATCAGGGCGAATAGAGCGATCCCTCCTTTTCGATGTATGGATTGGGAGAAGAAGGTTGCTCTGTATGCTGACGACCTTATGATATATACGGGTGATTTGACGCAGGGTTTTGCCCAAATTGTAACATGCTTGAAGGAATATGGAGATATTTCGGGCTATGCTGTTAATCCAGAGGAAACTGAGATCATGTGTTGGAATACTGCCTTTGATAGTCCGCTGATCAAGCAACAGATCAGATATCTGGGTATTCAAGTTATTTCCAATCTTAATGAATTGGTCTGGGTTAATTTTGATAAAATCTGCAAAGAAACTCACAACGTATTGAAGACCTGGGCCGGGCTCCCTCTGTCCTTCATAGGCAGAGTAAATATTCTTAAGATGATGATTCTCCCTAAATTTACATTTTTATTTAATACGATCCCCTTGGAGTTTAAGAAGAGATGGTTTCAGAAGATGCAAGCTGACCTGACTTCGTTTGTTTGGTCCTCAAAAGGTGTGAGGATTACTTGGGAGAAATTATGTAGGCCCAAGGGGACGGGGGGGATTGCAGCTCTGGATTTTTATAAATATTATCTAGCTTTTAATTTGAAAAATGTTAGGATCCTATTACGGGATAGGTCTGAATATACGTCATTCTGGTATGTAGCGACTAAGGAACTTTCGGCAGCTGGCAGCCATTTTTTGTATAAGTTTGGTCACCCACATTTTTTCAAAAAGATTCGATTGAAGTATCTTAAAGATGCTGCTAGAGTATGGTCGTTGGTTCGCCAAGCTTTTCATATTAATTACTATAGTCCTAGGGCTCCGGTTTGGGATTCCCCTGGCACTCCTGAGTTTCTTTTAGATAGATTGGCTTTTGCATTAAAAGGAGTGACGAAGTAGGGACAACTTTTGAAGGATGCGAAGCCAGTCCCCTGGATAGAATTAGAGGAATTAACAGATTATAAACTTTCAAGGTTTAAGTATGTACAACTGGCGAGCTGGGCGGCATCTCTTCAGGAGAAAGGGGAAGTGTATAACTTCTGGGAGGGGAAACTATATTCGACCTTGGTACATAAGGAAGTTTCTGTTTGGTATCAGGCATTGCTTGATGCACAAGATTCAATGGCTTTGTTTCTCGAGAAGAAATGGGGAGAAGTTTTTCCAAATTTGGATTTAGTGCATATTTGGGAAAGGTCAAGCTCCATGCTATGGTCGGTATCTAGGTCAGTCGCTCTGAAAACAAATCAACTGTTTACCATGCATAGAGCTTATTGGTCTGTGGTTGGGAACCTAGAAAAGAAGTGTCCCCGGTGTGGAGAGCCAAAAGTAGATGACGTGCACATGTTCTGGAGCTGTCCATACTTAGCTCCTTTTTGGTCAAGGATTAAAGGTTTTCTTAAGCAATTCATAAGTATTGATGTAGAAGTTACCCCCCAATGGTATTCTTTGGTGTTCTTTCCAATTCGACATGGGAACTGAAGTTATCTAGGCCGTGTAAGGGTATATTGTTTCTGTTGATATTATTGGCTAGGAGACAAATATGTTTAAAGTGGGTTAGTCCGTCACCTCCGAGTGTTTTGGACTGGATGTCTTCAGTGGATCACTTTTCATGTTTGGAACGTAGCGGTCCAATGGGTATCAATGATGAATGTTGGGCTATTTGGGAAAATGCTCGACAAAATAGAATTACTGTTGATGTATAGTCTTATAAATATTTTTGTCTTCTCTATATCATGTAGTCCAATGATTATTTCTGCCCCCTTCCCCCCCTCCTCTCTTTTGCTCTCCTTTCCTGGTACATCGATCTGTGGTTGGAGAGGAGTATTGGGAGGGTTCGGAAGAGGTGAAGTGTGGTATCTAATTGGTTTTAAACCTAGTTAATGAGGTTACCATGCTAGATGTTGGTTGATGACCCTCGTACGGTATGGTGGGATTTACTTATGAGGACAAAAAAAACAAAAAAACAAAAAAAAGATAGTATGGGGACCAGACCGTTTAAAGCACAATTTCAAGGCAGATCTAATAAAGATATTACCAAGCAAGTGCCAGAAGGTTCCAAAAAACGCTGGGATATAAAACAACAAACACCAAAAAAAGAAAGGGGAGAATCTCAGCATGCGGAGACCCCACAAAATAGGTATAACCTTAGAAATAGAGATAATTAGAAATAGGGATAAATCAATATACTGATACACGGCAATATCGTTCCTTTCAGGACTCACTGGGTAAACGCAGTGAGAGAGGTTGGTGGTCAGAGCAGCGAACAGAGTACGTGAAACTGAGAAAGGACTCACAACGCTCGTCTGAGGTTTCAGTTAAAAAAGAAGAGGAACTTTCCCAGCAAAAACCCCAGTTTAAAAAGATAAAAGTGGCAGCAGTTACAATTTGACATGTCACTCAAGAAGAGGGCTTTCATGAAGAACAAGAAGTGGGCACTGGCACTGCTCGACAGTGCAGCAGAGGTCACAATAGTTTGCCAGGATCTTCAAGAGTATCTGGAGGTAAAAGCAACTGATGACTTCTTACAAGTTGAGACTGTGGGCAGGAGTGTCTCCGCACCTGATAGGGTGTACAGAGTAACAATTCAGTTAGAAGGGGACATTGAATGAATTATTGACAGTATCTTTTGGGACCGCGTCATCTCTATTAATGATATTTTCTGGCTGAAAAAGATTGGCCGGCAGAATTCTTCCGCAATCTCCCTTATGAAGAGGATGTGATTAAAAAATCTTTTTTGCCCCTTGTTCCCAGAAAGCTCATTGAAATGCATGCTATTGATTGGGCATTTGTACAGGCACCTGTGTTATATCCCAACCACGTAGGGTGGGACAAAGAATCCCCCTACAACATAATACCAATGAAATCTCAACCCCAACCTCAATATCCTATAAACTATGATGCTAAAGCACCTGTGTGGTAAATACTCAACCAATTAGAGTACCAGGGTGTTATTGAACCTCAGACTCATCCATGAATAATCCATTATTTCCAGTTGCTAAACCCGACCATTCATGTAGAATAGTCCTAGACTACAGACATTTAAATAGTCACACAAAAACATTTGCTATACAAAATCCACACAGCACAGCACTTATGAACAATATAGTGCGCAGAATATACAAGGCGATGCGGAGATATATCCAACCAGTTTTTCTGCCAAAACAAAGCGCCTGAAAGTAGCGCCCTTGGCTCTCAGAAAAAAGTCTGATGACTCTCACAGGGGTACTCTTGCCCAGGACTGCTCTCAGCTCGTGTAACATCTATTTTACACAACATTGACCCTGAGGCATTGTCATATGTGGATGACATTTATCTCACAGATGACAACCTCATGCAACATTTAAGATGGGTAGCCCGCATTGTTGTAGGATTTGCCGAAATCGGCTACAAATTCAATTTAAAAAAATGAAAATAGCCTCCCTTACTGTCCTTTTTCTGGGATTCGAATTGTTGGAGGAAGGCAGGAGCCTGGCACCCCAATTTTTAGAATAATGCACACCACTACAACCTCCAAACACAATAAAAAAGCTCCAGTCAGTGTTGGACTTTTTAAATTTTGGCAGAACATATATTCCAGATTATGCAAGCCGCATTAAACCATTGTACGACTTAATACGTCCTGATCTTACTGGTAAATTTTGGACAGTCGAACACACATGCATTCTAAAAACATGCTTGAAGCAAAACACTTGCATACAAGGGACAATAAAAACACCTGGTCATCAGTAATTGCTAGTTCCATTGGTTTCACCTATGTGACATCGAATGAGGGTGAGACCATCCCAATTGCATATAAATCACACTTATATTCCACAGCTGAACAACGCTTTGCTCGCAACGAGAAAATCCTCACTACTGTTCAGATGGCGGTCCTTAAAGAGAGTCCTCTTGACCAGGGGAAACACATTATTGTTGTATCTTCGATTCCAGCCCTTGAGGCTGTTACTAAAGCAAGCATTCCAAACACTAAGCCACTACATCCATGTTGGATCCAATGGGCAACGTTTCTGACAGCCACTGATGCTGATTATGTTTTTGACTCCAAATTCAAACTCAAGAATTCTTACAATATGAACTTGAGTATCCAGTTTCAGCAAATATATTGCCCATTGAACAATATCATAACATTTTGTAAACTGATGGTTCAGCCCAACCAGCAATAGGAACAAAACATCAATAATCCGCTGTTTGCGTAGTTGTAAATGGTTACATGAAAGATGGCAAGTTCCATCCACAAATTAGTTACACGCATCCTTTAGGAGATTGTACTGCACAACTTGCAGAGCTCAAGGCTCTGGTGATGGCACCGGAACATACGGATCCTGAGCAGATGACACTGATTGTCTGTGATTTGTACTACTGTGTCCAGTCCTTCAATGAATTTCTGCATTACTGGTGCCAAAATGGTTTCAGAAATTTAAAAGACAACACCGTTAAACACAGACTTCTATGGGGGAAAGTAGTGGAGCTGAAAGAAACGCTACCTAATGTCCATGTTGTGCATTCACTAGGACATCACCGTGTTGCAACACACATTGAAGGCAACACTCTGGCTGATGAAGCAGCCAAGTCAGCAGTAGCTATGGCTTTTGTTGCTGCAGTAACTTGTTCTAAGCTAAAAGTGGATGATGAAACACAGGCAGCCTGTGGCAGCTTCCGCTGATGACATGCCTTTTCCTAAAGCATATCCTGATAAATACTCCTATCGGATGGAAGGTTTGTTTGATGCCCAAGTAACAATACCAGGTGTGGGAGATCAAATAATTCCCAATAAAAAACTAAGGCCTGCATTAAAAAAAGCAGCGCATGAGGGAGTTGCTTCCTCCCATGCTGGTGTGGTGGCTACAGTTTCAATATTACAATCACGATATTGGTGGCCACATCTACACAAATAGACCAAGCTGTATGTCCTTTGTTGTGACATTTGCCAGCAAATAAAAGGGTCCACCGTGAAATGCCCACCACAGACACCCCTCTTAATTTCCAACAAACCATTACAATGTATGTACTCAGACCATTGTGGTCCCCTGACACCAGATAGTGCATACAAAGTCGCTATTGACTCATGCTCCAGATTTCTGTGGGTTTGGCCACATCGCTCGGCTGACCCTCGAACAGTTATTAAAGATTTGCAAGTCTTTATCGGCACACATGCAGTTGCAGCTTTCCACTCGGACTGGGGCCCTGCTTTTGCCTCAAGGGCTTACGGGGACTCATGGCTTCGTTAGGGGTCCAACTGCATTACTCGTCTCCATTTCATCCCAATGGAAATAGTGTTGTGGAGCGACAAAATCAAGATTTAAAGCAATCCTTAACAGCAATAGTATTAGGCACAGGTCGGAGCTGGCATACACACCTATATAGAGTCCAGAGAGCACTTAACAATCTGCCTAGAAGGTCCCTTGGGGGGCGTACATCATATGAATGCCTTTTTGGAACTCAAATGAATGTTCCAGATCTTGATGGTCCTAGTATGGAGGTGGCAGATACACCTTTTGACATAAATGAATGTGTCACTGTCTTGCAGGGCTTACAACAGTTCTGTGATGACAACACATATGCCAATGCTGCCTCTTTTGGAATCAGGGATGTACCAGTAACATCTACCAACTGGATTCCTTAACTTGGGGATCAAGTGCATGAAAAGATTGCTGTGGAAAAGGAATTTGGTCCTTCTTATCGTGCACCAGTTCCAGCCCTGGAAATACATTGTACCAGAACTGTGATTCTACCACTGTTGCAAGGTTCTAAAGAAAATAGCTTTGTCTCCATCGACAATGTTAAGCTACACCATGTGGCCAATCCTGCACAGCAGACCTAGAGGACTCCTGAGTAGTGCCTGACTCCCTCCCACTACAGACCAGGATGTTCCCCTACAGGTCTTCAACAGCATCGCTGATACCTCTCCGAGCCTGGGGAGGGTGGAAAATGAGCTTTCATTGGTTCCACTTGCAATTACTTCTACACCTCTTCAAATCACGGCTCCCATTTTTGCATGAACAGAATGTGGTTATTTTGTCGACATTGACAACACCTTCAGCGACTCATCTGCCTCTACTGCAGCAGAATTGTCAAGAGCACGTAAGCAGATAGATTGGCTTAAAATTAACTATTTCACTCGAACATGGATTTATCTATGGCTTTTATTGACTGTGCTTACCTTTCTCCTATGGCTTGGGTTTGTTATTGTCTTCTTTCTTCTGATGCATGGTCATTTTCTTCCTGAACGCTCTACAGTTGAACTGGTGGATGAGGTGCTAAAACCACATATTTCATTGCACAAAATTCGCAGAGACTTCTCCCTAGTGAACATTACAGCCATACCAATTCCTGATGAGATTGTTTGGCACAAAGTACTATTTCTTATATATATGGGCCTACTGAGGTCATTCAATTACCATATGTATTCAAACTTTCCATTACAGATGTGATCACACCCAGAGTGGTTTCTGGTGATTGGGATGTAAAACCTGTTGATGCTATGATGTCTGTTCTAAAGTATTATACAGTATTTGAAAATGAAAATGTCTAACAGTTTAAAGGAAATTATGGAGACATGTTCTGTTATAATTAATATTGACAGTATTTAATTCACAGGGCAGGTACCACAAGGACTATTTTTAAATATACACAATGGGAACAATGGCCGACTCCACCAGTATGCAGCTCTAAAACTTATACTAAAAAATGTGCCTATTTTTCTGGGCACAATGTCAAGAATGCTCAGTCATATTATTTTACATTGACAGAAATGGAAAGTCAACATGTTTTATTGACAGATACAAAATTGATTTAGTCTGATTCCTTTGATTCCCAATAGGCTATAGAAGGCTAGGAGTACTGATTGAAGTCACTTGACTTAAAAAGGGTGTTGGGAACAACAAATTGGCAAATAAGAGGAAGAGAAGCTTTATTTAGAGCATGTATGATTTCTGTTCAAATTATATTTTTAAACAAAACAGTACAACAAACAAGCTGTTTAGGCTTAGCAAACATTAAGGAATTGAATGCACCCAGAATTCCTACTCCTGAAAATTTTTACAAATGGCAAAAGTATATAAATGCGTCTGAAGATCAGCTATATGAATGGGTCCAGAATGGTACATTTAACGCATCATGTTCACGTCCTGGTGGGTGGTTATTGTGGCCTGTAGACACCAATGGGTGCCATATGCGTTTTGTTAACTCCTCAGGGCATTTAAGAATGAATAGGCCGGACCCTCGCTATGTGTCCTCAGAGCACTCGGGTATAGTGACAACATATGATGTAGGGAAACTATGCCAGCAATGGATGAAGGTCACCTCACTAGATGCTATCAAAAAACATCTAAGTCTCCTGTCTAATAACACAGAATTACAGGATTTCCTGTTAGGCCCCAGAAGACAATGCAGAAAATGCTTCTAATATGCTGCATATAATGAAATATGGAAGCTTTCTCAACAAGAGGCAGCTGCCCGGTTAAGACAAATAGATCAGGAAAATTTACAGAAAGCATTAGCCGTTGTAGTTAATGGGATTAGCACCTTGCCCTACCAAATATACACCTTAAATAACATTGTATCCTCTGCAATAGATATAGTACAGAGTGATGTATCATTTTTGCAACCTGGACAAAGTCAACTAAGATTCATTATGCAGTTAGGTTGGGCACTACAAACATTGAAAGCAGGTCGCGTTCCCTGGCAACACATGAGCACAAGGGAGATTTTTTCCACATTTAATTTAACCCAACAACAAATAGTGGCTAAGAAAGAAGCAACATATGTAATGTTGAATATAGAAAAGTTAGTAAAGTTGCCTTTTACTGTGGCTGAAATACCATCTGCTGAGTGGCTATTACATGGGGGTATAAATCTGTCCATTTCAATGCTTCAAGTTACATCCTGTTTGTAACACATTCCAGTGGGCAGATATGAGAGGCTGGGAGATAGTTACATACACTAGGTGTGGGAGCTTCCTTTCTCATACAAATGCTTCAGTGGTATGCAAGAGGTGTTTCTTAGCGGTAGTGAATGAGGGACTTCTGTGAGCTATTCAGCGGTTTGTAAACAGCTGTCCTTGCATGGGCATGTTATGCCTCTGGGGCAAATTTGGACTGTTATCTGAAGGGAGTCCCAGTCCCCTTGATTAGACCTGTGTTCCAGGTGCTCTCCAATGGCAGCTATGTGCTCCTTAACAGTGAGAGCTGTTGTGGAATGCGAGCCGGAATAGCTTACATCGTTTCAGTCTCCCAAATTGTTACGTGCTGCGGGAATGTCCTTTTTCCCTCTATTCAGTTTCAAGGAGTAGCAGACGTTTGGCCTCATATTGCTATTTCTGATATGAATTTTGACAAGTTGAGCAGATTAAAGGCTTTATTGTTTCAAAAACATGTGGCGCTTACATCTGCACGCGAGACCTTTGCGCTTCAAGTTGTGAGGACATTGGCAGAGACTCAGTCCCTTTTAACTACAAATTTTCCAAGACACTTTGGTGAACTCATGGGACGGATATTTAATGCGTCCAGTATTACTGGAATTGCCCACTTTTTTAAGGCTATTGGTTCTGATTTTGTTCACACCTTCTCCTCTATATTCGGTTTAATACCATCAGCCATACATTCTATATTATCAAGTGGTTTCAGGGGATTTCCAATTACTTTGGCTATAATAGGTGGCATTTTGCTGTTGCCACTTTTCATGCACAATGGGTGTCCCATCACAGCAAGGAGTACTGAAAGTGCTACCACCAGCACAACACGTGAATGCATGATGCTGTATTTCGGAGCACCACTCTTGGCACAACTGGAGTGTGGCTGGTCTTTGTCATTCTGACCAGTTTGGGATTGTGTGCAGCCAGTGTTTCAATGCCACTGGTGCCTCTTCGAATGTACACAGAAAGTCTTTCTTTCTACACAGCGCTTACTTTCTTTGGACGCTGATCTGTTGATTTACTCAATGAGGGCTCATTATCAGACATGTGCGTTGAGGGTGCATTTGCTACGGGAAGCCATTTATGAGTTGCCTTTTATGGATGCCACGACTCTTAACTCTATGGAGGACATGACACGGAATGCTGCTGTCTCAGCTGGAGCTCAGGCTTTGGAACATGAGTGCTATGTGGCTTGGATACGATCTGGATATTTTACCACCTTCCAAAGTAGAACGTTGTTCCGGTTGTAATTGGCAATTTCCAAAGTGACACTGACTATTGAATTTGGCTTGTTAAAATTGTCCTTTTTCTGCCTCTGTGTCTCTTAACGTGTCACTATATATATATACATGTATATATATATTTTTTAGTGTAAGATTTATTAGATTTCTTTTACTTTAAGATTTTAAACCACCTTTGACCGGCAAGGGGAGGGTGTTTTATAGCTATTTTAGCTATGTTCTAGACACATTCTGTTATGTTAACTATGCCTGCCGCTGTGCACCTTAACCCTGTTCATTTTATTCAGCATTGCTTTAGTTTTCTAGCAATAGCAACATTTGTGGTGCTGTTTTATTTTCTTTATCTCATTGTACTTTCGCCTAGGAAAGCATTACATTCTTAGTAGGACATTTATTTCACTTTGTGCTTTCTCCAAGGCTACAGTCAGATAGGGTTGCCGACCAACATGGTATGCTGTGGACTATTTCTTAGAATGTCAGCTGTTTTATTATAAAAACACCCCTTTGTCCCAGACACGTTAGAGGGAGATTCCAGCCAGATGACATCGACTGTATGCTGATTGCTTAGATGGCCAGATCCCTGATCCACAAGGGGATAGCGTCTCTCTCGACTACAGGCTTTATCCTCCAGGTATGAGGGATGGTGTACCCCCATGGGGAAACCCGAAGGGCAGATTAGGCTTATTACGCTGTGCTCAGACATAGTTTAGGTAGGAGAAATATATACCTCACTCCTAGTGACAGTATGGTAGTACTATTTCTGTGTTTTACTTTTTTAGTCACCTGTTTGCTTTCATTGTGTTTTATCGTCCTAGTTATTGAAGTACATGCCTTTTTATTTAAGATGCAGTTACTTCAATAAATCGTTATTGAACTATATTCTGCCTCTGTTGTCTTTGCCTGTATGAGACTTTTTGGTAACAGAGAGAAAGGGTTGGGATCTGATCGACCACGATTCCCCTGATGAGTCTTCTTACCACAATCATATCGGCCAGAGATGAGGCGCTGCTTCTTATCCAGGGAACCCGGATTAGGCTGATAGGCGTCATGTGGGGTGGAATTCTACTCAGTAGTCCATGTGATCCTGTCTCCCAAATCCAGTAACCATAGCGTTGTTATCTACCTCCCACCTTTGCACCTTACTCAGCATGGGACTGAATAATCGCAGCACCAACTGCATGGGCCTACCTCCTGGCATATTCAAATTCAACTCATTTACTCCATCAGGCCAGATAAGACTAGCTTGTTTCGCTTCAACCTCCTCATCTGAATCCAGAATTACAACTGGAGCCGAAATCTCAGTGGCGGCCGCCATTTTGCCAGGTGCTGTATATGGCCTTTTCTGTAAGATTTCAGGCATTGTGTTAACTTGTACTGACGTCAGGCCGTCTCCTGAATTTTCAACTCCTTCGTCTGTCATGATGCCTTCGTCGCGTGAATGCTCCGCTGCAGCCCCCAAGCAGTGAACAGGTATCAAAGCACTGCTCCTCACATCAGCCCTGCCCTGGCCACCAATGCATTCCCTACCAGAGACTCCTGACCTGTGCGTAAGTCTAGGAACTCCACGCATCACAACGCAAGACACACCAGAAGTCTGAAAACATCACCGGGGACAAAAACCAGTGTACCATGCGAATCAGGTGGGGAGAAGCACACCTACCTAAAATACCCTTCTGTCAACATTTTTTATGTTTGTGTACAGAAAAACCACAAGCTAGTACCACTGCTGCCACACCTTCAGCTGACAACGTTTTAGGGTGTATTAGCCCAACCGACACCTGCTCTAATACACCTTGTAGAAGGTCTACCCTGCACTCCTCTTGTAAAACTTTCAAAGCTTGCTCATCTTGGCCATCGCTAAAATACTCACTTAACAAAATAGCAATACCACAAAATCTACACAACTAAGGCCTACCTCCAACCCAATGACAGCGAGAAACCATGCCTTGACCAAGGGTGTGACTGCAGCGAAAGAGGTCCCCACGCCCTGCCCACCACTTATAAACATTTGACCTAAACCCACCTCCTAGGGACACTTCAGGCAATCAAAACTTATTGCATCGTGGACCACACCACTGACACCCGATAAGTCCTGGGGGAGACTGAGCAAGCCCTGACTCACCCCAGGCTGTGGGCGTGTGACCTCCTATATTAGGCTAAGGTGACACGTAATAGGGTAGAGACAACTACTACCATCAGAGGTCGACTCAAATCTTTTGACTCAGACAGGAGTAATAAATCATCCAATTGAACAATGAGAATCAATAGCCATTAAAAGTATCATTAAATGTTGAAAATTTACAATGTGGAGTCAGTAATTTATACTCACTATGACCTATGTGGCCATGAATCATCACACCAGTTTAGTAAAGTTTAGACATTTATTGTCCTCAAATTAACAATGCTAAAGTCACATAAATGATGCACAAGACCAAACGACAATAATAAAGAAATAACACTGCTTGTCCAAAACATCTAAAGAATCCCAATCTTGCCAATGCATTTACTATTTAACACTCCAATAGTACAATAAAAAATAACAACAGAATTAAGTGAATAATAGAAACAGCATACGTTTAGTTTGTGCAGTTGAATTAATCACGATCAATTAATATACATTCAAAATAACATTTTAGGTCAGGCATCCCGAGCTACTACTATATTTTGAAGAGCATGTTTGGGCTTCATGCAAAAATAAAAATTGTACAAAAATTAATTTGGAAAACATATAACTATGGCGCTAATCAAAAAGAAGCAGTTGGAATTTCTAAAGGAGAAAAACCTGCAAAGGAAAACAAATGCACATTTGTTATACCTCTCCTAAATGAGACAGCAGCCAGCAGAATCTTCATCAGGGAAGCACTGGAGCATTAGGTCTTCATTAGTCAGCATCAGGAACATGAAGGGGCAACAGCTCAGTAATGCTAAAGTAACTAAACTGTTAGAATCACAGGCAAAAGCTGAATAGCATCTAAACATAACTGAACAGCTAAAAAGAATCTAAACTGAACAGCATAGAGCTGAATGGAAATCAGAACTGCATGGAGCTGAAAGAAAAATGGACTTACATAACCAAAAGCTTTGCTATATTGAAGTCCCAAAAGTTACTAACTAAGCTTCTATTGGACAGGACTGTGAGGTGGTTACTGTGCAGCCAATAACATTTCATCTGGCCAGGCTGCCTTGATGAGGTGCAAAGTGGCCTGGGCTGAAGACAAAGAATTCGCCTGTGGGAGGAGATCTGCCTCAGCAGATTGTGTAACAGGATGGGGGGAGAGCCACCAAGCTGGTCTTCAAAGGAGGGAAGGACATTTGGAGCAGCTCAGAACTTCCCCTCTCCTGCAAACCCAGACAACCATGTGCCCTCTTGATTAGATTGGGAGAGAGAAGAAAAGGGGTGTGTTAACAATTTTTAGCCACACCAGTAGGTGGACTCAACCAGACCTAACCTCCAAAATGTAGTTAATATCATTTTGGATTTTTAACCTCTTCTGTGCCTTGGACGAGATGATCTCGTCCAAGGCTACAGTTCCCCTGTGCCTTGGACGAGATCATCTCGTCCATGGCACAGGGGAACTTGGGGGCGCGCTAGCGCGCCCCCCGTGCACCCCCCTCCCCCCCCCCAAGTCGGGGATGGAAGGGGAAGACCTTCCCCTTCCACCCCCGACCCCCCCCCCACCCCCCCTGTGACGTCAGCGCGCGCGCGCGCGCTGATGTGTCACAGGGGCCTCCCTCGTCGCGCTGGAAGCTCTGCTTCCAGCGCGATTGAAAAAGAAATGCAAAAGCATTTCTTTTTCAATCACTTGGGAGGCCCGGAGGGGCTTCAAAGGGAAGGAAAAGTATTTCCTTCCCTTTGAAGTCCCTCCGAGGGTTTCAAAAGCCGGATTGCTTGCAATCCGGTTTTTGAAACCCCACTAGACACCAGGGATTTTTTTTTTTTTCGTAGAAATTGACAAAAGGGAGCGACCCCTTGGGCAAGGGTCGCTCCCAGGGGGGGCATTTTTTTGAAAAGGCCTTTTCTGCCCCCCCTGGGGGCAGATCGGCCTTATTAGGCCGATCTGCCCCCAGGGGGGGCAGAAACCTCTAGGCACCAGGGACCTCTTTTTTTTTTTTTTTTTTTTTTTTTTTTTCATTTTTTTTTTATTGAGGTGGGGAGCGACCCCTTAGGCAAGGGTCGTTCCCCTTGGGGGAAAATTATATTTTGGCCATTTCTGCCCCCCTTGGGGGCAGATTGGCCTATTTTGATGAGGCCAATCTGCCCCCAAGGGGGGTAGAAACCACTAGACACCAGGGATTTTTTTTTTTTTTTATGGTTATGGACAAAAGGGAGCGACCCCTTGGGCAAGGGTCGCTCCCAGGGGGGCATATTTTCGGGAAGGCCTTTTCTGCCCCCCCTGGGGGCAGATCGGCCTACTATTAGGCCGATCTGCCCCCAGGGGGGGCAGAAACCTCTAGGCACCAGGGACCTTTTTTTTTTTTTTTTTTTTCATTTTTTTTTTTTTGGTGGGGAGTGACCCCTTAGGCAAGGGTCGCTCCCCTTGGGGGAAAATTATATTTTGCCCATTTCTGCCCCCCTTGGGGGCAGATTGGCCTATTTTGATGAGGCCAATCTGCCCCCAAGGGGGGTAGAAACCACTAGACACCAGGGAGTTTTTTCTTTGCGTGAATTTCACGCAAAGGGAGCGACCACTTAGGCAAGGGTCGCTCCCTAGGGGGGAGGGGAATTTATTTTAGGCCATTTCTGCCCCCCCTGGGGGCAGATCGGCCTATTATTAGGCCGATCTGCCCCCAGGGGGGGAAGAAACCTCTAGGCGCCAGGGCAAATGTTTTTTTTGTGTTGGGCAAGGGACACCAGGGAGTTTTTTCTTTGCGTGAATTTCACGCAAAGGGAGCGACCACTTAGGCAAGGGTCGCTCCCGGGGGGGGGGGGGGGTGGGGGGGGCAAATTTATTTTAGGCCATTTCTGCCCCCCCGGGGGACAGATCGGCCTATTATTAGGCCGAACTGCCCCCGGGGGGGGGGGGGGCAGAACACTCTAGGCACCAGGGCAATTTTTTTTTTGTGTTTTTTTTTTTTTGTTGTTTCTTTTTTTAGAGATGGGGAGCGACCCATCAGGCAAGGGTCGCTCCCCTGGGGGGGCAAATTGTATTTAGACCATTTCTGCCCCCCCTGGGGGCAGATTTGTCAATTTTAGGTCAATCTGCCCCCAAGGGGACAGAAACCACTAGGCACCGGGGATTTGTTTTTTGGCGCCAATGTCACGCAGGGGGAGCGACCCCGTAGGCAAGGGTCGCTCCCGGGGGGGGGGTGGGTGTTGGGGGGGCAAATTTATTTTAGGCCATTTCTGCCCCCCCGGGGGGCAGATCGGCCTATTATTAGGCCGATCTGCCCCCCGGGGGGGGGGGGGGCAGAAACCTCTAGGCGCCAGGGGAATTTTTCATTTTTTTCTTTTTTTTTTTTTTTTAGAGATGGGGAGCGACCCATCAGGCAAAAGTCGCTCCCCTGAGGGACAAATTGTATTTAGGCCATTTCTGCCCCCCTTGGGGGCAGATTGGCTGATTTTAGGTCAACCTGCCCCCAAGGGGGCAGAAACCACTAGGCACCGGGGATTTGTTTTTTGGTGCCAATGTCACGCAGGGGGAGCGACCCCGTAGGCAAGGGTCGCTCCCGACGGGGGAGGGTGGGGGTTGGGGGGGCAAATTTATTTTAGGGCATTTCTGCCCCCCCCCCCCCCGGGGCCGGCTGAGCTACAGGCCAAACACCACAGGTAGGCACCTTGCAAAAAACACCTCTGTTTTCTGTGAAAAATATGTTGTGTCCACGTTGTGTTTTGGGCCATTTCCTTTTGTGGGCGCTAGGCCTACCCACAGAAGTGATGTACCATTTTTATCGAGAGACTTAGGGGAACGCTGGGTGGAAGGAAATTTGTGGCTCCTCTCAGATTCCAGAACTTTCTGTCACCGAAATGAGAGGAAAAAGTGTTTTTTGGGCCAAATTTTGATGTTTGCAAAGGATTCTGGGTAACATAACCTGGTCAGAGCCCCGCAAGTCACCCCATCTTGGATTCCCCTGGGTTTCTAGTTTTCAAAAATGCACTGGTTTGCTAGGTTTCCTCAGGTGTCGGCTGAGCTACAGGCCAAAATCCACAGGTAGGCACTGCTTTTTATAAAAAAATGTGATGTGTCCACGTTGTGTTTTGGGCCCTTTCCTTTCGTGGGCGCTAGTCCTACCCACACAAGTGAGGTATCATTTTTATCGGGAGACTTGGGGGAACGCTGGGTAGAAGGAAATTTGTGGCTCCTCTCAGATTCCAGAACTTTCTGCCACAGAAATGTGAGTAACATGTGTATTTTTAGCCAAATTTTGAGGTTTGCAAAGGATTCTGGGTAACAGAACCTGGTCCGAGCCCCGCAAGTCACCCCTCCTTGGATTCCCCTAGGTCTCTAGTTTTCAGAAATGCACAGGTTTGGTAGGTTTCCCTAGGTGCCGGCTGAGCTAGAGGCCAAAATCTACAGGTAGGCACTTCGCAAAAAACACCTCTGTTTTTTTCCAAAATTTAGGATGTGTCCACGTTGCGCTTTGGGGTGTTTCCTGTCGCCGGCGCTAGGCCTACCCACGCAAGTGAGGTATCATTTTTATCGGGAGACTTGGGGGAACGCTGGGTGGAAGGAAATTTGTAGCTCCTCTCAGATTCCAGAACTTTCTGCCACAGAAATGTGAGGGACATGTGTTTTTTTAGCCAAATTTTGAGGTTTGCAAAGGATTCTGGGTAACAGAACCTGGTCCGAGCCCCGCAAGTCACCCCTCCTTGGATTCCCCTAGGTCTCTAGTTTTCAGAAATGCACAGGTTTGGTAGGTTTCCCTAGGTGCCGGCTGAGCTAGAGGCCAAAATCTACAGGTAGGCACTTCGCAAAAAACACCTCTGTTTTTTTCCAAAATTTAGGATGTGTCCACGTTGCGCTTTGGGGTGTTTCCTGTCGCCGGCGCTAGGCCTACCCACGCAAGTGAGGTATCATTTTTATCGGGAGACTTGGGGGAACGCTGGGTGGAAGGAAATTTGTAGCTCCTCTCAGATTCCAGAACTTTCTGCCACAGAAATGTGAGGGACATGTGTTTTTTTAGCCAAATTTTGAGGTTTGCAAAGGATTCTGGGTAACAGAACCTGGTCCGAGCCCCGCAAGTCACCCCTCCTTGGATTCCCCTAGGTCTCTAGTTTTCAGAAATGCACAGGTTTGGTAGGTTTCCCTAGGTGCCGGCTGAGCTAGAGGCCAAAATCTACAGGTAGGCACTTCGCAAAAAACACCTCTGTTTTTTTCCAAAATTTAGGATGTGTCCACGTTGCGCTTTGGGGTGTTTCCTGTCGCCGGCGCTAGGCCTACCCACGCAAGTGAGGTATCATTTTTATCGGGAGACTTGGGGGAACGCTGGGTGGAAGGAAATTTGTAGCTCCTCTCAGATTCCAGAACTTTCTGCCACAGAAATTTGAGGGACAAGTGTTTTTTTAGCCAAATTTTGAGGTTTGCAAAGGATTCAGGGTAACAGAACCTGGTCCGAGCCACACAAGTCACCCCTCCTTGGATTCCCCTAGGTCTCTAGTTTTCAGAAATGTACAGGTTTGGTAGGTTTCCCTAGGTGGCGGCTGAGCTAGAGGCCAAAATCTCCAGGTAGTCACTTTGCTAAAAACAGCTCTGTTTTCTGTGATATGTCCACGTTGTGTTTTGGGGCATATCCTGTCGTGGGCGCTAGGCCTACCCACACAAGTGAGGTATCATTTTTATCGGGAGACGTGGGGGAACGCTGGGTGGAAGGAAATTTGTGGCTCCTCTCAGATTCCAGAACTTTCTGCCACAGAAATGTGAGGAACATGTGTTTTTTTAGCCAAATTTTGAGATTTGCAAAGGATTCTGGGTAACAGAACCTGGTCCGAGCCCCGCAAGTCACCCCTCCTTGGATTCCCCTAGGTCTCTAGTTTTCAGAAATGCACAGGTTTGGTAGGTTTCCCTAGGTGGCGGCTGAGCTAGAGGCCAAAATCTACAGGTAGTCACTTTGCTAAAAACAGCTCTGTTTTCTGTGATATGTCCACGTTGTGTTTTGGGGCATATCCTGTCGCGGGCGCTAGGCCTACCCACACAAGTGAGGTATCATTTTTATCGGGAGACGTGGGGGAACGCTGGGTGGAAGGAAATTTGTGGCTCCTCTCAGATTCCAGAACTTTCTGCCACAGAAATGTGAGGAACATGTGTTTTTTTAGCCAAATTTTGAGGTTTGCAAAGGATTCTGGGTAACAGAACCTGGTCCGAGCCCCGCAAGTCACCCCTCCTTGGATTCCCCTAGGTCTCTAGTTTTCAGAAATGCACAGGTTTGGTAGGTTTCCCTAGGTGGCGGCTGAGCTAGAGGCCAAAATCTACAGGTAGTCACTTTGCTAAAAACAGCTCTGTTTTCTGTGATATGTCCACGTTGTGTTTTGGGGCATATCCTGTCGCGGGCGCTAGGCCTACCCACACAAGTGAGGTATCATTTTTATCGGGAGACGTGGGGGAACGCTGGGTGGAAGGAAATTTGTGGCTCCTCTCAGATTCCAGAACTTTCTGCCACAGAAATGTGAGGAACATGTGTTTTTTTAGCCAAATTTTGAGATTTGCAAAGGATTCTGGGTAACAGAACCTGGTCCGAGCCCCGCAAGTCACCCCTCCTTGGATTCCCCTAGGTCTCTAGTTTTCAGAAATGCACAGGTTTGGTAGGTTTCCCTAGGTGGCGGCTGAGCTAGAGGCCAAAATCTACAGTTAGTCACTTTGCTAAAAACAGCTCTGTTTTCTGTGATATGTCCACGTTGTGTTTTGGGGCATATCCTGTCGCGGGCGCTAGGCCTACCCACACAAGTGAGGTATCATTTTTATCGGGAGACGTGGGGGAACCCTGGGTGGAAGGAAATTTGTGGCTCCTCTCAGATTCCAGAACTTTCTGCCACAGAAATGTGAGGAACATGTGTTTTTTTAGCCAAATTTTGAGGTTTGCAAAGGATTCTGGGTAACAGAACCTGGTCCGAGCCCCGCAAGTCACCCCTCTTTGGATTCCCCTAGGTCTCTAGTTTTCAGAAATGCACAGGTTTGGTAGGTTTCCCTAGGTGGCGGCTGAGCTAGAGGCCAAAATCTACAGGTAGTCACTTTGCTAAAAACAGCTCTGTTTTCTGTGATATGTCCACGTTGTGTTTTGGGGCATATCCTGTCGCGGGCGCTAGGCCTACCCACACAAGTGAGGTATCATTTTTATCGGGAGACGTGGGGGAACGCTGGGTGGAAGGAAATTTGTGGCTCCTCTCAGATTCCAGAACTTTCTGCCACAGAAATGTGAGGAACATGTGTTTTTTTAGCCAAATTTTGAGGTTTGCAATGGATTCTGGGTAACAGAACCTGGTCCGAGCCACACAAGTCACCCCTCCTTGGATTCCCCTAGGTCTCTAGTTTTCAGAAATGCACAGGTTTGGTAGGTTTCCCTAGGTGACGGGTGAGCTAGAGGCCAAAATCTACAGGTAGTCACTTTGCTAAAAACAGCTCTGTTTTCTGTGATGTGTCCACGTTGTGTTTTGGGGCATATCCTGTTGCGGGTGCTAGGCCTACCCACACAAGTGAGGTATCATTTTTATCGGGAGACGTGGGGGAACGCTGGGTGGAAGGAAATTTGTGGCTCCTCTCAGATTCCAGAACTTTCTGCCACAGAAATGTGAGGAACATGTGTTTTTTTAGCCAAATTTTGAGGTTTGCAAAGGATTCTGGGTAACAGAACCTGGTCCGAGCCACACAAGTCACCCCTCCTTGGATTCCCCTAGGTCTCTAGTTTTCAGAAATGCACAGGTTTGGTAGGTTTCCCTAGGTGGCGGCTGAGCTAGAGGCCAAAATCTACAGGTAGTCACTTTGCTAAAAACAGCTCTGTTTTCTGTGATGTGTCCACGTTGTGTTTTGGGGCATATCCTGTCGCGGGTGCTAGGCCTACCCACACAAGTGAGGTACCATTTTTATCGGGAGACTTGGGGGAACATAGATTAGCAAAACAAGTACTATTGCCCCTTGTCTTTCTCTACATTTTTTCCTTCCAAATATAGGAGTGTGTGTAAAAAAGACATCTATTTGAGAAATTCCCTGTAATTCACGTGCTACTATGGTCACCCCGGAATTCAGAGATGTGCAAATAACCACTGCTCCTCAACACCTTATCTTGGGCCCTTTTTGGAAATGCAAAGGTTTTCTTGATAGCAATTTTTTACTCCTTATATTTCAGCAAATGAATTGCTGTATACCCGGTATAGAATGAAAACGCACTGCAGGGTGCAGCTCATTTATTGGCTCTGGGTTCCTCGGGTTCTTGATGAACCTACAAACCCTATATATCCCCGCAACCAGAGGAGTCCAGCAGACGTAACGGTATATTGCTTTCGATAATCTGACATTGCAGGGAAAAGTTACAGAGTAAAACGTAGAGAAAAATTGATTTTTTTTTTCCCCTCAATTTCAATATTTTTCTTTTTCAGCTGTTATTTTCTGTAGGAAACCCTTGTAGGATCTACACAAATGACCCCTTGCTGAATTCAGAATTTTGTCTACTTTTCAGAAATGTTTAGGTTTCTGGGATCCAGCATTGGTTTCATGACCATTCCTGTCACTGACTGGAAGGAGACTGAAGCACAAAAAATTGCACAAATGGGGTATGCCCCAGTAAAATGCCAAAATTGTGTTGAAAAATTGGGTTTTCGGATTCAAGTCTGCCTGTTCCTGAAAGCTGGGAAGCTGCTGAGTTTAGCACCGCAGACCCTTTGTTGATGCCATTTTCAGGGGAAAAACCACAAGCCTTCTTCTGCAGCCCCTTTTTCCAATTTTTTTGAAAAAAACGAAATTTTCACTGTATTTTGGCCAATTTCTTGGCCTCCTTCAGGGGAACCCACAAAGTCTGGGTACCTTTAGAATCCCTAGGATGTTGGAAAAAAAGGACGCAAATTTGGCTTGGTTAGCTTATGTGGACAAAAAGTTATGAGGGCCTAAGCGCGAACTGCCCCAAATAGGCAAAAAAGGGCCTGGCACAGGAGGGGGAAAAGGCCTGGCAGCGAAGGGGTTAAAGAATGCTTCTCCCTGGGATTGATTTTTGCACACTTCCCAGAAAGTGGTCTTCCAAGAGGGTGGTGGCCTGCCTGTGAGTGGACAGTATTCCCCCCACTTTTCACCCCAGGAGCAAGGATAAATTTGGCAGAGCTACACCCACACCTAAGATCCCTACAAAGAACAACCTCAAAAGAAGAAGGACTGCCCTGCTGGACCCCTGACCAACACCTGGACACTGCACTCTGAAGGATTGCAGCAGCTGCACACTTGAACTTTACCACAAAAAAGACTTTGCCCGGCTTCAACTGGTTTAAGAAGGGACTCCCTGTTTGCTACAGATGAAAAATAGCTAACCAGAGTCTCCTGAATCAAATCTTGAAGAAACTGATCAGCTGGCCATTGTCTGATGGTCATTTTGGAGTTTGAGCCAGGTGCATTCTGGGAGTTGGAGTCCTAACCCTCAAGGAACAACTCTGAGCTTCTGGATCCCTGGGTGAGCTCTGGACTCCGAAAGGACCTTTGAAGACCTTCTGGAAGAAGATCCAGAAGTGTGGAGAGCTTCTGGAAAAAAAGCTCCATAAAGGGACCGACTCAACATCGTGAGTCAAGCCAGCTTACCTCAACCGCAACCCGGCCTGACTTGCAGGTTCATCCCGCTGAAACACTCCAGAGCCCCATGTTGTGTAGCCATTTTAGTTATAGCTTCATGCACGTTATTTTAACATACTAGGCCTGCCGCTGTGCACTTTAACCTAGATATATTTTATTCGGCTTTGCTTTATTATTGTTACAGTAGCCACTTTTACTGTCTTGTTTTATTTTCTCTCTATCTGACTCTTTTTGCCTAGGCCAGCACTCTGTTCTCAAACAAGACATTCTTGCTCACTCTGTGCTTCTTCCAAGGCTGCAGTAAGATAGGTTGCTGGTGAACATGGTATAAGTTTAGTCTCTGATATTCATAGAAAATACACATCCTTACATAGGGGCATTTTCTCAGAACATCAGCTGTTTTAAAAATAAAAACACTTATCTGTCCCTTGCACGTTAGAGGGAGATTACAGCCAGAGAACCACAACTGTATGCTGATTGCCGAATGCTTCGCTACAGCTGTTTTGCAGACTTCAGGCCTTTGCTCAGGAATGGGGGATTATGTCTTCCCAGGGGAACCTTAAGGGCAGAATTAGAGCTAAACATACTGTGCTCTATCATATCTTAGGTAGGAATTAGTCTGTTGACTCTAGTGACAATATGGTAGCATTATTTTTATGTTTTACTCTCCTTGTCACAATCTTAATGTTGTCATGCTGTATCATCCTGGTTATTGAACTCCACACTTTGCTATCTAAGATGCAGTCGCTTTGTTAAAGCATTATTGAAATATATACTGCCTCTGTTTGTCATTGTGTATATGAGACTAATGTAACTGAGAGAAACGGATGAGACCTGAGTGACCACGGCTTTCCTGAGAAACCAGTTATGTCATGCGCTCGGCTGCCCAATCATTCCTGCCCTGGGGTAGAGATGAGGCACTGCTAGTTAGCCGGAGCAGAACCCATATTGGAGCGACAGGTGTCACCTGTAGTGGGTTAGACTCAGTCTCCCACACCACAGGCGATTCTGCCACTCAAAATCCAGTAGTCTCATAAGAATAATGAAAGCCTATGTGACATGGCACCGCCAACGTTTGGTCAGGCTCTAATTTTTGGGTCCTTCTGAGTATCTCCGTCTATATACAACGACACCTCAGTACTATATATGGAGATGTCCGTGGTATTGAGAATTTTCTCCTCGGCCAAGTAGGACATCCTATCTGATGCTGGAGGTTGTTCAAGCTTGAGTTCTAAAAGGAAAATCCCTATTTGGCGTGCCTTCTCTGAACAAATTTACCATCTGTCATGGCGAATCACCAACAGGAAGCAATTGCAGTCAATATGAGACAACCCCTGACTGCACATTTATTAGCAAACGGCCTAACGGCCCAGAGGGGTCCAGTCACATTTGTGGTGGATGCCAGTGCGGCTTATAGAACGGAACTTTTCTATTCTTGGGTCACATTTCCAGCAGTTGATGGGAACACAAACACATTTCATCACTATACACTTGCAAACGTACCTGGTCAATACAGAGCATATGCATATTTAGAAATACCTCTATCTTATCAAGAACATAATAATTGGCTTGATGGCACCCTACCCCACACAATTTTACCAGTTAGGTTAGGTCCTCTAAGTAATGAAGGTCCTAGCTGGCCTTTATTGGCCACTTATACACCTCACCCTGCAGTAGCAAATTTAGCAGTAGCTGAGGTTCGTCGATTATATACTGAACTGACAGCAATATACAGGCGATTAGTACAGTTTGTAATGAAATCATTGAATACACACCCAGCACGTGCTGCTCCAGCGCAACCACATGCAGTGACGCCAGGCATTAACCCTGCAACTGTACATTCAGTTATGGGTAAAGTACCCACCAATCAGTATTTTCCCATACGGGACCTCAGGATAAACATAGAATTCTAACGATGTGCTTGCCATTTGGGATGGTCCCCACAGTAGATAACTGTAATACCTGGGGCACGGTATTTGCAGCGCTCTATACTACCGCACACGGTACACCGACATGTGCCAATTTACCGGAAGTGTTAAAGCAAATTCCCCGGCCCTGGACTTGGGGATGCAATTAATGGGCAATTTTGTCACAGTATCTTGCATTATTTTAAGTAATCTTAAAGGGTAAGCATTCACACTAGCAGTGCGCATGCGTCTACGTGATGTTCCTTAACAGGATCAGGAACGCGAGCTGCCCAAGATTATCACAGAGACCTATTCTAGTATTGGTCGAGATAGTCTAGGGGCTAGACCATGGGTACTCACAAACTTTTTCTCGGGGGCCAAAATTGCAGTATGGTTTGCGGCCGAGGGCCGCACTGAAGTGACAGCGGGGGGCGGGGCTTAGAGGGGGCGGGGCTTAGAGGGGGAACAACCACCCCACCCCCTTTTTCAAAACAATGCCCCTACCCCAGTAACACACACAGCGCGCACACATACAGCGCCATCTGCTCTCACCCCTACCCCAGTAACACACACAGCGCCATCTGCTCTCACCCCTACCCCAGTAACACACACAGCGCCATCTGCATACAGCGCCATCTGCTCTCACCCCTACCCCAGTAACACACACTGCGCCATCTGCACACAGCGCCATCTGCTCTCACCCCTACCCCAGTAACACACACAGCGCGCACACACACAGCGCCATCTGCTCTCACCCCTACCCCAGTAACACACACACACAGCGCACACATACAGCGCCATATGCTCTCACCCCTACCCCAGTAACACACACAGCGCCATCTGCTCTCACCCCTACCCCAGTAACACACACTGCGCCATCTGCACACAGCGCCATCTGCTCTCACCCCACCCCAGTAACACACACACACAGCGCACACACACAGCGCAATCTGCTCTCACGCCTACCCCAGTAACACACAGCGCACACACACAGCGCAATCTGCTCTCACGCCTACCCCAATAACACACACTACATTAAAAACAAATAAATAAATAACCAAAGAGCCTTACCTGACTCAAAGCACTGTAAAGATGCCACAAATGTGGAACAGCAGGCAGGCAGGCGGGCAGCAGACGTGGAGCCGGTGACAGGAAGCAGACGACCAAAGCCCCATAAAAGTTAGCTGCAAGCGCTGACTTTTATGGGGCTTTGGCTTCCAGGATCGTCAGGGCAACGGCATAAACAATGGCCGCCGTAAGTAAACATAGAGGAGGGCCGCGGGAGCATGCTCCCGCGGCCCTCTTCTATGTTTACTTACAGCTGCCATTATGATATGGCGTTTGGTGTGCGTCTCGCGGGCCGCCAAGCTAGGTCCGTGGGGCCGCTGGCGGCCCGCGGGCCGTACCTTGAGTACCGTTGGGCTAGACCAACTAAACCACAATTTCAGGGCAAATCTAATGAAGATTTTTCCAAGAAAACTCCTGAGGGTAACAAGAAATGCTGAGATAAAAAAACAGCAAACTCCTAAAAAAGAAAATGGAGAATCTCCGCATATGGAAACCCCACAGAATAGATAAAGGCCCTCATTCTGACCCTGGCGGTCAAAGACCGCCAGGGCGGAGGACCGCGGGAGCACCGCCGACAGGCCGGCGGTGCTCCAATGGGGATTCCGACCGCGGCGGTAAAGCCGCGGTCGGACCGGCACCACTGGCGGGCTCCCGCCAGTGTACCGCCGCCCCATTGAATCCTCCACGGCGGCGCAGCTTGCTGCACCGCCGCGGGGATTCCGACCCCCCCCTACCGCCATCCAGATCCCGGCGGTCCGACCGCCGGGATCCGGATGGCTGTAGGGGGGGTCGCGGGGCCCCTGGGGGCCCCTGCAGTGCCCATGCCACTGGCATGGGCATTGCAGGGGCCCCCGTAAGAGGGCCCCTACATGTATTTCACTGTCTGCTGCGCAGACAGTGAAATACGCGACGGGTGCAACTGCACCCGTCGCACAGCTTCCACTCCGCCGGCTCGATTCCGAGCCGGCTTCATCGTGGAAGCCTCTTTCCCTCTGGGCTGGCGGGCGGTCTGAAGGCGACCGCCCGCCAGCCCAGCGGGAAAGTCAGAATTACCGCCGCGGTCTTTCGACCGCGGAACGGTAACCTGACGGCGGCCGCCCGCCAAGGTCAGAATGAGGGCCATAATCTCCGAAATAGAGATAATATAAAAACGCCTGATAGATATCACTATACTGATACACGCCAATCTCGTAACTTTCAGGACTCATCAGAAAAATACAGGGAGAGAGGTGGGTGATCAGAGCAAAGAAGAGAGTACGTAAAACCAAGACAGGAACCACAATGCTCATCAGAGGTTTCTGTTAAAAAAAGAAAGAGAAACCTCCCCAACAAAAACCCGAATTTAAAAAGAAAAAGGTGGCAGCAGTTGCACATGCCACTCAAGAAGAGGGTCCTTTTGTAGAACAGGAAGTGGGCAGTAGCCCTGCTAGACAGCACAGCAGAGGTCACAATAGTTCGCCGGAGTCTTCTAGAGCATCTGGAGGTGAAAGCAACTGATGACTTTCTACAAGTAGAAACTGGAGACATGCGAGTTTTTACACCTGATAGAGTGTGTAAAGTAACGCTACAGTTAGAATGAGATATTGAATGCACAATAGACGCTATCTTTTTGGAATGTGTGGTAAATATATATGATATCTTGTTGGCCGAACAAGATTGGCCACCTGAATTTGTCCGTACCTGCCCATATGGGGAAGAGTTTATTAAACCTTCTTTCTCGCCCCTTGTTCCGGAGGAACTCGCTGAATCCTACGCCATCAATTGGGCATTGGTGCAGGCACCTGCATTCTATCGCAACCATGTAGGATGGGATAAAGAATCCCTCTACCACGTAATACCAATTAAAAATGAACCTCAACCTCAGTATCCAATAAAACATGATGCGAAAGCACCTGTGAGAGAAATCCTCACACAACTAGAGTACCAAGGTGTAATTGAACCCTGTGTCTCCCCAATGAATAATCCTTTATTCCCAATAGCTAAACCAGACCATTTGTACAGATTGGTCTTGGATTAAAGACATTTTAACAGTCATACATGCACATATGCTATACAAAACTCACATAGCACAGCACTAATGAACAACATAGTACACAAAAAATATAAAACAACACTTGACATTTCCAATGGTTTCTTCTGCCAGAATATAGCGTCTGAGAGTAGAGACTTAACAAGTTTCAGCGCATTCTGTCATTTACCTCAGGGGTACAAGAACAGCCAAGGACTGTTCGCAGCTCATGTGACTGCAATTTTGCACGACATTGACCCTGAAGCATTGTCCTATGTAGATGATATCTATCTTATGGGTGATGAATTACTACAACATTTAAGACGGGTAGCCAGCATTGTTGTGGGATTTGCTGAATTTGGCTATAAATTCAACTTTAATGAAACCAAAAATAGCCTTCCTCAGCGTCCTGTTTCTGGGATATGAGCTATCGGGTGAAGGAAAGAGCCTAGCGCCACATTTCTGAGAATAATGCGCAAAATTACAACCTCCAAGTACGATTAAAAAACTCCAATCTCTATTAGGTTTCCTAAATTTTGACAGAATTTACATTCCAGATTATGCGTCACACATAAAATCCTTATATGACTTAATACGTCCTGACTTTTCAAGTAAGTTTTGGACAGTCGAACATACAAGCATTCTCAGAGACTTACAGACAGACATGCTTGCAGCTCAATATCTACACACAAGGGACAACAAAACACACTTGGGTGGTCATTACAACCCTGGTGGTAGGTGTTAAAGCGGCGGTAAAACTGGCAACAGGCCGGCGGTAAAAAAAATGGAATTATGATCGTGGCGGAAACCGCCAACATAGACAGCCACTTTAACACTCCGACCGCCACAGCGGTACAAACAAACACTGCGGCGGTAACCGCCAACAGACAGGCGGAGGACAATGTACCGCCCACGGAATTACAACTGGCCAATCCGCCACCTTTTCCGGGGCGGGTTCACCGCGAACAAAAACACGGCGGAAACGGGACTTGGAAGGGGAAACGCTCACATCTACACATCCCACGAGGAACCAGGACGCCATGGAACAGGAACTATAGATCCTTCCAGCCCTTATCTTCCTGCTCCTCTACCAGGAGCATGAACGCCAGCGGCGAAGAGCACGGTGAGTACTGCACCTACGACACAGGGGAGGGGGGAGGGGTAAAACAGTGACACACACACGCAACACTCCCACCCCCACCCTCAACCACGACAACACACACACAAATACAGCATGATACATCACAGTTACCCCCCCAACCACCCCCGGAAGAATGCACAGACAAAAGGAAATGAGTCGAATGATTGTAATATAATAAAAGCCCGTATTCAAAAATATATACATATATACAGATATTCACACTATAAACAAACATATACAAGAAGAATACAAGTCCAAGGGATTCCACCATCATAGTCCGTGGACCACTGGGCCCAAAAATGCATGGGCGAGGCCCACACTCAATACCCGAACAAGACGGAGAGAACACTGCTGGGGCATCAGATAGAAATAAAACAGGCACCTCAGGGGGAAGGGGGGCACCTCAGCCGGATGAGTGCACAACACCAGATACACGAGGGGGCTCCATGCCCAATGTTCAATCCTGGGGGGTACAAAGACAAAGTCTCTCAAGTCTCTACAGTGGGTGGTTTGCCCACTGTGCAATCCTGGGGAGTGCAAAGCCACAGTCTCTCAAGTCTCTACAGTGGGTGGTTTGCCCACTGTGCAATCCTGGGGAGTGCAAAGCCACAGTCTCAAGTCTCTACAGTGGGTGGTTTACCCACTGTTCAATCCTGGGGAGTGCAAAGCCACAGTCTCTCAAGTCTCTACAGTGGGTGGGTTGCCCACTATGCAATCCTGGGGAGTGCAAAGCCACAGTCTCTCAAGTGGATAACATTCTCCACTGGTTCTGGAGGGGGCTTTGTGCCCAGAGGGTTTCATCCTGCCCAGGACTGAGGTAGTGAATGCCTTACTCCACTGGTTCTGGAGGGGGCTTTGTGCCCAGAGTGCTTTTTCCTGCCCAGGACTGAAGTAGTGGATGCCTTACTCCACTGGTTCTGGAGGGGGCTTTGTGCCCAGAGTGCTTCTTCCTGCCCAGGACTGAGGTAGTGGATGTGATTATCCACTGGTTCTGGAGGGGGCTTTGTGCCCAGAGTGCTTCATCCTGCCCAGGACTGAGGTAGTGGATGCCTTACTCCACCGGTTCTGGAGGGGGCTTTGTGCCCAGAGTGCTTCATCCAGCTCGTGGCTGCCTCAGTAGCGTCTTTGGCGCTCACTGCCCTGTGGTGCTGGTGGTGGTAGTGTCTTGGGCAGCGGTGCTAGTGGCGGTGGTGTCCTGGGCAGTGGTGCTAGTGGCGGTGGTGTCCTGGGCAGCGATGCTAGTGGCGGTGGTGTCCTGGGCAGCGGTGCTGGTTGCGGTGGTGTCCTGGGCAGCGGTGCTGTTGGTGGTGGTGTCCTGGGCAGCGGTGCTGGTGGCGGTCTTGTCCGCCGTGCAGAGTTGCCCAGACTTGCCGGTTTTCCTGTGCCCCTTCCCCACCTTGGATGGTGGCGCAGCTGTCTCCACACTCCCAACTGTACCCCTGGGAGCGGCTTTGGTGGCTGATTTCTATCCACTCTCCCGCTGGGAACTGGCCAACTTTTTGTGCTTTACAGGTGGGGGACTGTCCGTGCTCTGGCTCCTTGCCACACTGGCTGCCCTGCTGCCCGGCGCACTCCAGAAGCTGGTTACTACTGCCACCACTCGTCCCGCAGATGTTGTGGCTGAGGTGCTGGGTTGGGACCTGGAGAGGCGGCCCCTAGGAGACAGAAGGGGTGGGGGAGGTGAGGGGAAGAAAAGAGGTCAAGTTTGGCCAGGAAAAGTTTTTTGGGAGCACTGGGACGGGTAGATGGAGGGGGTTTGGGAGTGGAGGAAGAGGTAGTGGTTGTAGGAGGTGTACGTTTGCTGACTTGGGGTGAAGGTGCATGGGCTGGAGGCTGTCGTGAGGTGGATGGCTGTTGGGTGGGTGTGTCATTGCGTTTGTGAACTTTTGGAGGAGGGCTCACAGACACACTGGTAGAGGACACAGGGGATGTGTGAATGGGAGTGGGGTGGTGACTGCACGTGAGCGGGGTGTGGTGGTGAGTGTGCTGGTGATGGACGTAGTGGCTGAGGATGTAGTGCATGCAGGTGTGAGTGGAGACGAGACAGGGAGGAGGGAGATGTGGAGGAGGGGGACACAGTGGAGGCAGTGGATGTTGGTGTGTCTGCATGTGTATGATGCTTGTGTGAGTGCCTGTGGGATGTGCGGTGCTTATGTTTGCCTGAGCTTCCCTTGTGTGTTGAGGTGTGTGCATGCTGGTCTGATGGTGTGCTTGGGATAGGCTGAGGTACAGGGCTTTGGGTCTGGGTGGAGGAAGTTGGAGGGGGATGGCTAGAGACAGGTACAATGACTGCCATCAGTGCTGAGGCCAGAATTTGAAAAGCTTGCTGATGGGCTGCCTGACCAGAATGAATGCCCTCCAGGTATGCATTAGTTTGTTGCAACTGCCTCTCTACACCCTGGATGGCATTCAGAATGGTAGACTGCCCAACAGTGAGGGACCTGAGGAGGTCAATGGCCTCCTCACTGAGGGCAGCAGGGGTGACTGGGGCAGGGCCAGAGGTGCCTGGGGTGAAGGAGATGCCCACCTTCCTGTGTGAGCGGACACGGGCCAAACGCTGAGGGGCTGCTGGGAGGGCAGTGCTGGTAGGGGGGGGTGGCGGCTGTAAATGTAGATGTGGAGGGCACAGAGGGGCCTGCCACTGCAAGGGAGCTCCCTTCAGAGGAGGAGTCCGTATCGCTGGTCTCAGCTCCTGTCCTCGCCGTGGAGCTCCCCTCGCCCTCCGTCCCACTGGTGAAATCAGACTCCGTTGTGTCGCCCACCAGGGCCATGTGGGATGCAGCTCCCTCCTGCTCCAGTGCCACTGCTCCTCTGACTGATGATGCTAATGCACACAAGAACAGGGAGACCACAAAAAGGGGGGGGAGACAGAAGAAAGACATGTTCAATGCATGCAATACCGCTACCGTTGGCGGACACTACAGATACAGAAGCCCCCTGCACTACACCATGCACTTGGAGTTCCCTAATTAATCACAGGGACATGGGGTACAAGGCTATGCACGATTGCTGCACACATGGAAGTCACAGGAGCCTGACTAGGTGTAGTTGGCACTGTACACTAGTGGGGTGGGGTGCCACAGGGCCTGCCTTAAGAAGGGACCTTGGGGCTGCTGGGAGGGCAATGCTGGTGGGGGGGGGGGGTGGCGGCTGTACCTGTAGATGCGGAGGGCACAGAGGGGCCTCAGCTGAGCCTCCGCCATCTTCTTGCTCCAGCGGCGAAAGTCCTCCCATCTTTTCCAGCAGTGGGTGCTCCGTCTGTGGTAGACCCCCAGGGTCCGGACGTCCTTGGTGATGGCATGCCAAATGTCCTTCTTCTGGTGGGCGCTGACCTACTTAAAGACTCATGGGGAAAAGGAGATGATATTACCGTCTGCACTGTCACAGTCATTGGCCCGCATCTCTACCCTTGCCATGACGCACATACATTCACCGTTGTTTCATGCACGCCTCATTCTCCCCCCCCCTATCTTTCAACCACACCACTCCACACAGGCTTTGCCCATCCAGCATGCTCACAGTGTACTTACCTGTTTGTCTGGAGGACCGTAGAGTAGCGTGTACTGGGGGAGGACCCCATCCACTAGTTTCTCCAACTCCTCCGTGCTGAAGGCAGGGGCCCTTTCCCCAGACACATGAGCCATTGTCTCTTCCAGACTGAGGTCACAGCAGTACTTGCAATGTAGGTCCTCCCCTGTCGAAGATCAGGTCTCAAATGATTGAACAGAGACAAAATGGCTGTCACGTCCGCGGCGGTGCGTACCGTCACCGCCGGCGTACATCGTCATTGGCTCCTCGGACCCATAGGGTCCAATGTTAACCAATGCAGGATTGCACCACGGTCTTCGACCGCCTACCACGACGGTGTACAACGCCAGCGCAGTTACCTCATATCCCCTTGTCCCACTTTACAGGTCAGGCAGTCACCACTTCAGGGTGCCACATGGCATTATTCTGGACTGCGTCACACATATCTAGACCTTGCTTAAACATTAATACAGGCATATGTCGATGTGGTACATTTTTCAAATAAAGCTGTGTTTACATACCTCAGAGTTGTTTCACTCTCTGCTCGCTGTTCTCATCCATAGGCACCTTCCGCTGGGGCATGTGAGGAGGTGGCGGAATCCTCCGGTGTACAGACCGCTGGTGGACCTGTCGACAATGGAGGAGCGACATGTGATCATCACCTATAGACTTGATCGTACCACAATCCAGGAACTGTGTGCCCTGTTGGAGCCAGACCTGATGTCAGCTATACGCCATCCGACATGAATCCCCCCTCAAGTGCAGGTGCTGTCAGTACTCAATTTCCTAGCAAGTGGGTCTTTTCAAACTACAGTGGCCATAGCATCAGGGATGTCCCAGCCTATGTTTTCCAACGTGTTGTCTAGAGTGCTGTGTGCCCTGCTGAAACACATGCGGAGCAACATCGTTTTCCATCAGGTGGAGGATTTGCCTACAGTGAAAGGTGACTTCTATGCCCTGGGACATATCCCCAACATCATAGGTGCCATTGATGGGACACATGTGGCCTTGGTCCCCCCGCAGGAGTGAACAGGTGTACAGAAACCGGAAGAGTTACCATTCGATGAATGTGCAGATGGTGTGTTTGGCAGACCAGTACATCTCCCATGCGAATGCCAAATTTCCTGGCTCAGGGTATGACGCTTATATTCTGAAGAATAGCAGCATCTCTTATGTGATGGGGCAACTCCAGAGGCACCGTGTGTGGCTATTAGGTGAGGACATGGACCCTATACAGTGTGACTAGGTGTCTGGGGATGTCCCTATGAGTTAGTGTGTGTCTAACAGTTGTCCCTCGACATTTGCAGGTGACTCTGGTTACCCCAACCTGTCATGGCTAATGACCCCAGTGAGGAATCCCAGGACAAATGGAGAGGAACGCTACAATGAGGCCCATGAGCGAACTAGGAGGATTATAGAGCGGACCTTCGGCCTCCTGAAGGCCAGGTTCCGGTGCCTCCATGTGACAGGTGGTTCCCTATTCTACTCACCTAAGAAGGTGTTCCAGATCATCGTGGCCTGCTGTATGCTTCACAACTTGGCTTTGCGACGACAGGTGCCTTTTCTGCAGGAGGATGGTCCAGATGGAGGTGTTGTGGCAGCTGTGGAGCCTGTGGACAGTGAAGACGAGGAAGCTGAGGAAGAGGATATCGACAACAGAACTACAGTTATTCATCAATACTTCCAGTGAGACACAGGTAAGAAGACAACACTGCCTGCTACATCTAATTTAAATCTACTACCTCTCATCTGTCTGTCATATTCACCCAGTGTATGGTCACTGAGTTGTCACTTTCCCTTACGTTTTCAGAGCTGTGGGTCCCACTGTGTGACATCTGCTTTGTTTCCGCATGGACTAGAGCTGTGTGACATAGGTATGTTGACATTACATTGGATATAGCATCTTTCCACTGTTATTGCTAATACACATTTTCGAAAGCACTGACAGACTCCTGATTGATTTGTGATTTAAGGGTGTTTATTGAAGTGCCAATTAGTGGATGGGTGGGTAAAATGGCCATGGGTGATGGTGGAGGAATGTCCATGGCAGAGTCCAGTCTATCAGTCACACAGGTGCATTGTCCAAAGGGGCATAGGAAGTGGAGCTAGGGCAGTTTAAGTATGGACAGGGTGACAAAGTGGGACAGAAGGATGACAATCAGGGTGGTTTCATTTCTTGGCGGGGGTCTTGGCATTGTTCTCTGTCTTTGTCCTGGATCTCAGGGACCGCTTGCAGGTGGTTCTCCATCTGCAGGGGGTGGGGTGCTGGTGTGGTGGTCCTGTGGCGGTGCCTCCTGTCCACAAGCGCCGGCAGAGGTGGTGGGCAGTTCATTGTCCAGGCTAGTGTCAGGGGCCCCTTGTTGTGCCACAGTGTCCCTCCTGGTGTTGACGAGTTCCTTCAGCACCCCTACAATGGTGCCCAGGGTGGAATTGATGGATTTGAGTTCCTCCCTGAAGCCCAAATACTGTTCCTCCTGCAGCCGCTGGGTCTCCTGAAACTTGGCCAGCCCCGTTGCCATTGTCTCCTGGGAATGGTGGTATGCTCATATGATGTTGGAGAGGGCCTCGTGGAGAGTGGGTTCCCTGGGCATGTCCTCCCCCTGTCGCACAGCAGTCCTCCCAGTTCCCCTGTGTTCCTGTGCCTCTGTCCCCTGAACCGTGTGCCCACTACCACTGCCCTCAGGTCCCTGGTGTTGTTGGGGGTGGTGGGTTAGCCTGGGTTCCCTGTAGTGGTGGACACACTGCTGCTTGACGTGTCCTGGGGTCAGAGGTATGGGCCCGCTGAGTGGGTGCTGTGCTGGTGTTTCCAGAGGGGGCAAGCTCTGTGCCAGTGTTAGTGGAACCCACTGTCCCGAGGTCCCAGGTGGGCCGGGCTGGTCATCTTGATCCAGTTGGACAGTGCTGCTGTCATCACTGTGGGCCTCTTCTGTGGGTGGCGTGGACACGTCTGGAACCTCCTGTGTGGTGATGTTGGGTAGGGGTCCTGCAGGGGTGTAAATGCATTATTATTGCATCTGGTGTGCCATGGTGTGCAATGGGTGGGTGACCGTGTACCCCAGTGCTTGCATTCCTGTGTGGGACCTTGTGTGACAATGGTTTAGGGGTCTGTGTGGGTATGTGTAGTGGACATGCTTTGGTGATGGGTGTCCATGCTTTGGTGTTACATGCAGTTTTTGGGTTTGGGATGTGTGGTTTGTGATATTGGGACATACGTGAGGGGTTGGAGTGATGGGGTGAGGGTGAGGGTGGGGGTATGTGATAGCATGCAGGTGGGTGGAGGATGAAGTAGTTAAAGGTTAGACTTACCAGAGTCCATTCCTCCTGCGACTCCTGCGAGGCCCTCAGGATGCAGTATAGCCAAGACCTGCTCCTCCCATGTAGTGAGTTCTGGGGGAGGAGGTGGGGGTCCGCTGCCAGTCCTCTGAACCGCCAGGTGGTGTCTGGAGACCACGGAACGCACCTTCCCCTGTAGGTCATTCCACCTCTTCCTGATGTCATCCCTAGTTCTTGGGTGCTGTCCCACTGCGTTGACCCTGTCGACTGTTCTTCGCCATAGCTCCATCTTCCTAGCTATGGTGGTGTGCTGCACCTGTGATCCGAATAGCTGTTTTTCTACCCGGATGATTTTCTCCACCATGACCCTGAGCTCCTCCTCCGAGAACCTGGGGTGTCTTTGCGGTACCATGGGGTGGTGTGGGTGATGTGTGGGGTGGTGTGTGTTGTTATGTGTGGGGTGATATTTAGAGGTGTGTGGTGTGATGTGCGTGGATGTTGTGTGAGTCATGGTGTTGAGTGCCTGTGGATGCTATTGTTGTTTCTGGTGGTATCTCTCTCACCTTCTGTTGCAATTCTGTTTGTAAGGGTTTGTGGGTGATGTGGGTGTGTGTTTGTATTGTATTGGGTGTGTGGGAGTGGTATGTGTATGTGTATCAGGTGTGTGTATTTCGAAATGTCCAATGTGGATGTGTTTTGTAAGTGTGCGTGTATTTTGAGCGCGGCGGTGTGTACCGCCAATGGAATTCCGTGGTTGAAAGACCGCCGCGTGGATTCGTGTGTCGTGATAGTGTGGGCGTATTCCTGTTGCCGTGACGATGGAGGTTGTGTTTTCGCCAGTTTATCACTGACCTTTGGTGTGGCGGACTTGTGTGGGTGTCTGGATTTTGGAGGATTCCGAGCTGTGGGTCATAATGACTGTGGCGGTATTCGGCGGCCCCGGCGGTGCGTTGGCGGTCTTCTGCACGGCGGTAAGTGGCTTTTACCGCCAATGTTGTAATGAGAGCCTTGGTCATCAGAGTAATTGCTGGTGCCATTGGTTTCACCTATGTAACCTTTAATGAGGGTGAGACGGGCCCGATGGCATACAAATCACATTTATTCTCAGCAACAGAACAACGCTTTGCTCCCACTGAGAAAATTCTCACTGCTGTTCAGATGGCTGTCATTAAAGAAAGACCTCTAGCCCAGGGCAAACGCATTATTGTTGTTTCTCCCATCCCAGCCCTAGAGGCTGTCACAAAAGCCAGCGTTCCTAACGCAAAAGCATTACATCCACGTTGGATCCAATGGGCCACGTCTTTGACAGCCACTGATGCAGATTACATTTTTGACCCAAAATTACAAACTCAAGAATTTTTGCAATACGGACTAGAATACCCAGTTCCAGCAAACACACTGCCTACTGAACAATATCATAGAGTCATGTACACCGATGACTCTGCACAACCTGCAAATGGCACAAAGCACCAATACTCCACTGTTTGCACAGTCGTAAGTGGCTACATGGAGAATAATACATTTTGTCCCCTACATACATTTACGCAAACCCTAGGGGATCGCACAGCACAACTAGCAGAGCTGAAAGCTCTGGTTATGGCACTGGAACATACGGACCCTCCACAAAACACGCTGTTTGTTTGTGATTCGTACTATTGTGTCCAGTCCTTCAATGAATACCTGCATTATTGGGGCCAGAATGGGTTCAGAGATTCTAAAGGCAACACCATTAAACACAGATTATTGTGTGGGAAAGTAGCGGATCTGAAGGAAATGGTACCAAATGTCCATGTTGTACATACACTTGGACAGCAGCGTGTTGGAATACACGTGGCTGGGAATACACTGGCTGATGAAGCTGCAAAGTCAGCAGTTGATACAGCCACTGTTGCTGCAGTAACCCGCTCAGGAGCGAAACTGTATGCAGACATATGGGCTGCTGTGGAAGCTACGGCTGATGGTACGCCCTATCCAAATATTCCTACCGAATGGGAGGCTGCCTAAACGCTGAAGTTAAGATACCAGGCGCAGGGGTTCCTCCATAGGAATTAAGGATGTACCTTTAACTCCTACCGGCTGTATTCCTAGAGTGGGGGATCTAGTATGTGAAAAAGTTGCTGTGAAAAAGGAATTTGGCCCTTCTTATCGTGCACTGGTCCCAGTTTTGGGAATACACGGTACCAGAACTGTCATTCTACCACCGTTGGCTGGTGCCACAGAAAATTGTTTTGTCTCAATCGACAATGTCAAACTACACCGTGTGGCTGATCCTGCACAGCCGACCAAAAGGAACAGCCAGTAGTTCCCAGATCCATCTCACTACTGGTCAAGAAGTTCCTCTACAAGTTGTAAGCAGCAACACTGACACGTCTCCGGGCTTGGGGAGGGTGGAAAATGATCTTGCATTGGTTCCGCTGACATCAAATAATATAGTAATTACTCATCGATTTGACACAACTTCGACACAGACGGATGGTGCTATTTATTCTGTGTCACCGCGGGAAACATCAACTCCTCCAACAAACACAGCTCTAGTTTTTAAACAAACTGCTTCTAGATACTTTGCCGACATCAGCGATGACTTTTCGGTCTCATTCGCCTCTTCAACACCTGAACTGTCAAAACCGTGGAAGCTGATAAATTGGCTTAAAGTAACATACTTCATTCTTCCGTGGAACTATCTGGTTTTGTTTGACTGTACTAGCCTTACTGCTTTGGATAGGGTTTGTCTTCACATTCTTTTTGTTAATACATGGTCATTTTCTTCCTGAAAAATCAACAGTTGAACTGGTGGATGAGGTCCTAAAACCACATTTTTCTTCTCACAAGGTTCGCAGAGACTTGTCCTTTGTGAACATTTCTGCTATACCAATTTCTGATGTGATTGTTTAGGATTAAGTAACATTTGATATATATGGCCCTTTCGGAGGTCATTCAAATGCCATATGTGATTAAACTTTCAATGAACGATATAATAATACCCGGGGTTGTTTCTGATGGTTGGGATATGAAAACAGTTGATTCTATGATGACTGAATTGCAGTATTATACTGTATATGAAAACAAAGCTGTTTCTCAATCTAGAGAGAATTATGGTGATATGTTTTGCTATAATTATTATGGGCACCATTTCATCCACAGAGCAAGCAGCACTACAACTGTTATTAATTATACACAATGGGAACATCGTCCGACTCCACCACAAGGGAGTTCTAAAACGTATTCTGAAAAGTTTACATATTTTTCTGGGCACAATGTTAAAAATGCTGAGTTATATTATTTTAAATTGCCACCTACAGAAAACATACGCATACTATTAACAAATACAAAATTTATATATTCTGATTTTTTTGTTTCCCGATTGACTATAGAAGGCTATGAATATTGGCTAAAGTCGATTGACTTGAAAAGTGTGTGGCGAACTAGACATTGGCAAATACGGGGGAAGGAAGCTTTATTTAGAGCATGCCTGATACCAGTGCAAATTATATTTTTAAATGAAACTGTACAACACACTAGTTGTTTAGGCTTAGCAAAGATTAAGGAATTGAACACACCCAGTATACCTGCCCCTGCAAAATTTTATAAATGGCAAAAATATATAAATGCAACTGAAGATCAGCTCGATGAATGGGTCCAGAATGGTACATTTAATGTTTCACTGACACGTCCTGATGGGTGGTTACTGTGGCCAATAGATACCAATGGGTGTCACAAAACGTTTTTCAAATCCTGTTTTTTTTTATAACAAGTAGGCTGGACCCTCGCTATATATCCTCCGAACATGCGGGTTGAGTAACAACATACAGTGTAGGGAAACTTTGCCAGCAATGGTTAAAGACTTCCTCACTAGACGCGGTTAGAGAACACCTCAGTCTCCTTTCTAATAACACTGACTTACAGGACTTCTTGTTAAGCCCCAGTAAACAACGTAGAAAATGTTTCTTATATGAAGTATATAATGGAATTTGGAAGCTTTCACAGCAAGAAGCTACTGCCAGGTTAAGGCAAATAGACCAGGAAAATTTCAAGAAGGCATTAGCTGTTGTAGGTAATGGGATTAATACCCTGTCGGACCCGATATACACCTTAAATAACATCATCTCTTCTGCTATAGACATTATACATACAGATATGTCTTCCTTACATCATGGACAGAGTCAGCTAAGGTCCATTATGCAGTTGGGTTGGACACTTCAAACACTGAAGGCGGGTCACGTTCCCTGGCAATATGTCAGCGCAAGGGAAATATTTTATTCTTTTAATTTAACGCAACAACAACTAATGGCTAAGAAAGAAGCGACTTACGTCATGCTAAACATCGAAAAATTGGAAAAGTTACCTTTTACTGTGGCTGAAATACCATCTGCTGAGTGGTTAATATACGGGTCATTAATCTGCCTATTTCCACACTACAATTCACATCCTGTTTAAAACACATTCGGGTAGGCAGATACGAAAAACTGGAAGATAGTTACATCCCTGAGGTGTGAGAGCTACCCTTCACATACAAATGTCTCAGTGGCATGAAAGAAGTCTTCCTTAGCGGTAATGAATGCGAAACTTCCGTCAGCCATTCAATGGTTTGTAAACAGCTGTCCTTGCATGGGGCGTGTAACGCATCTGCAGAGAACTTGGCAGGTTATCTGAAGGGAGTTCCAGTCTCTTTGACTAGACTTACGTTCCAGGTGCTTTCAAATGGCAGCTATGTTCTCCTCAATGTTGAACACTGTTGTGAGATGTGAGCCGGAATAGTTTATGTTGTTTCGGTTTCTAAGATGGTTCCATGCTGCGGGAACGTACTTTTTCTTCCCAATAAAATAGAAGCGGTAGCGGACATTTGGCCTCATATTGCTACTTCTAATGGAAATTTTGACAAGTTGAGCAGACTCAAGGCTTTATTGTTTCAAAAACATTTGGCTCTTACATCTGCGATTCCTACGCACTTCAGGTGGCAAGGTCGTCAGCAGAGATACAGTCCCTTTTAAGTACCAACTTTCCGAGACACTTTGGTGAACTGCTGGGACGGATATTTAATGCGTCCAGTACTACTGGAATCGTAAATTTCTTTAAGGCTGTTGGTTCTGGTTTTGTTCACACCTTCTCCTTTATTCGTTTTAATACCATCAGCCATCCACTCAATATTCTCCAGTATTTTAGGGGGATTTCCAATAACTTTGGCTATAATAGTTGGCATTTTGCTGTTGCTATTTTTTATGCGTAATGGCTGCCCCACCGCAAAAAGAAGGAACGAAATCGCTACCATCAGCGCAGCTGTGTTGTCTACGCATGATGCAGTATTTTGGGGCAACACTCCTGGAGCAATTGGAGTGTGACTGGTTTCTGTCATTCAGACCGGTTTTACATTGTGTGCAGCCCAGTGTTTCGGTGCCTCTGGTGCTCTTTGGAACATACACTGGACGTTTGTCTTTCTACGCAGCGCTTGCTTTCTTTGGATGCTGAACTGTTGATGTTCTTGCTGAGGGCTCATTACCAGATATGCTTGTTGATGGTGAGTTTGCTACGGGAAGCTACTTATGAGTTACCCTTCCTAGAGGATGCGGCTCTTAAGTCATCATTGGGCACACCACGGAATGCCGCCTTGGCTGAGGCTCAAGCTATGGAACACGACTGCTCCTTGGTCCTTCTCGGCGATGCCTTTCCAACTTTAACACCTGCTGAAGTGGAAGATTTCCTGTCCTCCATTGTCCCGGAATCGATTGGAAATTCTAAAAATAACTCTGACTCTTGAAATTTGGTCCTTTTTATGCCACATGTTAACAGTTTTAAATTGTTCTTTTACACGCTCATGTGTCCTTTTAACTTGTCATTATTGACATTTTTACATATATATCTTAGGTTGAGCTTAGTAGCTTTTAAGTATATTTAGGCTTTGAACCACCTTCAACTGACAAGGGGAGGGTATTGTGTAGCCATTTTAGTTATAGCTTCTTGCACGTTATTTTAACATACTAGGCCTGCCGCTGTGCACTTTAACCTACATATATTTTATTCAGCTTCCCTTTATTATTGTGTACAGTAGCCACTTTTACGGTCTTTTTTTATTTTCTCTCTTTCTGACCGTTTTTGCCTAGGCCAGCACTCTGTTCTCAAACAAGACATTCCTGATCACTCTGTGCTTCTTCCAATGCTGCAGTAAGATAGGTTGCCGGTAAACCTGGTATAAGTTTAGTCTCTGACATTCATAGAAAATACACATCCTTACGTAGGGACATTTTCTAAGAACATTAGCTATTTTATTATAAAACACTTCCCTGTCCCTTACATGGTAGAGGGAGATTCCAGCCAGAGAACCACGACTGTATGCTGAATGCCGAATGCTTTGCTACAGCTGTTTTGAAGACTTCAGGCCTTTGCTCAGGTATGGGGGATGATGTCTTCCCAGGGGCACCTGAGGGGCAGAATTACAGCTTTACATACTATGCTCTATCATAGCTTAGGTAGGAATCAGTCTGTTGACTCTAGTGACAATATGGTAGCATTATTTTTATGTTTTACTCTCCTTGTCACAATATTAATCTTGTCATGCTGTATCATCCTGGTTATTGCAGTCCACACTTTGCTATCTAAGATGCAGTCGCTTTATTAAAGCATTATTGAAATATATACTGTCTCTGTTGTCATTGCATATATGAGACAAATGTAACTGAGAGAAACAGATGAGACCTGAGTGACCACGGCTTCCCTGAGAAACCAGTTATGTCATGCACTCGGCTGTCCAATTATCCCGGCCCTGGGGTAGAGATGTGGCACTGCTAGCTAGCCGTAGCTGAACCCGGATTGGAGCGACAAGTGTCACCCGTTGTGGGTTAGACTCAGTGTCCCACACCACAGGTGATTCTGCCACTCGAAATCCAATAGTCTCATTAGAATAATGAGAGCCTACGCTACACCCAAACTTCCAGGATTTCACCAAGGGCTCCTGGAAAGGCAATCTGACTACTTTGACTCGGAATCACCTTGCTGTGGAGGGTCATCCTACGTCAGAGAGAAAAAGCTCCAAAAAAGTGACAAAGTTTGAGCGTAAAAAGTTGACCGGGACTTCCCGCGCAGCATATCCAATGAGGGCACCATGGATGTCAGATCAAGATTCAGTTTGGGCCCGAATGAAGATTTCTATCCTGAAAAATTGACTACATCTGAACGTAGAATGCTTCACCGAGGTCTCCTGCGACGCGTATCTGAATGGGGCTCCAGGGAGGTCAGATCGGATTGGTGACTTCGTCTCGCTGAAGAAAATTTTCAAGAAAAAGGCTAAGGCCCATATTTATTCTCTGTTTGTGCTGGATTTGTGTCATATTTTTTTTACGCAAATCCGGCGCAAACTTAACTCCATATTTATATTTTGGCGCTAGACATGTCTAGCGCCAAAATATTGGAGTTAAAGTCATTTTTTGCCAGTGGAAAACTACCTTGCCTCAATGAGATGCAAGGTAGGTGTTCCTGGGCAAAAAATGACTCTAAGGCCCTCTGCCTTATTTATCCTCCTGTGCACAAATCACGCACGGGAGCAGGAGGGCCTTAAATAATGGCTGTAAGCCTGCTTAGCGCTATTATTTAATGCCTGGGTCAGGGCAGGCATAAGGGGACCTCGAGGCAGATTTCAATAGTCAGAGACCATGAAAATAGCCCATAGGTGTCCTTTCCTGTCCCCTGGGACACCCCCACCCACCCCTACTTAAACCAGAAGGTCACCCACGGATGGGGGACCCATCCGAAGGTAAGTCTGGGTAGGTATTTTTTTTTTCTATCCACCGCCGCTCGGGGGCCCTGACCTGGGGCCCCCTGCACGGCTCTGGCCCCAATGGCCATGCCCAGGGGACATTCATCCCCAGGGCATGGCCAGTGCAGGGGTGGGCATCATCGTAGTTGGACTCCTGCTCTAGGAAAGACTGCTGGTTTAAGGATGCAAGTACTTATGTTTGTAGGCGACTGCCAATCCTACAACAGAACGCAACTGTAGTCCCAACCCTTCTGGCTCACAAGCAGTACCTCACCTAAACCTCAAGCAGTTAAAGGTGATTTGTGGCAGCCTTTACACCTGGACTCAAAAGGGTGACATCTCAGGGAGCGTCGTCGTTAAATGGAGATTACCCCTTTCTCACATTAACAACATGTCTCAATCATACACAAGCAATGAAGAAGATGCAGTAAAGTTTCAATAATATTTTATTTAATCAAAACTGCAATCTACGATAAGTTGCATGGGCTGCAATGAGTAGGATAATGAACAATGCAAGGAACAGAATTGTAGACCCCCACCATCTTGCAATATCACTCGATATCATAAAGTGTGCGATATGTCCTAATACCCTAGTCTGTAGGCCTAACCTGTAACCCAGAAGAGAGCTAGATATTTTAAACCTCAATCTGCCAATACCATGTCTTTCAGAAGAGCCCCCCCGACCCTTGTTACCTTGGAATGAGGTCTCTAACTCAGACTCTGCAGGAACACGAAGACTGGGTCAGTGTCAAGGCGACATGCCTTACTAAGACAGGAGCCATGTCCATGGGCTTATGCCCCAGAAAATGGCGCTGCACTGCTTAGAGGCAATTTGTTTGGCTCTAAACAGTGCAGCGCCATAATTTGCCGCACAAGCCCTGGTTCCCCCTACAACTCCCAGGCCCTGTTTGCGTCCTCTCAAAGCACGCTAACAGGGCCTTAGGATGGCTAGCGCCATTCCTTAAATATGGCGCCCGGCCGGCATATAGGAATGGCGCTTGCCGGCGCTATACTTTTTGCCACAAACCTGCGCTAGCCCAGGTTAGCGGCAAAAAGTATAAATCTGCCCCTAAGTCCGAAGGTAAACTTTGACTGAGGCCTCACACTTGCTATAGCTGAGCAGGGCTCCATCGTGGTTGGCATTAAACTTTTAATTATCCCTGGTCGAGGTGCGACTAGATTTCCCAGGTGGCGCTTTCAGTTTCTGTGCACTAAAAACCATTAATTCTTTAAAAATTCATACCTCTGGTTCCCCTTATCTGATTTTATTTGTTGTGGTGCCAAATTAAAGATAAAAATGTTTCATATTTTCATAAATTGGTTTCGGATTTTTAAACTGTTTCCTTTGTTTTATTTTATTACTGTTTTGTTATATGTGAATGCTTTACACACTTTGGGCCTCATTACGAGTGTGATGGTCTTAAGACCGTCACACTCGCGGTGGCAGTCAACCGCCACATTATGACTGCTGTGGTCATGCCGCGTTTGGACCACCAGCACCGCCAGGATTCATCGTCCAGACAGGCTGGCAGTCCAGGCTCTCCTAATCTGCTAGGGCAGCGCTGCAAGCAGCATAGCACTGGGAATTACGACCTTTTCCTTCACCAGTGATTTCATGACGATGTCACCGCCATGAAAAGACTGATGCAGAATGGGTGCATGGGCAGTGCAGGGGCCCCCCTGGCTAGCACCCTCCCAATGTTCACTTTCTGCAAAGCAGATAGTGAACATTGCGAGGGTGCTGGTGCACCCTGTGCACTACAGCATTGCCACCGGCTCTATTATGAGTCTGAGACAATGTTGTAGGCTGTTTCCTGCTGGGCCAGAGGGCAGAAACTGAGGCTTTAGTCCACTGATCCAGCGGAAAACTTGTAATGGGCTCGGCGGAGAGGCAGGCACACTGGCGGCAACCTCCCATTTGGGATTTCAGTGGATGGTCTTTTCCATCTGCCAAAGTCATAATAAGGTCCTTTGTTTCCTAAGTTAAGCCTTGTTGCTCGTTGCAAAGCTACCAAGGTGTTAGAAATTGGGGTTCTGGTTGGCTAGATAAGGCACCTGAGGCACGCAGAACCCCCCTACTCTAGTCAGGGTGAGGGAGTTACACACCCAAAATAATCCCTACTCACCCCCTTGTTAGCTTGGCATGAGCAGTCAGGCCTAACCCAGAGGTAATGTGTAAAGCGATTGCACAACACACACATGACGCACTATCCCCACCACAAAGGAAACACAACACTGAGTTATATAAAAATAAACTGTATTGTACACAACATTATTAAACCACACACAACATGTCAGTAATACCCTGCAACTCAAGCAGTTGTCAGAACATTACATAGTACTATTACTCTGCGGAAGCCAGCAGTAGTCACACACAACACATAGGTTACTGGTTATACTGCAACATAGCAGTAGTCAGGTTGTCATTACCATAAAAATGTATGTAGGATAAAACATCACTAAAAATGCTCATGGCCAGGTAAACATATTAGCATGGAGGCCACGACCTCATCAGGAAAACACATTCTCCAAATGGTATATGTCCTCATCAGCATATTACATCCCAATGGCATTTGTCATCATGATGCTTCCCCACCCAATGCCTATATTGTAGTTCAGGGCAGGTGAAGTATTACCCCACAAAGAAATGCACATGTTATGCAGCATGTAAAGCACAAAGAAAAAAAACACCTTACACGCAAAGTTTGCAGCGGGTCTGCACTTCGTTTACAAGGTCCATGGTAGGCACAGACCCACCAGCCGGTCGCAGGAGCCTCTGCACTCCCATAAGAGGATATGCGGTACTCAGGGACACCCTGTTTGCAATCTCGGCAGTCCTGGGCCCCAAGTAACGTAATGATGATGCGGTGCAGGCACAGTAGGGATGGGGCCTCCATCAAGCGTTCCCTACCTGCACTGCTGGCCAAGTCACACAGGCACCTGAGAGGGCGCTCCCTGAACAGGAGGGCACACTCACTGAAGAGGGGAGGGGGAACCTTCCCTGGGCTCTCTTTGCGGGCTTTCCGGGCGCTGCTCCCCTTACAAGAGATATGGTAACCTGCCAGAGCCTCCTGGCTCTAATGTCTGATGTAGCGCAGCAAGGACCTCCATTGATGATCCTCCCCCGGCCGCGCAGGGAAATATCAAAGACCCACTGGGATCAGGAGGGGGCCTCTGTACATCGCCTCATCAGCACGTCTTTCCACTGTGTTTCCGGGCATCCCCCCAAGTGGCCTCGTCCAGTAGCTTTCAAGGTGGGGGGGTGGAAACCCTGCAAGTACTACCCCCGAGGTGTTAGGCTCACAGGCCGATGGCAAGACGTCTTAGGAGTGCAGCGGATCAACCCGGTGGAGCTGCACTGAACCACTCCTGCGGCCGCAAGCCCAAGACCCAGTGACAGCACACAGGGGCAAATTAGAACGGAGAGCTCTCCCCGCCCTCAGCCCAGTCGGCACGATGGGCGCTTATCCACCAGCATCAGACACCCACAATGAAGTGCTCCTGCTGTGCTGGCCTCCATTATAAAAAGCTCCTCACGCGCTCAGCATGGCAAACACAGAGCGCTCACCAGGCATAAAATAAAGCGATCCTCCTTGCGCTGAGATAATAAATTGCAAAACGCTCTTCTTGTGCTACTGGGGTAATTAGCTACATCGCTCCCCAGTGCTGTGAGGCCAGAAGAGCTACAGGGGAACACTACTCAGCCCCTGAAGACAGCAGAAATGGGGCACAGGGCAGCAGGACCCAAGCAAGCAGACCAGCACAAGGGTTTGCAGGCAGTGGCAGGTCCTCTTAGTGACCCAGCAGGTCACAGGTCAGCACAACAGCAGCAGTCCAAAGGCAGCTTCTGGTGAGTCCTTCTGGAAGCATCCTGTGCCCAGGTTAGTCCATTTGTGTCACCTCTAACATGGGGCAAACCCCCTGTACTTATACTGTTTTGCACAACACTTACAAAGAAGGGGAGGAGAGGTTCCAACCAGTTACAACTGGTTCTAGGAGTGTCCCCTCTCTCCTTCAGCACAGGCTCCAGACATCAGTTGGGGGTAAACGAGTCCTTTGTGTGAGACCAGAACACAGCCTTTACAAATGCAGGTGTGCCCTGCTCCCCTTCTCTAAGCCCAGGTAAACCATTCAAAATGCAGATGCACCTCTATGAAACCTCCACTCTCCCTGTGTACAGGCTGTCTGAAATGTATGCACAAAGCCCAGCTGTCACTCTGCCCCGAGACATGGATTGGAATCAAGTTACAAAACACCAGAGTCATAGACACAGAGAAATGCTCACTTTCTAGAAGTGTAATTTCTATAATGGTAATAAAAAATCCACCTACACCATTAAGCAGCATTTCTCACTACCATTACAACCATACCAAACATGCCTACGCTACCCCAAGAAAATCAAACAATACCCCTAGATATAAGGTAGGGCATTTCCAATGCAATCCTATGAGTAAAGCAGCACTCACAAAATTGAGAAACCAAATAGGCTGTTTGTCACTACTAGGACAGGTCAGACAACCAGGCACATGTCCTGCCTTCCACATACACAGCACCCTGCCTATAGGGCTAGATAGGGTGCTTAACCTAGGGGTGACTTACATGTAGCAAAAGGGGAGTTCCAGGCCTGGCAAGTAAATTTAGATGCCAGGTCCCTGTGGCAATAAACTGTACACACAGACCCTGCGCTAGCAGGCCTGAGACAGTTTTGAAAGGCTATTTCTGGGGTGGCGCAAGCTGCGCTGCAGGTCAACTAGTAGCCTTTATTTCAAAGGTCCTCGGTATAAAGATACCACTGTACAAGAGATTAACAGGTAAATTAAATGTGACAATTAGGTGTAAGCCAATCATACAAACTTTAGATGGGCGAGAACCTGCACTTTAGCACTGATCCGGAGTGATGAAGAGCTCAGAGTCCTAGAGCCAACAACAAGAGGTCAGAAAAATAGGAGGAAGGAGGCAAAATGTTTGGGGATGATCCTGAAAAAAGGGCCATGTCCAACACAAGGATTGAGCTGGGGTTAATTTATTGAGACCTAAATGGACCTAGTGGGGATTAGTTGCATATTGGTAAGTGGAGGTACTTACCTGCCCTTACAAATAATCCACTTTCCAGCATTTTTGGTGCGCAGTGATGGGATCCAGTACTTGTGTTCAATACCACACTAAAGTTTTGAGTAAAAAAAATAAAAAAATAATTTAAATTGTCCTAGTGCAAAATTTGTTTTTGATTTTTTATTTGGATTAATTTCAATTATTGCATTTTTGTGATTTTTCTGAATCCTTGATTCTAACTTTTGCAAAAGTTTTTCGTGTGGCACAGAACTAGGGAACCATGGAGCCTGATCGGGCTATCTTACCCTCAATGACAGAAGGCCAGCTTAGGGGGTTGTTTACTGAGAGGGTGTTAACTGCAGCCACTAACCTCAGGAAATGTTTTTTGGTTAGATCCCTGATAGCCTGGACTGAGACCCAAGAGATGGGTACAGAGGAAGCTCCAGGAGAGGAAGAAGTAGGGAAAGATGTCAGCTCCAACCACTCAGGGGAGGGAGGGCGTCTGAAACTTAGTGAGGAGGAGGAAGACTGGTCCTCACTACACATGGTCACCAGGGCCACACCCAAAGCTAGTTGGGGGAAGGGGTCCCTTCAGAAGGAGATCCTGTCCCTTAGAGAGAAGCAGCTGGACGCCAAGGTGGCATACATAGCTTTGGAGGCAGAAAAGCTGGCCCTCAAGAAGCAAAAGTGGGCAAGGGAAGAGAAAAGAGATGATGGGAGCGACAGAGAAGTTGAGATGTCCCTGGGTAGGGGGCTTTGTCTCAGACTGCCCAAGGGGGTTGTTCCTGCTTATGTAGAGAGGGATGACATAGATAAATGGCTGGGGGCCTTTGAGAGGGCTCTCCAGATGAGGAGGGTTATGCCTCAATATTGGGGTTCACTCCTATTGGAGTTGGTCCCAACATCTGGGAGAGATAGGCTCCTGACCCTAAGTAGGGAGGTGCTATGAAGAGGAGCTTAACCAAGAAGTTTGGTCTGACCACAGAGCAGTACAGGCTCAATTTCAGGGACACCCAGAAGGCAACCAGTCCTGGGCTGATTTTGTGGACATCTCAGTTAAGGCACAGGAGGGCTTAATAGAGGGCAACAAGGTACGTACCTTTGAGGGGCTTTACAATTTGTTTATGAGGGAGCACCTTCTAACTAACTGTGGCCAAGAGAAGCTACGCCAGTATCTATCTAGTTGATTCTAAGTTGACCAACCCCAGAGAGCAGGAGAGGCAGCAGATGACTGGTTGCGAACCCAGAGTTAACCAGAAACCCCCAGGAGATGATCAAAAAAGGGAGGACATGGTTCTTTTCAGAAGAAGAACCAAGAAAAAGATGACAAAAAAGTCTAAGGAGTCCTCACAAGAGTCCCCAAAACTTTCTCAGGGTGGGGGAGCCCCGAGTCATGCCACTTCTAAGGGGAAGGGGTCGAAGGGCAAACTCTCAGATGGCTGATGCAAATGAGGGGGGGAACCAAAACCTGTTAAGGTGGTACATTTCCCTGAGACATGAGCATGCCTATGCCACCACAAATGGCCTTTCCAGGTTTTTCCACTCAGCTGATCAAGAGGACTACAAATGGTGTACATTAGTACCCAACTACTTCAGGGAAAGAGTTTTAGAACTCTACCTGAAAGTTGCCAACTTCAGCTCTGTAGTGCCCTTCTCTGATTGACCTCCCTAAGAATGTGCCTGGGGGAGGAGCCCTGCCTCAGCTGATGGTGAAACAGGATGGGGAGAGAGCTGCCAAACTGGTCTTCAAAGGAGGGAAGGGAATCTGGAGCAGCTCAGTATCCTCCCCATTCCCTGTAAACTCAGACCACCAGGTGCCCTTTTGATTAGTTTAGGACAGGGAAGAAAGGGGTGTGTTAATGATTTTTAGCCACACCAGTGGGTGACCTCAACCAGCCCTAACCTCCAAAATTCAGTTTCAACCATTTTGGATTTTTTAAGAATGTTGCTCCCTGGGATTGAGTTTTGCCACACTTCCCAGGAAGTGGTCATCGAAGAGGGTGGTGGCCTGCCTGTGATTGGACAGTCACAGCAGATGGTGAAACAGGATGGGGGAGAGCAGCCATACTGGTCTTCAAAGGAGGGAAGGACATTTGGAGCAACTCAGAACTTCCCCTTTCCTGCAAACCCAGACAACCATGTACCCTTCTTGATTAGATTAGGATTAGATTAGGTGGCCTGCCTGTGAATGTACTGTCTTCCCACCGCTTTTCATCCCAGGAGCAAGGATAAATTTGGCAGAGCTGCACCCACACCTGAGATCCCTACAAGGAACAACATCAGAAGAAGAAGAATTGCCCTGCTGGACCCCTCATCTGCACCTGGACACTGCACTCTGAAGGACTGTATCAGCTACACACTTGGGCTTCAACACAAAAATGACTTTGCCTGGCTTCAACTGGTTCAAGAATGGACTCCCTGTGTGCTACATGTGAAAAATAGTCACCTGCATCAAATCCTGAAGAAACTGACCACTGTCCACTGGTCATTTTGGAGCGTGAACCAGGTGCATTCTGGGAGTTGGAGTCCTAACCCTCAAGAAGCAACTCAGAGCTTTGGGATCTTTGGGGTGAGCAGTGGACTCCTAAAGGACCTTCAAAGACCTTCTGGAAGAAGATCCAGAAGTTTGGAGAAGTATGTAGAACTTTTGGAAACAAGTTCCATAAACCTACCAACCAGATGTTGTGAGTCAAGCCGGCTTACTTCAACTGCAACCTGGCCTGACCTGCAGGCTTGTCCCTCTGGAAAGCTCCGGAGCCCCAGACTGCCAGGATTTCACTGGGGGCTCCTGGAAAGGCAATCCGATTATGTCAACTTGGAATCAGCTAGCTGTGGAAGGTCGTCCGACATCAGAAAGAAAAAGATCCAAAAAGTGACAAAGTCCAAACGTAAAAAGTCTCCTGCAACAGGTATCTGAAGAGGGCTTCAGGGAGTTCTGATCAGATTGGTGACTTTGTCCTGCTGAAGAAAATCTTCAAGAAATAGACTCAGCCCGAAGGTAAACTTTTGATCGAGGCCTCCCACTTGATGTAGCGGAGCAGGGCTCTATTGCGGTCGCCCTTAAACTTTGAATGTGCCGCGGCCGAGGTGCGACCATATATCCCAAGTGGCGCTTTTAGCTTCTATGCGTTAAAAAAACATGAATTCTTTAAACATTCATATATCTTGTTCCCCTTATCCAATTTTATTTGTTTTGGTGTCAAATTAAAGATAAAACTATTTCCTATTTCTATAAACTGATTCTGGATTTTTTTTTATTTTGTGTTTTATTTTATTACTGTTTTGTGATCTTTGAATGCTTTACACACTTTGGCCCTCATTATGACATTTGCAATAAATCCCACACACCGCCACGCTGACTGCCACCAACTTACCGCGGCGGCGGCAGATATCCGTTCACCATATTATAACACACATGCACCAATCCGTCAGTATTCAGCCACATACACAAATCCACCACACCAAAGGTCAGTGATAAACTGGCGGTATCAAAACCCACACCGTTACGCCAGCAGAACAACGCCCATCACATTATGACCCAAGAATCACCACGGCGGAATTTCAATGGCGGTAAACCATTGGCGGTACATACCACCTTGCTCAAAATGAACACACACAAACAGAACACCACCACATTGGATAATTCAAACAACACACACCTGACACCCATACACACACCACACCACTATAAAACACACACCCACATTACCCACAACCCTTTACCATTCCAAACCATTGCCAGCAGAGAGACATCAAGACCACTGAAACAACCAGGGCCACACACTATACACACCAATACACCACTCACGCACCCCACATCACACACCCCAACACATTACCCAACACACCCTCACCTACACACCTCACACAACAAACATGGCACCACAAAGACAACCTGCTTCACAGAGGAGGAGCTACGGGTCATAGTGGACAAAATCATCAGGGTAGAGCCACAGCTATTTGGAGCACAGGTGCAGCAGATATCGATAGCTAGGAAGATGGAGCTATGGTGGAGAATCGTGGACAGGGTCAACGTCATGGGACAGCACCCAAGAACTAGGGATGACATCAGGAACATGTGGAATGACCTACGGGGTAAGGTATGTTCCATTGCAGCAAGACACCAGCTTGTTATCCAGAGTACTGGCGGTGGACCCCCACCTCCTCCCCCACAACTAACAGCTCTCTACTACTACTACCCCCTACCTGCATGCCAACACATACCCCCACCCTGACTCCCTTCACTCCACTCCATCCCACACACCCCACCATCACATCTCACTCATTCCAATGCCAAGCCCTGCATGCTCTAACAATGCATGGACACCACTCACAGCCCAGCATGGACACTCATCACTAAAGCATGCATACCATAGAGAACTAACAATCCCACCATACACCAGCATACACAAGTGAAAGCTGCCAGGGCAAATACAACCAAAAAGGCCAAACCACGGATGCACAATATGTCAGACACAGAAACCATAACACATCATTTACATCCCCAGAGGTACCCCAGCCAATGTCAGCGGAGAGGAGGTGCCAGCAATATCCAGTCCCCCAACTGAAGAGGCCCACACTGATGACAGCAACTCTGGTCTTCAGGATCTGGATAACCAATCTGGCCCATAAGAGACCTCTGGACAGAGGGTTACCCAGGCCCAGTCACACACCACAACAGAGCCTCTCCCATCAGGAAACATCACCACAGCACCCACCCAGCGTACCCATACCTCTGTCCCCAGGACACATCAATCAGCAGTGTGTCCACCTCTACAGAGACCCCAGGCCACACCTCATACCCAAGACAATCAGGGACCTGGGGGCATTGGCAGTGGGCACACGGTTCAGGGGACAGACCCACATGCCAACAGGGACACTGGGAGGACTGCTGTGCGGCAGGGGGAGGACAGACCCAGGGAACCCACTCTCCAGGAGGCACTTGCAGAGATCCTGGGAGCATATCAAGTTGATATGCTCCCAGGACACGATGGGCCAGATCCTGGACAATGTGCATAAGAAAAGGCAGCTGCAGGAGGGACAGTACCAGGGGATCAGGGAGGACTTGTAGGCCATCAACAACATCCTGATCTCCATATCATGGGTGCTGGCAGACATGGCCAACATTATGAGGAAGGCAGCCATACAACAGCGGGCACCTGCCACTAGCCAGACATCTGACCACTCTCCACCTTCACTGACACTAGTGGCTAGGAGGCCCCACCGCAGGACTCACAACCCACCAGCACCCCTTCCCCTGCTGAAGGAGAACAACCCCACAAACGTTCCCTGCGATCCAGACAGAAGCCAGAGACACTTGCCAAGACCCCGCCAGGAAATTAGACTTTCCTGATTGTCACCCTTGTGTACCACTCTGTCACCCTGTCCAACATGAACTGACATTGCTCCCCTTCCTATGTCCCCTTGGACAATGCACCTGTGCTACAAACAGACTGGTACAATACCCTGGACTTTCCTCCATCATCACCCCATCCCCTTGCACGTGCCCCTCAATATATAATACTTGGTGTGGCAGTGATCACACCAGGAGCATATGTGAGGTCACCAACATCTGCAAAATGAATTGCCAGAGGGCACAGTAAATGGGCATAGAAGTGGGAAATAACAGCATGCCAGTGCCACAGAAATTCAAACAAATGTAATTGAAATGTGAAGTAACACCTGTGTGCCATTGGAAGTATTGTCTGATCACTGATGTTCTGTTGTCCTCATCCTCATCCTCTGCCACCTCATCATCACTGTCCACAGGGTCCACTGCTGCCACACAGGCATCTCCAGCCTCCTCCTCCTGCAGAAAAGGCACATGACGTCTCAGGGCAAGGTTGTGCAACATGCAGCATGCCACTACTATGTGGGAGACCTTATTGGGTGAGTACCACAGGGATCCACCTGTTAGATGGAGGCACCAGAACATGGCCTTCAGGAAGCCAAAGGTCCATTCTATTATCCTTCTGGTTTGCCCATGTGCCTCATTATAATGTTCTTCTGACTTGTCCTGGCATTCCTCACAGGGGTCAGCTGCCATGATATGTTGGGGTAAAGAGTCACCTGCAAATTTTTAGGGACAACATTTAGCCACACACTATCCCATAGGGCCCACCCCATACCCATGCACCAACATATACTGGGTGGGCGCTCACCTATTAGCCACGCCCTGTGCCTCTGTAGTTGGGCCAAAAGATTTGGGATGCTGCTATTCCTCAGGACAAAGGCATCATGCACCGACCCTAGATACTTAGCATTGACGTGGGAGATGTACTGGTCCACCAAGCACACCATCTGAACATTCATTGAGTGGAAACTCTTCCGATTTCTGAACACCTGTTCATTCTGATGGGGAGAGAAAAATGCACTATGTGTTCCATCAGTCACGCCAATTATGTTGGGGATATTTTCCTATGCATAGATCTCGGCCTTCACTATGGCCAAATCCTCAACCTGGGGAAATTCAATGTAGCTGAACATCTGTTTAATCAGGGCAGACAACACTCTTGTTAGCACTATTGAGAACATTGGCTGTGACATTCCTGCTGCAAAGCCCACTGTCACTTGGAAAGAACCAGTTGTCAGGAAATGGAGCACTGATAGCACTTGCACAAGAGGGGGGATCCCAGTGGTGTGACAGATAGCAGATATCAGGTCAGGCTCCAATTGGGCACACAGCTCTGTGATTGTGGCCCTGTCAAGTCTATAGGTGAGGATAATGTGCCTGTGCTCCATTGTTGCCAAGTCCACCAGGGGTCTGTACATGGGGGTGTGTCTCCATCTCCTATTCATCCGCAGCAGTAGCAATCTATGGGGCAAAAGAGTGAGGAGCCGGTCACAAACTGAACAATAGAGATACAACATAACTTTGAATGCTGTTAACTTGCAATGGGTAAGTGTGATTTTTCCAGTATGTCCTAATTTCACCAGTGACGCAGCAATTTTCCAGGGCCTGCCCCCCCCTGAAATGGCATCCGCCTGTCCTGTGTGGAGGTAATTCCGCTGACGTTGTGCGCCGTTGCGGGAGGTGGTCGGGAACCGCAGTGCAACTCCTCATTGGTTAACATTGGGCCCTATGGGTTACAGTGGCCAATGGTGATCTACGCCGGTGGTGACGGTATGCACTGCCGCGGACGTGACAGCCATTTTCTATCTCATCCCTCACTTGCTACCTGATCTTCAACAGGAGAGGACCTACACTACATGTGCTGCTGTGACCTGTGTCTGGAACTGACCTGGGCCCGTGTGACTGGGGAAAGGGCCCCAGCCTCCACTTCGGCAGAGTTGGAGAGACTTGGGGATGCAGCATAGGCCTCCAGACCAACAGGTGAGTACACTGTGGGCACAATGCATGTGGCATGAATGCATGGAGTGATGTGTGTGAAGGCCTCGTATAAGCGGGTGGGTGAATGTCCTCTGGGCGAGTAATGGTTGTGCGCTGGGCCATGTGTATGTAAATAGTGATGTAAAGGGGTATGGTGGGCCATAAGTGTAACATGCAGGACTGTTTGACTAATTCCATTTTCCTGTGTGTTTTGCCTCTGCAGGTCAGCGCCCATCAAACAAAGGGTATATGGTGTGCCATCGCCAAGGACGTGCGGACCCTGGGGGTCTACGGCAGGCGGAGCAATAACTGTCGGAAACGGTAGGAGGACCTGAGACACTGAGCATGGAAGACAGCAGAGGGCCAGCTGGAGATGGCCTCCCAACGAGGAAGGGGTGCCTGTCGAACCCTGACCCCCCTGATGGCCCGCATACTGGTGGTGGCCTATCCTGAGGTGGATGGGCGCTTGAGGGCATGACAGCAGCCACAAGGGGTTGAGTACCGTGCCAATCATTACAACTTACGCATTGTAGGGTGGTATCCAGGTGGGGGATGTGTGTCAGTGGGTGCCCCTAGGCCAGGCCTGACATTGCAGCGTAGGTCCCTGGTGGCTAAGGTTCAGAAGGGAAAATCTTGCAAACTAGCTCGTAAGCATCCACTACTTGTCAGGGCTGCGTGGGTCCTAGGTGTGCTGCATTTGGCGGTGTGTGCCCCTCCCCATGCCTTGGCTGCTAACTGTTTCTCTGGTAGTGCTATGGCACATTGCGTAGGGCTATTCTCATGTGTGTGTGAGGGTGCTGTGTACGCCAGCGGTGGTGTTGGTGCAGCCACTGACCAAGTGTATCCTTTGTCTCTTTCCTCCACGTTTTTGTTTTGTCATCCTGTCCTTCTGTGCATTAGCATCATCTGGCGGAGGAGCAGAGGCACCGGTGACGGAGGGAGCTGCATCCCACAGGACCCAGGAGGCAGAGCCCACCGACACTGAGGGCACCAGTGATATGGAGGGCGACGGGGAGCACCACGGCGGAGATTGGAGGGGACAGTTCAGACACAGATACCTCCTCCGATGGAAGCACCCTGGTGGTGGCGAACACCTCTGTGACCACCCCAGCTACAGGTACATCCGCCACCCCGTACCAGCACCGCCCTCCCAACAGCCCCTCATTGAGTTGCCTGTGCCCACTCACCCAGGAGGGTGGGCATCTCCTTCGCCCCAGGCACCTAAGGCCCTGCCCCAGTGAGCCCAGCTGCCCTGAGTGAGGAGGCTATTGACCTCCTGAGATCCATCTCTGTAGGGCAGTCAACCATTGTGAATGCCATCCAGGGGCTGGCAGCCCAGATGCAACAGACTAATGCATTCCTGGAGGGCATCACAGGAGCCTTCCCCCACCAGTAGCACCACCACCTCAAGTGAGCAGCCGTCCAAGGTTGCAGGGGATGGGCAGGAGCCTCCCCCCGCCAGCAGCACCACCACCTCCAGTGAGCAGCCGTCACCGCCAGCAGACGGTATGTAACCCTGCCTCCATGGGCTGCAGTGCGGCCTGCCCCCTGCAAATCCAGTGGGTATGACACCCACCTAAGAGACTGTGACCTTGCACTCCCCAGGAACAAGAGCACAGGGCACAAGGCCCCCTCCAGAACCAGTGGGGAAGACACCCACATACCCAAGACTCCCCAGGATCAAAAGCACAGGGCACGAGGCCCCCTCCAGAACCAGTGGGGAAGACACCCACATACCCAAGACTCCCTAGGATCAAAAGCACAGGGCAAGGGGTCCCCTCCAGAACCAGTGGTGAAGACACCCACATACCCAAGACTCCCCAGGATCAAAAGCACAGGGCATGTTGCCCCCTTCAGAGCAAGTAGGCATGTCATCCACTCGAGAGACTGTGGCCCTGCACTCCCCAGGACCAAGCACAGGGCATGTTGCTCCCTCCAGAGCAAGTGGGCTAGTCACCCACTCAAGAGACTGTGGCCTTGCCCTCCCCAGGACCAAGCACAGGGCATGTTGCCCCCTCCAGAGCAAGTGGCCAAGTCACCCACTCAAGAGACTGTCGCCTTGCACTCCCGAGGACCAAGCACAGGGCATGTTGCCCCCTCCAGAACCAGTGGTCTTGTTCCATCTCCTGGCTGAGGTGCCCCCCTGTCCCCTGTCCCCCTGAGGTGCCTGCTTATTTACCAGCTGATGCCCCTGCAGTGTTCTTTGGCCTGTGGCCATGTGGCCTACGAACATTGTGGGCTGGGCTGTGTCCCTTTTTCTGTACATATGTATATATCTATTATCTTGCCTAACTTATTTTTCTTGATGTGTTGCTCTCATTACATTCACTTTTTCAAACTCATTTTGTCCTTGAATTGTTCATCCGAGTTACGGGGTAAAAATGTTTTAGTAATGCAGCTGATCATGTGTATGGTGTTGGGGGGGTGCGTGTGTGTGTCACTGTCGTTTTCCTCCCTCCCTCCCTTGTGTGCTAGGCGTCTGTACTCACTGCCATCATCTTCGCTGGCGTTGGTGTTCGTGGTGGAGCAGCACGTTGAAGATCATGGGGAAAAGTTACAGTTCGGGCTCCATGGCGGTGTGGTTGTTCCCTGTGTCTCCAATGGTGAGTCCTTTCCCTTCTGAGCTCTGTTTCCGCCAGGTTTTTGATGTCGTTGGTACCTCCCCGGAAAAGGTGGCGGATTGCAGTGTCTTAATATGATGGGCAGAACATTGACTTCTGCCTGGCTGTATGCAGCTACTGCCGTGGTGGCTATTGTTTTTCACCCTGGCGGTCGGTGTGGTACATTGGCTGTCTTTCGGAGATCTTTCCCCCATGGTCATAATTTGGCGGTAGTTACCACCAGCCTGTTGGTGGTATTACCGGCACTTTATCTCCGAACGCCAGGGTTGTCATGAGGGCCTTTGTCCCCTAAGTTAAGCCTAATTGCTCTTTGCCAAGCTACCAAGGGTTGAGCTGAGGTTAATTTTTTGAGACCTAACTGGACCTAGTGGGGGTTAGTAGCCTATTGCTGAGTGTAGGTACCTGCCATTTCCAATAATCCACTTTCCAACAGCCTTTTAATATTCGTTATTATACATTATGTTTTAGTGTCACGTTTAACAATACTTTCTTTCATACTGTAGCTGGAATTGAGCCCCTGTGCCGGGCTGGACAACTAGGCACTTGTCTCACATAGCACCGGATCCCTGGGATGACTGAATAACGGAGAGCCCACGGTCTGCTCGTGTACCCCGAGATCAGAGCACCGGGATGTGGCAGGGCCTAGGAAGCACTGAGGAGTGTTCCTGAACCTGAACTTTAACAGGTTGCACTGAAATTGCCTGCTGGGGCTACCAAACTGCTAACACAGGGGCGACTGGTGTCTGTCTCCTGTCGGTGGAGGAGTAGGTCCGCTCATGCCCCACCATAGCACACCCATGGAGGAATGGTGGGGCCTGCTTGAAGAGTGATGGCCTGTTCTACGTGAGGCAGTATTCATCTGCAATGTGGTCCTGCAAAGTGCTAGGAAGTGCTTGGTGAATGACAGGGAAAACAGTTGTGAAATAGTCCAAGATCACTTTTGAAGACCACAGGCAGACACAAGTGATGGACGCCTTCCCCTGAGGACCACTAATCGAGCCAGGAAGATGAAAAGGGTTCAACTTCGGCTGTAGATATCCGCACCATGTTCCTTGACCTGAAGCAAAGTCTCATTGCTATTGATAATGAAATAGATCTCTTGACAGACAGGTTTGACTGCCTCAAAGATAATGTTGACAAACACGACAAACGCATAAACCAATTTGAGAGCTGCACTTCAGAAGTAGAAAATGAACATTCTGCAGCAGGCGAGAAAGTGCTTGAGATGAAAAAGGTGCTGGAACTGGTCAGGAATATAAACAAAGATCTTGAAGCATGCTTGAAGAGGAACAACCTCCAGATCCTAAGGGTGCTGTAATCAATGGAGATGGGTCAAATGGAAGACTATGTCAAAGTAATGCTCTGGGATCTCTTTGGAGATGCTCTTTCGAACATGTTCATTGTAGAAAGAGACTGTTAGACTTTTCATCCTTGGCGTGGTCTCCCTTAACTTTTTGCCTCTGTTTCCCAGGTTGTTGATGTGTGCTGGACTCTGTTTTTGCTGTTTTTGTTACTCTGGGCACTTTACCACTGCTAACCAATGTTAAAGTGCAAGTGCTCCTATACAAAACATGTATGTAATTGGCTCATCCATGATTGGCATATTTGATTTACTATTAAGACCCTAGTACAGTGCACTAGAGGTGACCAGGGCCTATAAATCAAATGCTACTAGTGGGCCTGCAGCACTGGTTGTGCCACCCACATTAGTAGCTCTGTAAACATGGCTCAGACCTGCCACTGCAGTGTCTGTGTGTGCAGTTTTAAACTGTAAATTCGACTTGGCAAGTGTACCCACTTGCCAGGCCTAAGCCTTCTCTTTTCTTACATGTAAGACACCCCTAAGGTAAGCCCTAGGTAGCCCCAAGGGCAGGGTGCAGTGTATGGTTAAGGTAGGACATACAGTAATGTGTTTTATATGTCCTGACAGTGAAATACTGCTAAATGCGTTTTTTACTGTTGCAAGGCCTGTCCCTCTCATAGGTTAACATGGGGGCTACCTTTAAATATGATTAAAGTATAGATTCCCTTTGAGAGCGGATAGACATGTGGAGTTTGGGGTCTCTGAGCTCACAATTTAAAAATACATCTTTTAGTAAATTTGATTTTGAGATTGTGTGTTTGAAAATGCCACTTTTAGAAAGTGAGCATTTTCTTGCTTAAACCATTTCTGTCTCTGCCTGTTTGTGGATTCCCTGTCTGGATCAGTTTGACAGTTGGGCTGGTTGCACCTCTAACTAGACAGTGACACAAAGGGAGCTGGGGTGTAGTCTGAATTTCCTGATGGGCCATCTGTGATCGGAGGGAGGCAAGGACTGGTCACTTACACCTGGAAGGGATGTGCCTGCCCTCACACAATGCAGTCTCCAACCCACTGGTGTGTGTCTGGGGCCTGGCCTGGTCAAGGTAGGATTTCACAAACAAGAGAGACTTGTCGCAACCCACGGTGCGTGGTTTTCAGATCATAGTGCAGCAGGATTTCCGATGCAAATATCGCTGGGCATGTAAAAACGACGCAAGGCCTGCCCGGATCCGAGAGTGCCATTCAAATCGACGCATCGCTTTCCTGCAGAGAGAAGAAACGATGCACGCCGACTTGACTGAAGGAGAAACGACGCACGGTCTGGCTCATGAGTGATATCGATGCATCGTAAGTCCTTTTTGACGTGTTTTGGTCTTGTTTTGTTTAGATAAATATTTTCTATTTTTCTAAACCTGTGTTGTGTCATTTTGTAGTGTTTTCATTAAGTTACTGTGTGTGTTGGTACAAATAATTTACACCTAGCACTCTGAAGTTAAGCCTACTGCTTGTGCCAAGCTACCAAGGTGGATAGCGGGGGTTAGCTGAGGGCAATTCACTTTTACTCTGACTAGAGTTATGGTCCTTGCTAGGACAGGGGGTAACCTGACTGCCAACCAAACTCCCCATTTCTAACAGGGCCCATAAGTTGGCGGAACAGGAGCCTCCCTTGGGCACACTGGCCTGATCTGCAGTAGCCAGGCCACTAAACTTTATGGATAGGGACACGGCATTGCGTCTAGCAAAAGAGAGGCGACCAATTCACTACCAAGGAAACAAAATTTCCAATTTACCTGATTTTACAGTTGCAGTACAGGCCACCAGAAGGGATTTCCTATCTGTTAAGTGCTTCCTCCAAACCACAGGAAGCTAAATACCCCTAACATTACCCGGTCAATCTCCGAAAACACTCACTATTTTAGTGATCCGAGGGGAGCCACCAAGTTTGCCAAGTCCATCGCTGTACTACAGAAGAGAGCACCGCCCGCAACAAGAGATGCTGGGTTGGGACAGCTGAGCAACAACAACTAGGACACTTGTCCCCTTGCAAAATTTGATTACCACTGAGCTATCTGATAAAGGAAATTTGGATCAGTGTGTACTTGGTACTATCCTGAGCCTGAGGGCACTGCTATGCTGATGTGTGTATTGAGGAGGCCATTCACGTTGGTGCAAGGCCTCCTTCCCATGCTACTGGCGGAGAGTTGACTTTATGTGAACGAGGATTCGTTGTCTCTGGTTATCTGGGGCACTAGACTCTGACATGCAGTGGAGGTGGTGACATTGGAAACAATGATGATTCAGCAACTGCTCCTCTGGGGGACCCTGGTTCCCTTGACACCATACCTCTCTGGCAACCCAAGGCTGGGGAGAGTTCTGGGCCTCTAGGTCAACCTAGTTGGGATGAGTCCCATCTGCCTTTATTGTTTGTTCTGGGGTATTCGATGGGTGGGATGGTGACATTTGGCCCAATCAGTGGAGGTTCAAAGTGGGAGGTGGGTGGTATATTAAGGGTTTTGTTGATGAGACTTACTGGCTACCTACTGGCGTTTTGTTTCCCTCCTTGATTGCCACTAAGTGAGCTGTTGTGTGCTTGCATGCTAGCAAGCACAGAGGCACGATAGGGACCCTGACAACCTAGGGCTGACATAAATGCAGTCTTTCAAATGTGTAATCTGGAATATAAGAGGTCTTAATGACAGGGCAATCTGCAGCATGTCCTGGCATACTTACAGAGACATAAGATAGACATCTGCATGTTGCAGGAGCTACATCTTTCCGAGGACACACAGCCATCACTAAGGGTGGGACAGCTGCGTGATCAGCATGTGGCATACTATTCAAACTATGCGCGAGGGGTTGCTATATAGATTCACAATGGGCTACCATGGCACACATGTAGAGCAACATGCAACCTGCAGGTTCAATATGTCTTGATTTCTGGCATGTTCTGGGACCACCCGGTCAAACTGCTCTCTGTACATGGTCCAAATGTGAATGGCCCAGCTTCTTCACTGAGATGTGGCAACTGGTGAGCTTGCTGGGCCTTGGAGTGCTTCTGTGTGTGGGAAGGAGACTTTAATGTGAAGCTTGACGCAGTGACTGATAGAGCTAGCAATACTCGATGACCTCACACAAAGGCGGCAGTGCAGCTGCACCTGCTAATCGAGGGCAATGATCACATTGATCTTTGGTAGTATCGGCACATGCACACTACTGAGGGCACTTGCATAGAAGCCACACATGGTGCATGGTCACACTTTGATTTCTGGCTGCCCACATAAGATATTGATTTATGGACCACAAATGTTACACACTTGCCGAGGACGATCTCAGATCACGCACCTGTACTGCTGGAAATGGTTTTTCCATGTGGAAGCTCATGTGCAGTTACATGGTGGCTACCTGCTAGAACTTTGAGCAATCAGGTTTTCAGGGAGGAGATTAGATTGGCCATTGTAGAATACTTTGAACTTAATGAGCCCTCAGAGACATTGCAATCATCCTTATAGAAGGCCTTTAAAGCTGTGATAAGGAGAGCATGCATTGCAAAACAAGCAGCTTCGACTGTTGCGCAGCAAGCTGGAGCGACTGGAAAGAGAGATACGAGAGCTGGAGCTCAAGTACTTTGCAACCTGTAGTGCATGCACACTGGCATCTATATGTAGTAAACTTGCGGAATACAACGAAGTGGCACATAGGGAGACACACTAATTGTAAAAGAGACCTGAGCTTGTCAATCTGGCGCAGGGAACAGGGCTGGCAAAACATTGGCCAATATGTTACGCAAGCTATGGGCTAGTGATTTCATTTTTGCAATACAGGACAATAAATCTAACAAACATATGGGTGCTGAGGCCATACAAACCTTTTTTTTTATTTCCCTTTATGCAACTAGACAAACTGAACCACCTCCGGTTCTCGATTCTTATTTTGACTCATTGCAGTTGTTGTGGCTTGAGGAGGGCCATAGGGGTTTGTTAGAGGAACCTTTTTCAGAGGAGCAGTTAGTCGGAGTCATCTCTGCATTGCCCGGAGAGAATGTACCTATCCTAGATGGAGGGGTCACTGCAGCTTTTTATAAAGAATATGCGCATATCCTAGTTTGCATCTGTTTGCCACGTACAAGAAGTCTTTCACTGCTGGTGTAATTCCCCCCACCCTTAGGGAAGCTTTGATTGTGATGAGTTTTAAACCAGAAGACGATCCTCAGCGGTGTGAATTGCACCGGCCCCTACCAATGATTAAGATTGACAACAAAATATGTGCTAAATTGATTGTCTAAGGACTTCTTCCACTTGTGCCATCCATTGTTCAACCAAGCCAGTTGGGATTAATTCCTAGTAGGCCCACGACCCTTAATCTGCACACTTTATGAACCCTAGTCCACACTATTGTCTTTTTGGACACCACTAAGGCACTTGATTCACTTGAGTGGCACTTTCTCTTTGCTCCCTGTTGTGCATTGGGATAAGTCCCATGTTTCTGAGATTAATTGGTCTACTGTATGCTCAGCTGACAGCTCGCTTGTGATTCAATGGTACAGTTACCTCACCATTCGCCATGGCTAGAGGTACCAATCAGGGGTGTCCTCTGTCCCCTATTCTTTTCACTATACCTAGGGAGCTGCTTGCATCTCGGGTCCGTCAACATCATGCACATTGTGACTTTTACCCCCGTAGAACTGTAGTTTTGTTATATGCAGATGATGTCATCCTGTATGCGAGGAAACCGTATGTGAGCAGCATTCTTTATTTCGGCTAAAAGACACAAATAGCAAACATACAAACAGTAAAATCATAAATACATATTGTCCTAAAACCTATTTACAACACAATACAATTCATTGGTTCATTGGTTTAATTTAAAATTCTCAACAACTATACTGCATACATTTTGGCCCTCGGATCCGGGAGTTCACCAGGTTTGGGGGTATCTTCGGGATCACGATAAACTGGGCCAAGTCAATCCTGTTCCTGCTGACGGATGCAACAGTGGAATTTACCTCAGAGTTCCCACTGATGTGGGTATGAGGGCCGGTAAGATACCTAGGAGTTTGGCTCAGCAGAGACTTCGAAGAGCTGTGAAAAGTAAACTACAGAGGACTAATTAATTGGCTTGATGAACTTCCGCTGTCCTTTCACCAGGTTGGCCATCGCTAAGATGGTGATCCTCCCTAAGTTCCTCTACTTGTTCATTAATCTGCCTCTCCCTCCCATGGTGCACTTCCGACTCAAGCTTCGTTTGTGACTGGTCTCCCTTGTGTGGGCCGTCGGACAACCTTGAACTGCCAGGGAGATGAAGACGTTCACGTTTGAACAGGGGGGACTTGGGTCTCTAGAAATGGATCTGTATTATTACTATATGCAGGCACAGTTTGTTCACTACTGGTTTTACCCCACTCAATTCCTGCCACACACCTCCCCTGAACACGATCGTGCAGTGCCCTGACCCCTTCAAATGGCTCTGTATTTGGTCCCCAGTAGACCTAGGACCCAGGTGGACACAGTTGCGTGTATGCTATGGGCATGGGCATGGAATGAGCTCCAACGTACTACTCATTGGGAGCCCCTCCCTTCCAATTACCCTAGACACTGGTACCCTTACCAGGCTGTCCGTTCTACAACTGACTTTTAAGGGTGCTTTGTATCCGGATGGCACTTTCAATGAACCTCAACCATCCTTGCTGGGTCCTGCAGTGACTGCTCTTGACAAGTTCACATATAACCAAATCTGAGCAGCAGATCGGGGAATTCACAATTCTTTCCAGCAGCTCCACCTACGTTTCAGGTACTGCAGGAAACTCTTATGAATCCCTCCCATCGCAGACTGATTGAGAGGCCTTACACTTATATGCAGGAGACTGCGCCAGTGTCGGTTCCTGGAAGTCAGCAGGGAATGGATGCCGACCTGGCAACCCCCTCTCACTGATGAACAATGGAAGTATTTCTGTACTCAATCCTGCCCGTTATCCCCTAATTATAGACTGTGCCTAGGGCATTTCAAATTCCAAAACAGGCTATACTGCATCCCACAAAAAATGCAAGAAATGGGATTAATTGAGGGTGCACATTGCATGCACTGCACTTTACCTTGCGCTGACTTTTTACATCTAGCTTGGGACTGCCTGGGAGTACATAACTGCTGGGGCACAGTTTTTGAAGCACAAGTGGATATTCCTGGTTACTCACTGGAGTGCTCACAGCACATTGCACTCTCAGGCTATGTTAAAGATATCCCTGAGGATGTGTATAAATTAAAAGCCCTTCTTCTTCTGGAAAAGCAATGCGTGGTGATTCATTGGGGCCAATGCCCAACACAGCAAAGGGTCAGGTGGCTTAGAGTTGCGGCTTACTGTTGAGAATACTTGACTGCCCATTGTGAGATGATTCTGGAAAACTCCCTCCCCAAGAATAAATGGACCCCACTAGAGCTGTACCTTGGAGACCTGGATGGGGCAGGAGAGACTGCAGATGTCCCTGGTGATGATGACCCACCTGAAGCCCATGTTAATGTGCAATCTGCTGCACGCTTGATATAGTTTGATGGCAGGGTTCTGACTTAACAGTAGGCACCTAAATATGTGACTGGCAGATCTAGCTATAGTAAAGCTAGATTGTATCATTTTGTTGAGTGGCTATTCACCCTTAATTTTGAGTCTGGTCCCTATTTCTCCTTCCCTCTTCTTTTTTTTATCCTTGTTATTTCTACTCTTGTATTATCACGCCAACACAACAAATGATGATGCCAAGATGTAAATGCTTTATTGCACATGAAAGTGCTGTACAAGAAAACTTCCTATTGTTCTTGACCTAACTGAACATTTATTAAAAAGTTTAAAAAAAAGGGTCAGTAGAGGACAAAGAGGAGAGGGGGCAGCATTGACCCGAAAGGGAGAGCCACTGGCATGTGTGTGGGAAGAAAATGTGAAAAAATAGAATGAAAAAAAATCAATTAATGAACAGCTGGGCATACAGTAGAAGCAACATTTTGTTTCTAGATCTAAAACACCAGAACAGGTTAAAAAATAATAATATATATTTTTCAAATCATTAGATAGCCTCTATAAAGCTCATGGTCCCTGCTGAACCATTTCAATGCTATTCAGTTTTTATTTTTATTACAATGTACATGTGAAGAGCTTAGCAATAAAGGCATTCACTTAAATTAAATCCCCATCTGCCCTAGGCTATCACAAGCAAATTATTTTTGTCTTTAAAATTACTATGCATGTAGACTGTAATACATCCTAATGGGGTAAGAGGTAACATGAACAGTGTAATACATCAGCTTACAAGTGGGAACGCATCATTTTTGTTGCACCATCATGTGTTGCAAGAGTGACATAATAATGTAATCGACAATACATATATATGTGTCTTAATGTTACTAATGTAAGATGGACCATCTAAATTGCATCACAATTGTAAACATGTTGAAATGTATTAGCCATGCATATGCATATTTTTGCATTCAGATCATGGTAATATGGTGCAAGTACATATAATCGTGTTTTATTTATAGTTTTTGTTTTCCATTTATAAATGAAAGATGCACCAATAGCCATGTATTTTGAATGTGCATTAATGCATTATTAACTTAGCATAACCAAAGGCCCTGAAAAATGTGATTTCTTATGTCTAAACTTCAATGTGGATTTTTGCTTGTGATGTAATATTCTATTTTTGCAGATGCGTTCATGAGAGTCTACCGTTTATGAGAGGCATGTTGTGTGTATTGAAGATAGTAGGGTATTGGAGGATATTTGGTAAGCACAAAGGAGCGCTAACAAACTGAGAAGAAAAGAATCCTGTTTGTGTACCAGATACCAAGAGGCACTCAAGGACGTCCTGATGCCTCAGTCATGGGATGTGAGGTTCAATGGGAGTTGAAAATTTCAATAGTGGAAAGAAGGTGGAAAACTACTGGTGTGCATGACATAGCCAGCCTTCTCAAAGGGTCTATCAGTTTAATTGGTATTTACCTACTTTGACAAGAGCAGATTCCCTTGAGACTTGGGGAAGTACAGACCTCCCTTTATTCCTTTGTGTGGCTTTATGCCATACGCCACATATCCATCAGAACTTCTACTGAGGTTTTTTTGATGAAGACACTTTCCTATATTTGCTGGGACCTAATTAGGATTTTCCTGTAGCTTTTTTTAGGGTATTTAGGCTATTTAAATTAACTTCGTTTCTCCATTGCTTAGGAAAGAAGATCTTGATTTATATACAAATCATCAGATTCTATTTCTCATCTTATGTATTGCTTCAACTATGCTTATATTATTTAACCTTATTCAGCACTTTACTTCACCTATGGTGATACTAATCTTATATAGCATAACTCTACTTTACCCCTAACCTACCCCAAAAAAGGTCCGTCAGAAGAAGAGAAGCAATAATATGGGCCCGAGCATCATCACAAGTCTACAGAAGCAAGCGGAATCTGAATACCTAGAGGCTAACAGGTGCAACATTTTTGTTGGTTGTTTTTTGAGTTTCATTACTACATTTTCACATGGATAATGTGCAAAAACATGGGCTTGGATCAGTGAGTGAAATGTTTGAGGTGGATGCTGGACCATTAATGAACTAGGAAATCTGCTGGTGTGCTCAAACTCAGGCCCTTGTTGTAACCCAGTCCTCAACCTACCTACCTAGACAAACTCTCCCTTGATTCCCGCCTGCAGCCCAAGCAGTCGAGCGGTAAGTGTGAGGCATGTGGGGGGTTTGGAGGACAATGTCAGTCTTGGGGTGGAGGAGATATTCTGAGTTTGATGCAGGCCCAAGTAGAGTTGGTGCAGCTGTGGTCTGCAGCCCATGTCTTTTTGCTTTGAATTTGTCTGATTTAGCCATTCGTCTTGGCAGTGTTCTGCGACTGTTCTCCCGATTTAGTAATGGTGTTCAGCAAATCCTTCCCTGAAACGTGTTCGTTGCAGCTATGAATTTAGGTTGACTGATCATAAAATGTCAGCCAAGACTACAAGATCCTTACACTGTAACCATGGAGCACAGACTGGTTTATGTATTCCTTTGACCAAACATGTACTCAAGTGATTCAGGGGTCTTTTATTTCAAGCCTTGTCCTAAGTATGAGACAACAAATCTAATTTTGCTGCCATTATCAACAACTCTGCAAAATGTCGTTATCAAGCATTTTTTTACTTTCATACTCATTGAAGACAGCTAATCATGTACATACGGTCCTAGATAAAGCCAAGTTCTCTCCCGGGATAGGATATGGATATTCTGGAGTCTCTGGAGGTCCAATTGGTCCTATCATGTTGTCCTTGTAATTTCCAGGGGGTGTGGCGAACCCAGATGCTCCCAATTTTGCTCGTATTCTGTTGTTGGCCCAAAAGCAAATCCAAACAACTACAATAGTCGAATATATTACATCCCACATGCTCGATTTCATTACAAGACCAGCTTCATCAACATCTTTTAATGCCACTCCAAGCAGCAGTCCTTTAAAAAACATAACATTCTAATATTAGAACCCTTAACACATAAATAGTCCTTGAACAGGATCCTCTTTCTCTATTAATTGCTGCTCCTGAACAGATAGGTGGACATTTCTTAATGTTATTTTCTGTGGATCTGTTATCTTTATTTAAGTTTCCAATTTCTGGAAACGCGCTACTTACGCTTTAATTTTTCATGGTAGTAACCTGACTGCGTGTCTTGTATGATTTATGAGTACTTTACTGCCAATTGCTTTATAGAGGGTTAAATACCCCTTTACTTTGTTTAATGGTGAGTATGTTACAATTCTTTGTGATTTGTTTTTTTGATAATTGTTTTTGTGGCTTTTGAAGGCGGTCGCGTTATGCCGTCGAACGCAACTTTACTTCACTCTTAGATAACGTCATACCGTTGAAAGTAGCCACTCATGCACAGTGCTCGCACGCACCACCTTGAAATACCTTCATATTTTTTTTTCAGATCAGGTGCAGCATTCAGTGTTAAACATGCCATAACTTCTTTTGTGAAGTGCTCATATGCTCTCAGTCTGTGTGCTCTGGTAAATTAGAGGAAAGCTGTTAATAGCGAAAACTTGTGTTCTCGCAAGATTTGGTGGCCATTTTATTTTGTGAAATGAAGTTTATGGCAGCGTTTCTTATGGTTATTATGTCGTGATCCGTTAGATGACAGTTGATGGTGTTTTACCTCATGGTGTTAACCCCTTCGCTGCCAGGCCTTTTCCCCCTCCAGTGCCAGGCCTTTTTTTGCCTATTTGGGGCAGTTTGCGCTTAGGCCCTCATAACTTTTTGTCCACATAAGCTAACCAAGCCAAATTTGCGTCCTTTTTTTCCAACATCCCAGGGATTCTAGAGGTACCCAGACTTTGTTGGTTCCCCTGAAGGAGGGCAAGAAATTAGCCAAAATACAGTGAAAATTTTGTTTTTTTCATAAAATTTGGAAAAAGTGGCTGCAGAAGAAGGCTTGTGGTTTTTCCCCTGAAAATGGCATCAACAAAGGGTTTGCGGTGCTAAACTCAGCAGCTTCCCAGCTTTCAGGAACAGTCAGACTTGAATCAGAAAACCCAATTTTTCAACACAATTTTGGCATTTTACTGGGACATACCCCATTTTTGCAATTTTTTGTGCTTTCAGACTCCTTTCAGTCAGTGACAGAAATGGGCATGAAACCAATGCTGGATCCCAGAAACCTAAACATTTCTGAAAAGTAGACATAATTCTGAATTCAGCAAGGGGTCATTTGTGTAGATCCTACAAGGGTTTCCTACAGAAAATAACAACTGAAAAAGAAACATATTGAAATTGAGGTGAAAAAAACATAAATTTTTCTCTACGTTTTACTCTGTAACTTTTCCCTGCAATGTCAGATTATCGAAAGCAATATACCGTTACGTCTGCTGGACTCCTCTGGTTGCGGTGATATATAGGGCTTGTAGGTTCATCAAGAACCCGAGGAACCCAGAGCCAATAAATGAGCTGCACCCTGCAGTGCGTTTTCATTCTATACCGGGTATACAGCAATTTGTTTGCTGAAATATAAAGAGTAAAAAATTGCTATCAAGAAAACCTTTGTATTTCCAAAAAGGGCACAAGATAAGGTGTTGAGAAGCAGTGGTTATTTGCACATCTCTGAATTCCGGGGTGACCCTACTAGCATGTGAATTACAGGGCATTTCTCAAATAGATGTCTTTTTTACACACTCTCCTATATTTGGAAGGAAAAAATGTAGAGAAAGACAAGGGGCAATAACACTTGTTTTGCTAATCTATGTTCCCCCAAGTCTTCCGATAAAAATGATACCTCACTTGTGTGGGTAGGCCTAGCGCCCGCGACAGGAAACGCCCCAAAACGCAACGTGGACACATCCCATTTTTTTTAAATAAAAAACAGAGGTGTTTTTTGCAAAGTGCCTACCTATAGATTTTGGCCTCTAGCTCAGCCGGCACCTAGGGAAACCTACCAAACCTGTGCATTTCTGAAAACTAGAGACTTAGGGGAATCCAAGATGGGGTGAGTTGTGGGGCTCGGACCAGGTTCTGTTACCCAGAATCCTTTGCAAACCTCAAAATTTGGCTAAAAAAACACATGTCCCTCACATTTCTGTGGCAGAAAGTTCTGGAATCTGAGAGGAGCCACAAATTTCCTTCCACCCAGCGTTCCCCCAAGTCTCCCGATAAAAATGATACCTCACTTGTGTGGGTAGGCCTAGCGCCCGCGACAGGAAACGCCCCAAAGCGCAACGTGGACACATCCAATTTTTAAAAGAAAACAGAGGTGTTTTTTGCAAAGTGCCTACCTGTAGATTTTGGCCTCTAGCTCAGCCGGCACCTAGGGAAACCTACCAAACCTGTGCATTTCTGAAAACTAGAGACCTAGGGGAATCCATGATGGGGTGACTTGTGGGGCTCGGACCAGGTTCTGTTACCCAGAATCCTTTGCAAACCTCAAAATTTGGCTAAAAAAACACATGTTCCTCACATTTCTGTGGCAGAAAGTTCTGGAATCTGAGAGGAGCCACAAATTTCCTTCAACCCAGCGTTCCCCCAAGTCTCCCGATAAAAATGATACCTCACTTGTGTGGGTAGGCCTAGCGCCCGCGACAGGAAACGCCCCAAAGCGCAACGTGGACACATCCAATTTTTGAAAGAAAACAGAGGTGTTTTTTGCAAAGTGCCTACCTGTAGATTTTGGCCTCTAGCTCAGCCGGCACCTAGGGAAACCTACCAAACCTGTGCATTTCTGAAAACTAGAGACCTAGGGGAATCCATGATGGGGTGACTTGTGGGGCTCGGACCAGGTTCTGTTACCCAGAATCCTTTGCAAACCTCAAAATTTGGCTAAAAAAACACATGTTCCTCACATTTCTGTGGCAGAAAGTTCTGGAATCTGAGAGGAGCCACAAATTTCCTTCAACCCAGCGTTCCCCCAAGTCTCCCGATAAAAATTATACCTCACTTGTGTGGGTAGGCCTAGCGCCCGCGACAGGAAACGCCCCAAAGCGCAACGTGGACACATCCAATTTTTGAAAGAAAACAGAGGTGTTTTTTGAGAAGTGCCTACCTGTAGATTTTGGCCTCTAGCTCAGCCTGCACCTAGGGAAACCTACCAAACCTGTGCATTTCTGAAAACTAGAGACCTAGGGGAATCCAAGATGGGGTGACTTGTGGGGCTCGGACCAGGCTCTGTTACCCAGAATCCTTTGCAAACCTCAAAATGTGGCTAAAAAAACACATGTTCCTCACATTTCTGTGGCAGAAAGTACTGGAATCTGAGAGGAGCCACAAATTTCCTTCCACCCAGCGTTCCCCCAAGTCTCCCAATAAAAATTATACCTCACTTGTGTGGGTAGCCCTAGCGCCCGCGACAGGAAACGCCCCAAAGCGCAACGTGGACACATCCAATTTTTTTAAAGAAAACAGAAGTGTTTTTTGCGAAGTGCCTACCTGTAGATTTTGGCCTCTAGCTCAGCCGGCACCTAGGGAAACCTACCAAACCTGTCCATTTCTGAAAACTAGAGACCTAGGGGAATCCAAGATGGGGTTACTTGTGGGGCTCGGACCAGGTTCTGTTACCCAGAATCCTTTGCAAACCTCAAAATTTGGCTAAAAAAACACATGTTCCTCACATTTCTGTGGCAGAATGTTCTGGAATCTGAGAGGAGCAACAAATTTCCTTCCACCCAGCGTTCCCCCAAGTCTCCCGATAAAAATGATACCTCACTTGTGTGGGTAGGCCTAGCGCCCGCAACAGGAAATGCCCCAAAGCGCAACGTGGACACATCCAATTTTTTGAAAGAAAACAGAGGTGTTTTTTGCGAAATGCCTACCTGTAGATTTTGGCCTCTAGCTCAGCCGGCACCTAGGGAAACCTACCAAACCTGTGCATTTCTGAAAACTAGAGCCCTAGGGGAATCTAAGATGGGGTGACTTGTGGGGCTCGGACCAGGTTCTGTTACCCAAAATCCTTTGCAAACCTCAAAATTTGGCTAAAAAAACACATGTTCCTCACATTTCTGTGGCAGAAAGTTCTGGAATCTGAGAGGACCCACAAATTTCCTTCCACACAGCGTTCCCCCAAGTCTCCCGATAAAAATGATACCTCACTTGTGTTGGTAGGCCTAGCACCCGCGACAGGAAACGCCCCAAAGCACAACGTGGACACATCCAATTTTTTGAAAGAAAATAGAGGTGATTTTTGCGAAGTTCCTACCTGTAGATTTTGGCCTCTAGCTCAGCCGGCACCTGGGGAAACCTACCAAACCTGTGCATTTCTGAAAACTAGAGACCTAGGGGAATCCAAGATGGGGTGACTTGTGGGGCTCGGACCAGGTTCTTTTACCTAGAATCCTTTGCAAACCTCAAAATTTGGCTAAAAAAACACATGTTCCTCACATTTCTGTGGCAGAAAGTCTTGGAATCTGAGAAGAGCCACAAATTTCCTTCCACCCAGCGTTCCCCTAAGTCTCCCGATAAAAATGATACCTCACTTGTGTAGGTAGGACTAGCGCCCACGAAAGGAAATGGCCCAAAACACAATGTGGACACATCACATTTTTTCATAGAAAACAGTGCCTACCTGTGGATTTTGGCCTGTAGCTCAGCCGGCACCTGGGGGAACCTAGCAAACCAGCGCATTTTTGAAAACTAGAAACCCAGGGGAATACAAGATGGGGTGACTTGCGGGGCTCTGACCAGGTTATGTTACCCAGAATCCTTTGCAAACATCAAAATTTGGCCAAAAAAACACTTTTTCCTCTCATTTCGGTGACAGAAAGTTCTGGAATCTGAGAGGAGCCACAAATTTCCTTCCACCCAGCGTTCCCCTAAGTCTCTCGATATAATGGTACCTCACTTCTGTGGGTAGGCCTAGCGCCCACGAAAGGAAATGGCCCAAAACACAACGTGGACACAACATATTTTTTCACAGAAAACAGAGGTGTTTTTTGCAAAGTGCCTACCTGTGGAGTTTGGCCTCTAGCTCAGCCGGCCCCAGGGGGGGGCAGAAATGCCTTAAAATAAATTTGGCCCCCCCAAACCCCCCCCTCCCCGGGAGCGACCCTTGCCTACGGGGTCGCTCCCCCTGCGTGACATTGGCGCCAAAAAACAAATCCCCGGTGCCTAGTGGTTTCTGCCCCCCTGGGGGCAGATTGAGCTAAAATCGCCCAATATGCCCCAAGGGGGGGCAGAAATGGTCTAAATACAATTTGCCCCCCAGGGCAGCGACTCTTGCCTGATGGGTCGCTACCCATCTCTAAAAAAAAAAAAAAAAAAAAAAAAAACACAAAAAAATGTTGCCCTGGTGTCTAGAGGTTTCTGCCCCCAGGGGGGGCAGAAATGGCCTAAAATAAATTTGCCTCCCCCAACCCTCCTCCCCTCTGGGAGCGACCCTTGCCTACGGGGTCGCTCCCCCTGCGTGACATTGGCGCCAAAAAACAAATCCCCTGTGCTTAGTGGTTTCTGCCCCCTTGGGGGCAGATTGACCTAAAATCGCCCAATCTGCCCCCAAGGGGGGCAGAAATGGTCTAAATACAATTTGCCCCCCAGGGGAGCGACCCTTGCCTGATGGGTCGCTCCCCATCTCTAAAAAAACAAACAAACAAACAAAATAAATAAATAAATAAATTTGCCCTGGCGCCTAGAGGTTTCTGCCCCCGGGGGGGCAGAAATGGCCTAAAATAAATTTGCCTCCCCCAACCATCCCCCCCTCTGGGAGCGACCCTTGCCTACGGGGTCACTCCCCCTGCGTGACATTGGCGCCAAAAAACAAATCCCCGGTGCCTAGTGGTTTCTGCCCCCTTGGGGGCAGATTGACCTAAAATCGCCCAATCGAAATGGTCTAAATACAATTTGCCCCCCAGGGGAGCGACCCTTGCCTGATGGGTCGCTCCCCATCTCTAAAAAAACAAACAAAAAAAATAAATAATAATAATAATAATTGCCCTGGCGCCTAGAGGTTTCTGCCCCCCCCTGGGGGCAGAAATGGCCTAAAATAAATTTGCCCCCCCCAACCCTACCCCCCCTCCGGGAGCGACCCTTGCCTACGGGGTCGCTTCCCCTGCGTGACATTGGCGCCAAAAACTAAATCCCCGGTGCCTAGTGGTTTCTGCCCCCTTGGGGGCAGATTGACCTAAAATCGGCCAATCTGCCCCCAAGGGGGGCAGAAATGGCCTTAATACAATTTGCCCCCCAGGGAAGCGACCCTTGCCTGATGGGTCGCTCCCCATCTCTAAAAAAACAAACAAACAAAAAAAAAACACAAAAAAAAATTTCCCAGGCGCCTAGAGGTTTCTGCCCCCCCCCCCCCCCCGGGGGCAGATCGGCCTAATAATAGGCCGATCTGCCCCCAGGGGGGGTAGAAATGGCCTAAAATAAATTTGCACCCCCAACCCCACCCCCCCCGGGAGCGACCCTTGCCTACGGGGTCGCTCCCCCTGCGTGACATTGGTGCCAAAAAACAAATCCCCGGTGCCTAGTGGGTTCTGCCCCCTTGGGGGCAGATTGAACTAAAATCAGCCAATCTGCCCCCAAGGGGGGCAGAAATGGCCTAAAATAAATTTGCCTCCCCCAACCCTCCTCCCCTCCGGGAGCGACCCTTGGCTACGGGGTCGCTCCCCCTGTGTGACATTGGCGCTGAAAAACAAATCCCCGGTGCCTAGTGGTTTCTGCCCCCTTGGGGGCAGATTGACCTAAAATCGACCAATCTGCCCCCAAGGGGGGCAGAAATGGTCTAAATACAATTTGCCCCCCAGGAGAGCGACCCATCAGGCAAGCCATCTCTAAAAAAAAAAAAAAAAAAAAAAAAACACAAAAAAAAAATTGGCCCTGGCGCCTAGAGGTTTCTGCCCCCCCCGGGGGCAGAAATGGCCTAAAATGAATTTGCCCCCCCCCCAACCCTCCCCCCCTTCCGGGAGCGACCCTTGCCTACGGGGTCGCTCCCCCTGCATGACATTGGCGCCAAAAAACAAATCCCCGGTGCCTAGTGGTTTCTACCCCCTTGGGGGCAGATTGACCTAAAATCGACCAATCTGCCCCCAAGGGGGGCAGAAATGGTCTAAATACAATTTGCCCCCCAGGAGAGCGACCCTTGCCTGATCGGTCGCTCCCCATCTCTAAAAAAACAAACAAACAAAAAAAAAACACCAAAAGAAAAATTGCCCTGGCGCCTAGAGGTTTCTGCCCCTCCTGGGGGAAGGTCGGCCTAATAACAGGCCGATCTGCCCCCGGGGGGGGGGCAGATATGGCCTAAAATAAATTCCCCCCCCCAACCCCCACCCCCTTCCGGGAGCGACCCTTGCCTACGTGGTCGCTCCCCCTGCGTGACATTGGCGGTAAAAAACAACTCCCCAGTGCCTAGTGGTTTCTGCCCCCTTGGGGGCAGATTGACCTAAAATCGGCCAATCTGCCCCCAAGGGGGGCAGAAATGGTCTAAATACAATTTGCCCCCCAGGAGAGCGACCCTTGTCTGATGGGTCGCTCCCCATCTCTAAAAAAACAAACAAACAAAAAACAAAAACACAAAAAAAACATTTGCCCTGGCGCCTAGAGGTTTCTGCCCCTCCCGGGGGCAGAAATGGCCTAAAATAAATTTGCCCCCCCAACCCCCAATACGGGGTCGCTCCCCTTGCGTGAAATTCATGCAAAGAAAAAACTCCCTGGTGTCTAGTGGTTTCTGCCCCCCTTGGGGGCAGATTGGCCTCATCAAAATAGGCCAATCTGCCCCCAAGGGTGTCAGAAATGGCCTAAATATAATTTTCCCCCAAGGGGAGCGACCCTTGCCTAAGGGGTCGCTCCCCACCTAAAAAAATAAAAAAAAACATAAAAAAATTAAAAAAATGGTCTCTGGTGCCTAGAGGTTTGATCGGCCTAATAATAGGCCGATCTGCCCAAAGGCCTTCCCGAAAAAATGCCCCCCCTGGGAGCGACCCTTGCCCAAGGGGTCGTTCCCTTATGTGAATTTCACAAAAAAAAAAATCCCTGGTGTCTAGTGGGGTTTCAAAAGCCGGATTGCAAGCAATCCGGCTTTTGAAACCCTGGGAGAGACTTCAAAGGGAAGGAAATACATTTCCTTCCCTTTGAAGCCCCTCCGGGCCTCCCCCAGTGATTGAAAAAGAAATGCTTTTGCATTTCTCTTTCAATCGCGCTGGAAGCAGAGCTTCCAGCACGATGGGGGAGGCCCCTGTGACAAATCAGCTCGCGCTCGCACGCTGACGCCACAGGGAGGGGCGGGGGGTCGGGGGTGGAAGGGGAAGTTCTTCCCCTTCCATTGCCGCCTTGGGGGGGAGGGGGGGGCACAGGGGGGGGCGTGCTAGCGCTACCCCAAGTTCCCCTGTGCCTTGGATGAGGTGACCTCGTCCAAGGCACAGGGGAACTGTAGCCTTGGACGAGGTCACCTCGTCCAAGGCACAAAACAGGTTAAAGGATTGATTATTGGTCTGCAAGGCAAGTCTGTTTCTTGCAGAGATTTCTTTATTTATTGGATGGACATCTGGTTGTTTATAGCTTATTATTCGAAGATGTCCAGTACTGAAGTAGAGACAGTGAAGTTTCCTGAGAGGAAAATAAATGGGGAGATAATAAAGAAATTGATTCAAACTGAAATGAAGAATTGCATTCAAGAGACTATTGAGAAGGTAATGGTTCTGAATAAAAAAAGGATACGTTCAGATAATGAGTTCTGGTCTTTGTCAGATGATGATGCTGATAAAGTAGTGAAGCAAGATAAGAAACAAATGAAGACTAAGCTTGTGAATGAGGAGTCAAGAGGTTCAGTTAGAGTTGTTGGTCAGGGCACCTAGTGTATGAAGGGTGTCCTCTGTGAAAAAAGAAAGGTGTCCTTAGCTGCACAAATAGAAAAGGCGTCCTGAGAGGAGCAAAGGATATAAGTTCACAGAATGATGAATTTGGGTCAGAACATCTTTCAGGAAAGGAAGAGCAAAATTTGGCTAAAGATATTTGAAATATTTTGAGGGCAGAGAATTGGAGATAAGTTGTTGAGGAGAACTTTTTTTTTTTTTACATCATTTGGATCCGGAATTGATTACTTCCCTATTTAAAATGGGAAGGGATTCAAGAAAGGGACTTGAAAGGTCTCTGAAGCAAGTGCAAGACAAAGTCTTGGATGTTTTAGGTCCATTGGCACGGATTCTTGATAGGAGGCCTATATAATTGAGACTCCTCTAGATCTTGAGTTGGTAAGGGCAGGGAGTCAAAGAGCTTTGATTTTGTTAGGAAATACTAACATGGTGTCAGGAATCCCCAAGGTTCCTCCTGCGTTTTCTGTCAGCATCCCCAGGGATTAGGGTTAAATCATATCTCTGTTCTTGGTTAAACATTCATGTTTCTAAGTAAACATTATGTGCTGTGTTACACAATTGGTTTTATCAATGCGTGTTTTACCAATGCTTGTTTGCTAATGTGAGCAGGTGTAGACATGTGCTTCTAATTGGGTGTGGTGTAGACATGTGCTTCTAATTGGGTGTGGTGACTCATCCACATGTGGAAACTCAACTGCTTTCCTGATTGGCTATAAATAGCAGAGTGAAGCATGCCTCCCTGCTTGGCTTTGTTTTGCTTCTTGAGCTCAGCATCTGATTTGGCAGTCCAGCCCCGCTGTCATCCTCATATTCAGGACTTTTGAGGCAATTCTTTTCTGCGTTCCTGTACCAGCTGGCCCCAGGCATTCCTCCAGCACTCCGGAAAAGACTGCAGCTAAGTGACTAGTATTCTCCAGGGAGTTTGTTCTTTGAGCGCCACGCTTTCCTAGAACAGCTGGTGTATTTCAGACATTCTATTTTGGCAAAGTGCTTATCTTGAAGAGACAAATGCATTTCTGAACATTCTACATCATTATTGTAGTTACTTGCCTAAATGTGCTTCAGGAAATCTGTTCCAGCTCAAGTACTACAAAAAGTGACAGTGCAATTTTAAATGAGCATTTACGTGACTTCTTTCTTTCTCTAATAGCATAACTCCTGGATTTACATTGTCATTCATGCCTGTGTTTCAGGTTTGAAGAATTTGCTTTTGAAGGGTTTTTCTCACACACAGTGAAACCGAACCAAACTGTGCCACCCTAACTGTTTAAACCCAGAGTGGACATGTGTATTTCTTGGATTGTCTTTGTTCCTTTTAGATTAACCCTATGCATGCAGGAAAGTTATATGTGATCTAATTAATGCCCTTGTTTGTCTTTCTTGTGCATGATAAGTGCAACCACAGTTCTAATTGTCGTGTGCAACGGTGAATCCCAGTGAAGCCAGCCCTATTGTCGCAGTACTTATTGTTATGGTACTCAGTTTGGGTTTTTGGTAATGCAGTGTTAGTAATTGTGCCAACAGTCATTATTATCCAAGAAAAGTGCTGGAGCATCCTGGTGTTCTTCTACCACTCCTGTGCCCATATCAGAGAGATTCAGTTTCAAGGAAGTTGAGTGCACTAACTCTATTATCACTCTGTCAACAACTACCTGCCCCCCCGAAGATACAGGGTGCCTGGCTGGACCGGCAAGACATGGCAGTGTCTCTATCTCTTTCACTTCCCTTTTCCTTTTGGGACACCTGCCGGGGTTTCTGTGTCCACCAGGAAGTGCCGAGAGGTGTTCCAGGAAGTAGGGGAGCATACCATCGCCCCTCCCGACATCCTGCTTTTCAGGTGAGTGGCCCCGTCTCGACATACGACACACAGCGTGTAATGCTGAGAGAAGGAAAGCAATTCTAATGACAATTAATCATAAATTAAGTGATTTGACGGCTAAGGAGACTAGTGATGATCCGAAAGGGTTACTGTTTGGTGAACATATGGTTCAGAGTATAGGAAAGTATGTATCTACATTTCTGGCTTTAGATTAGGCTCAATACAATATGTGTAGGATGTTCATTGGAAGTGTGTTTGGAAGAGCTGGCAGAAGGGGACTATATGCCAGCCGAGGATTTTGAAGGTCCCATTTTGGTCAGAAAAGAGGAAGAAATTACCAAGGAGGTGCGAACTACAACTTTTACCCTCCAAGAGGTAGAATTCAATGAGATAGAAGATATGGGTCTTGAGGCCAAAGTTCATCAAAATTTCACTGTGAATATGGCCACTATTTCTGTTTTTCCAAAGAAAGATGGGAGGTCATTTAAGGTTCTTCAGGAATGAGTGGGAAAAGATTACTCAAGATCGAGTTTTGGAAACTATTCAAGGTATCAGAATAGAATTTTTAGAAGCTCTATATCATTGCAACCAACCAAACAAATTGTTTTTGAACAAGAAACAAGAGTTAGTAGTAGAGAGGGAAATCGCAAATCTGTTGAAAAAAGTGGCAATTATGTCAGTAGGAGTGGAAGATGTTGTGTTTCTAAGCACTCCTTTCTTAGTAGAGAAAAAGGAGAAGGGATGGAGACCTTTTATAAATTTAAGGGATTTGGACAAATTCCAGATATACAAACATTTCTAGATGGATGGTATCCATCTTTTGAGGGACATGCTGGTAAAGAATGATTGATTGGTGAAGTTAGAACTCAGAGAAACTTACTTTTCTATCCCAGTGTCCATGGTCAGTCAAGTTTATCTTTAAAGTCAGTGGAAAGGTCAGATTTTTCAGATGTTTGTCTTCCTTTTGGTCTAACTTCAGCTCAGTAGTAATTTTTTTTCTAAGGGAAAGAGGAGTGCGATTGATTGTTTATATAGATGACATTTTGATGTCTTAGAGAGTGGACCAACTCATCAAGGATCTCCAGTTGACGTGGACCCGCCTGCAGACTTTGAGTTTCTTAATGAATTTGGAGAAGTCAGTTTTGACTCCATCTCAAAGTTTGGTGTTTCTAGGGTTTTCAGTAGATACTGTGAAGATGATATTGGGGGTCATTACAACCCTGGCGGACGGTGTAAAAGCGGCAGTAAGACCGCCAACAGGCCGGCAGTAAAAAAAGGGAATTATGACTGTGGCGGAAGCCGCCAACAAAGACAGCCACTTTAACACTCCGACCGCCACTGCGGTACAGACAAACAGCCTGGCGGTCACCGCCAACAGACAGGTGGGAGACAATGTACCGCCCACAGTATCACAACCTACCAATCTGCCACCTTTTCCGGGGCAGATTCACCGCGGATAAAAACACGGCGGAAACAGCCATTTCAAAGAGAAACCTCTCACCTCTACACACTCCACGAGGAACGACGACACCATGGAACCGGAACTCCAAATTCTCCCTGCGATAGTCTTCCTGCTCCTATACGACCATCATCAATGCCGGCGGCGAAGACAACGGTGAGTACTGCACCTACGACATAGGGGAGGGGGAGGCAAAAGTCAGGGACACATACACGCAACACCCCCACCCCCACCCCGACCCTCACCCACTACAACACACACACCAATGCATATCCAAACATTACAGTAACAACCCCCAACCCCCCCCGGAAGAATGCAAAGACAAAAGGAAATGAGTTCAACCATTGTAATATATCAAAATACAGTAAGCAAATATATACAGATATATATACACATTCAACAAAATATATATCACGATTAGTAGTGCAGGTAATGCACCATTCATTGTACGTGGACCACTGGGCCCAAAATGCATGGGCGAGGCCCACATCAGACACCTTATCAAAATGGAGAGAACACTGCTGGGGCATCAGATAGAAATACATCAGGCACCTCAGGGGGAAGGGAAGTGGGGGCACCTCAGCCGGATGAGTGCACCACGCCAGATCCACGAGGGGGCTCCATGCCCATTGATGTATCCTGGGGAGTGCAAAGCCACAGGCTCTCAAGTCCCTACAGTGGGTGGTTTGCCCACTGTACCATCCTGGGGAGTGCAAAGCCACAGTCTCTCAAGTCTCTACAGTGGGTGGTTTGCCCACTGTACCATCCTGGGGAGTGCAAAGCCACAGTCTCTCAAGTGGGTAACAGTCTCCACTGGTTCTGAAGGGGGACTGGGGCCTAGAGTGCTTCATCCTGTGAAGGACAGAGGTAGTGGATGCATTTCTTCACTGGTTCTGGAGTGGGACTGGTGCCCAGAGTGCTTCATCCTGTGAAGGACAGAGGTAGTGGATGCATGTCTCGACTGGTTCTGGAGGGGGACTGGTGCCCAGAGTGCATCACTCACCCTGTGACGGTCCCAGTTGCATCACTGCCTCTGCCGCCCATGGGGTAGCGGTGCTTGCCATGGCAGTCTTTGCCCTGTTCAGCGGTGCTTGCCCTGTTCAGCGGTGCTTGAGTTTGCAGTTTCTGACCTGTTCAGCGGTGCTTGCCCTGTTCAGCGGTGCTTGCCATGGCGGTCTTTGCCCTGTTCAGCGGTGCTTGCCATGGCGGTCTTTTCCCTGTTCAGCGGTGCTTGAGTTTGCAGTTTCTGACCTGTTCAGCAGTGCTTGCCCTGTTCAGCGGTGCTTGCCATGGCGGTCTTTGCCCTGTTCAGCGGTGCTTGCCCTGCTCAGCGGTGCTTACCATGGCGGTCTTTGCCCTGTTCAGCGGTGCTTGCCCTGTTCAGCGGTGCTTGCCATGGCGGTCTTTTCCCTGTTCAGCGGTGCTTGAGTTTGCAGTTTCTGACCTGTTCAGCGGTGCTTGCCCTGTTCAGCGGTGCTTGCCATGGCGGTCTTTGCCTTGTTCAGCGGTGCTTGCCCTGTTCTGCGGAGCTTGCCATGGTGGTCCTTCATTGCCCAGCTGGGCTGGGGCTGGCGGTCCTTCATTGGGCAGCTGGGCTGTGGCTGCCGGGGCCCTCCTGGGCAGCTGGGCTGTGGCTGCCGGTGGCCTCCTGGGCACTGACTCTGGCGGTGGCCTCCTGGCCAGTGACGATCGGGCTGACGGTGGCCTCCTGGGCAGGGGGGGTGATGGCGGTCTTCTCCGCCGTGCTGCTCCTCCCAGACTTTGGAGATTTCTTCTGCCCCTTCCCCACCTTGGGAGGAGTCACAGCTGAGTCGACACTCCCCCCGGGACCCTCGTGAGCGGCTTTGCTGGCTGGAGTCTTCACCCTCTCCCTCCGGGCACTGTCCAACTTCTGGTGCTTCACAGGGGGGGGGGACTGGCTGTGCTGTGGCTCCGTGTCACACTGGCTGTCCTGGTGGCCGGTGCACTCCACATACCTGTAACAACAGGCACCACTGGTCCCGTAGATTTTTTGGCTGAGGTGCTAGTACAGGACCTATGATTTGCAGGGGGGGATGGGAAAGAGGTCAAGCTTGGTCAGGAAAAGTTTCTTAGGAACACTGGGATGGGTAGGTGGAGGGGGTTTGGGAGTGGAGGAAGAGGTAGTGGTTGTAGGAGGTGTACGTTTGGTGACTTTCAATGAAGGTGCATGCGCTGGAGGCTGTCGTGAGGTGGATGGCTGTTGGGTGGGTGTGTGCCTGCGTTTGCGTATCTTGGGAGGGGGCGTCACAGACACACTGGGAGAGGACACAGGGGACGTGTAAATGGGAGTGGGGGTGGTGAGTGCAGGTGAGCGTGGTGTGGTGGTGGGTGTGCTGGTGCGGGACGTAGTGGCTGTAGTGGTAGTGCATGCAGGTGAGAGTGTAGATGACACTGGGAGGGAGGAGGGAGACGACGAGGAGGGGGACACAGTGGAGGCAGTGGATGTTGCTGTGTCTGCATGTGTGTGATGCTTGGGTGAGTGCCTGTGGGATGTGTGGTGCTTATGTTTGCCTGACCTTCCCTTGTGTGTTGACGTTTGTGCATGCTGGTCTGATGGTGTGCTTGGGATAGGCTGGGGTACAGGGGATTGGGTCTGGGTGGAGGAAGTTGGAGGGGGGAGGCTAGAGACAGGGACAATGGCTGCCATCAGTGCTGAGGCCAGAGTTTGCAGGGTTCAATGAAGGGCAGCCTGACCAGAATGAATGCCCTCCAGGAATGCATTTGTGTGTTGCAATTCCCTTTCTACACCCTGGATGGCATTCAAAATGGTAGACTGCCCAACAGTGAGGGACCTGAGGAGGTCAATGGCCTCCTCACTGAGGGCAGCAGAGGTGACAGGGGCAGGGGCTGAGGTGCCTGGGGCGAAGGTGATGCCCACCCTCCTGGGTGAGTGGGCACGGGGCGAATGCTGAGGGGCTGCTGGGAGGGCGGTGCTGGTAGCGGGGGTGGCGGCTGTACCTGTAGAAGTGGGGGGCACAGATTTTGCCGCCACCACAAGGGAGTTCCCATCGGAGGACGAGTCCATGTCGCTGGTTGCTGATCCTGTGACCGCCGTGAAGCTCCCCTCGCCCTCCGTCCCAGTGGTGTATTCCGAGTCCGTGGTGTGGCCCTCCATGGTCATGTGGGATGCAGCTCCCTCGTGCTCCGGTGCCACTGTACCTCCGCCTGATGATGCTGATGCACACAAGAACAGGGAGACCACAAAAAGGGGGGGGCGACAGAAGAAAGACAGGTTGAGTGCATTGTTTACCGCTACAGTTGGCGGACAATACAGACACAGAAGCCCCCTGCACTACGCTGCACTGTTGGGCTCTACAGATGCAATTCCTGGGATATATCCTACAAGGTTATGGATGACATCTGCACACATAGATGACACAGGGGCATATATACCTGTACTTGGCACTCTACACAGGTGGGGTGGGGACCACATGGCTGCATTACGGAGGGGGCCTAGCCTACGGAACTCGCCGTGGCCTAGGGAAACCCACAGCCCTCCTCCCCCACCCAGATACCTTCACTGTGCGCAAAGTCCGCTGAGTGTTGTTGTACTCACCCCCTTGTGTCTGCTGTGATGCCCTCAAGCGCCCATCCAACTCAGGGTGGGCCACCGCCAGGATCCGGAACATCAGGGGGGTCATGGTTCGACGGGCACCCCTCCCATGTTGGGAGGCCATCCCCAGCTGAGCCTCCGCCGTCTTCTTGCTCCAGCGGCGAATGTCCTCCCATCTTTTCCGGCAGTGGGTGCTCCGTCTGTGGTGGACCCCCAGGGTCCGGACGTCCTTGGCGATGGCACGCCAAATATCCTTCTTCTGGTGGGCGCTGACCTACATGAAATGTACAGGGGAAGAAGAGAAGTCATTACCAACTGCACCGTCAAGGTGAGTGGCCCACATCCCTAGCCTTGCCATGTGGCACATGCATTCACAGACCTTCATGCACGCAGAACTGCGCCCCCTTCCTTCTTACAACCAGCCCTCTCCACACAGGCATAGCCCATACAACGTGCTTCTTGTGTACATACCTGTTGGTCTGGAGGACCGAAGAGTAGCGTGTACTGGGGGAGGACCCCGTCCACGAGCTTCTCCAACTCCTCTGCAGTGAAGGTAGGGGCCCTTACCCCAGACGCACGAGCCATTGTCCCTTCAAGACCGAGGTCACAGCAGCACTTGCAGTGTAGGTCCTATCCTGTTGATGATCAGGTATCGAGTGATTGAGCAGCTAGAAAATGGCGGTCACGTCCGCGGCGGTGCGTACCATCACCGCCGGCGTCCTTCGTCATTGGCTCCTGGGACCCATAGGGTCCAATGTTAACCAATGCAGCATTACGCCACGGTCTCCCATCGCCTACCGCGATGGTGTAGAACGCCAGCACAGTTACCTCACATCCCATTGTCCCACATTAGAGGTCAGACAGCCGCCATTTCAGGGGCCCACATGGCCTGATTCACAACTGCGTCACACAGACCTAGGCCTTGTCGCACTACACAAATACAGGCCAGATTCTGTGTATGAATGGTGTTCTTTGTAGACCGTGGGTACATACCTCTGAGTTGTTTGACTCTGTGGTCGCTGTTGTCCTTCCTAGGCACCGTCCGCTGGGACATGTGAGGAGATGGCGGAATCCTCTGGTGTACCGACCGCTGGTGGACCTGTTGACAATGGCTGAGCGACATTTGATCATCACCTACAGGTTTGACCGTGCCACAATCCAGGAACTGTGTACTCATTTGGAGCCAGACCTGATGTCAGCAATCCGCCATCCCACAGGGATCCCCCCTCAAGTGCAGGTGCTATCAGTGCTCCATTTCCTTGCAAGTGGTTCATTTCAAACTACAGTGGCCATGGCAGCAGGGATGTCCCAGCCTATGTTTTCCAACGTGTTGTCAAGAGTGTTGTCTGCCCTTCTGAAACACATGCGGAGCTACATCGTTTTCCCTCAGGTGGAGGATTTGGCTACAGTTAAAGGTGACTTCTATGCCCTTGGACATATCCCCAACATCATAGGTGCCATTGATGGGACCCATGTAGCTCTGGTCCCCCCTCACAGGAGTGAACAGGTGTACAGGAACCGGAAGAGTTATCATTCCATGAATGTACAGATGGTATGTTTGGCAGACCAGTACATCTCCCAGGTAAATGCTATGTTCCCTGGCTCTGTGCATGACGCCTACATCCTGCAGAATAGCAGCATCCCTTATGTGATGGGTCAACTCCAGAGGCACCGGGTGTGGCTATTAGGGGACTCTGGTTACCCCAAACTGTCATGGCTACTGACCCCAGTGAGGAATCCCAGGACCAGGGCAGAGGAACGCTACAATGAGGCCCATGGGCGGACTAGGAGGGTGATCGAATGCACCTTCGGCCTCCTGAAGGCCAGGTTCAGATGCCTCCATATGACAGGTGGTTCCTTATTCTACTCACCAAGGAAGGTGTGCCAGATCATCGTGGCCTGCTGTATGCTTCACAATCTGGTTTGCGACGACAGGTGCCTTTTCTGCAGGAGGATGGTCCAGATGACGGTGTTGTGGCAGCTGTGGCACCTGTGGACAGTGATGAGGAGGAAGCAGAGGAAGAAGACATTGACAACAGGGACTCAGTTATCCAGCAATATTTCCAGTGACACACAGGTGAGAACACATTCCTGCCTACTACAAGTACTTTCACACTTCTACCTCTATCCTGTCTGTCGATTTCAACCAGTATATGGGAAATGAGTTGTACATTTCCATTACGGTTTCACAGGTGTGGTTACCAAAGTGTGTCATCTGCTTAGATTCCTCATGGACTTGAGATGTGTTACATAGGTATGTTGACATTACATTTGAGAACGGATTTTGTCACTGTCATTGCTAATACACATTTTCAAAATCACAGACTGACTCCAGATTGTTTTGTGCTTCAAGGGTGTTTATTGAAGTGCTAAATATTGGAGGGGGGTGGTAAAAGGGTGAGGGGTGATGGTGGAGGAATGTCCATGGCAGAGTCCAGTCTATTAGTCTCACAGGTGCACTGCTCATATGGGCATAGGAAGTGGAGCTGGGACAGTTCCAATATGGATAGGGTTACAAAGTGGGACAGTGGGATGACAATCAGGGCGGTCTCATTTCTTGGCGGGGGTCTTGGCATCGTGCTCCGTCCTGTACCTGGATCTCAGGGACCACTTGCGGGGTGGTTCTCCGTCGGCAGGATGAGGGGTGCTGGTGTGGTGGTCCTGTGGCGGTGCCTCCTGTCCACTAGCGCCGACGGAGGTGGTGGGCAGTTCTTCGTCCATGCTATTGTCAGGGGCCCCTTGGAGTGCCACAGTGTCCCTCCTGGTGTTAAGTATCTCCTTCAGCACCCCTACGATGGTGCCCAGGGCAGTGCTGATGGTTCTGAGTTCCTCCCTGAAGCCCAAATACTGTTCCTCCTGCAGGCGCTGGGTCTCCTGAAACTTGGCCAGGACCGTTGCCATCTTCTCCTGGGAGTGGTGGTATGCTCCCATGATGGAGGAGAGGGCCTCGTGGAGAGTGGGTTCCCTAGGCCTGTCCGCCCCTGTCGCACTGCAGCCCTCCCAGTTCCCCTGTGTTCCTGGGCCTCCGTCCCCGGGACCGTGTGCCCACTGCCACTGCCCCCAGGTCCCTGTTGTTGTTGGGGTGGTGGGTTATCCTGGGTTCCCTGTAGTGGTGGGCACACAGCTGATTGACGTGTCCTGGGTACGGAGGTATGGGCCCACTGGGTGGGTGCTGTGCTGGTGTTACCAGAGGGTGGAACGTCTGTGGTGGCCTGTGACTGGCTGTGGGGAACCGACTGTCTCGAGGCCCACGATGGTCCGGGCTGGTCATCTGGATCCAGTTGGACAGAGCTGCTGTAATCACTGTGGGCCTCTTCAGTGGGTGGGGTAGAGATGTCTGGACCCTCCTGTCTGGTGACGTTGGGTAGTGGTCCTGCAGGGGTGTAAAAGCATGATTATTGCATCTGTGTGTGTCATGGTGTGCAATGGGTGGGTGAGCGTGTACCCCAGTGCTAGCATTCCTGTGTGCGGGCTTGTGTGATGATGGTTGAGGGGGGTGTTATGGGTATGTGCAGTGGGCATGCTTTAGTGAGGGGTGTCCATGCTTTGTTGTGTCATGCAGGGCTTGGTGTTGGGATGGGTGGTTTGAGATAGTAGTACATGTGTGAGGAGTTGGAGTGATAGGTGAGGGGTTGAGGGTGGGGGTCTGTGATAACATGCAGGTAGGGTGGGGGAGATGATAGTTAAAATTAGACTTACCAGAGTCCATTCTTCCACCGACTCCTCCGAGGCCCTCAGGATGCATAATAGTCAAGACCTGCTCCTCCCATGTTGTTAGTTGTGGGGGAGGAGGTTGAGGTCCGCCGCCAGTCCGCTGTACCGCGATGTTGTGTCTGGAGACCACGGAACGCATCTTCCCCCGTAAGTCGTTCCACCTCTTCCTGATGTCATCCCGATTTCTTGGGTGCTGTCCCACTGCGTTGACCCTGTCGACTATTCTTCGCCATAGCTCCATCTTCCTAGCTACGGAGGTGTGTTGCACCTGTGATCCAAATAGCTGTGGCTCTACCCGTACGATTTCCTCCACCATGACCCTGAGCTCCTCCTCCGAGACCCTGGGGTGTCTTTGCCGTGCCATGGGGTGGTGTAGGTGATGTGTGGGGTGGTGTATGTGGTGATAAGTGTGGTGATATGTAGTGGTGTGTGGTGTTTTGTGCGTGGAAGTAGTGTGGGTGATGGTGTTGTGTGCCTCTGTATGGTGGGGTTGTCTATGCTGTGCTGTCTCTCTGGCCGTCGTCTACATTTTTGGTCGTAGGGGTTTGTGGGTGATGTGGGTGTGTGTTTTATATAGTATTGATTGTGTGGGAGTGGTGTGTGTATGTGTCTCAGGTGTGTGTATTTTGAATTGTCCAATGTGGCTGTGTTTTGGAGATGTGTGTGTATTTTGAGCGCGGCGGTGTGTACCGCCAATGGAATACCGAGGTTGAAAGACTGCTGTGTGGATTCGTGGGTCGTGATAGCATGGGCGTATTTCTGTTGGCATGACACTGGAGGTTTTGTTTTCGCAAGTTTATCACTGACCTTTGGTGTGGCGGACTTGTGTAGGTATCTGAATTTTGTCAGATTTCGGGATGTTCCGCGCCGCGGTGGTGTGTTGGCGGTCTTCTGCACGGCGGTAAGCAGCTTTTACTGCCAATGTTGTAATGACCCCCATTGTGTTTAACAGTAAAAAAGGTGAACATGATAAGGAAGGAAGTTTGCTACGTGTTACAGAAGTAAAGTTTAACTCTGAGAGAGTTTGCAAGACTGCTAGGATTCAAGATATCTGAATGATTTTTCGGATTGGAAGCTTTGCAGGAAGTATTTTCTGAATAAAGATGATGTTTCGGGTCCTTTAGAGGTGGACATGTTTGCCTGCAGATTAACTTACCATATTCAGAGGTATTACAGTTGGCTTCCAGATCCCGGAGCTTTAGCAGTGGATGCTTTTCAGAATGACTGGACAGAAATGAGAGTGCATGTTTTACCCTGTTTTATGATGATTCAGAGGGTTCTGCAGAAGTTGAGGATATAAGTATGTCAGTTGGTGTTGGTGACTTTATTTTGGGTGTCACAAGCACGGTTTCTGATTTTGTTCGAATTGGCATAATATTTTCTTTTTATTTGCCAGGGAGGGCAGGTCTTTCTGATAACTTGGATGGAGAAGAGCATCCTATGGTACAGTCGGGAGTTTTGAATCTTCTTGTTTGGAGAGTGTCAGGAAAACGTCTGCTGTGTCAGGCCTTTCAGGAAAGGCTGGGGAGTTGTTCAATGAGTTTTGGGCTTCAGGTACCAGGCGCAAATACAAGGGGATCTGGAATATGTGAGTTTGTTGGTGCTTACAAAGGGGTTTGGATCCCATGGATGCACCTGTTGTGAATGTAGAGAATATTTTAGTGGAACAGTTTGAGAGAGGATTGTCTCGCAGGTCCATTAATTGTTATAGGTCGGCAATTTATGCGGGTCATAATCTTATTGAGGGTCGTAGTTATGGTAATAATGTTTTGGTCTGTAAAATTATGAAAAGCATAAGGTTGAGGAGACCACCTGTGGCGAGGTATAAGGTTTTTGGGATGTGAACAGAGTACTCTTTTTGTGTCATAGTCAAATAACAAGTATTTGGAGCTCAGTGAGTTAACAATGAAGCTGGCTTCTTTGTTGTGCTTGATACTGTGTCACAGAATAGCTGATGTGAAGGCTTTGGTGGTAAGTAATAAACTTTAGGATCTCTTGGGGGTAACTTTTGAGATAGCAAAAAGAACAAAAACAATGTTGGAAAATTTGATTCATGTAAATAACTTTGCGCGACATGATGTATGAAAGAATGTGAGTCCAGAACTCAAGAGCTGAGACCTGATGGAGTGGATCAATTATTAATTTCTTTGGCAAAGCCTTATAAGGTGGTAACAATAGCAACTATTGCTAGATGGATGAAATGGACAATGTAAGAGGCAGTTATTGATTTACAAAAATGTTCTTCTCATTCCATGAGAGGTGTTATGGCAAGTAAGGCATTTTGGAAGGGTGGTAGGTTGGAAGACATATTAAAAGCATCTGATTGGTCTAATGCTGAAACATTTGTAAGACATTAATGTAAGGTGATTGGACATGTGGTGTTGGAAGGCTACCATCATGAATAATTATATCCTCTGGTCTTGTAATGAAATGGCAATTCTCCAAGTGTAATGAATAGAGAAGCTGGACTTCATTAAAGACATGGAGGCATGCATTATCCCACCCTCTACTCTCTTTCTTTTTGGGAGTAAAAAAAAGAAAGAAAAATTAATTAGAGGAAAGGGAATGGTTAACTTATTTGCTTTTCTTTGAATGTTTTATTGAGGAAATATTGTATTGGATGGTTTAGTAGGTTGATTTTTGAATATTTGAGGTACAAATAATGTAATGGAAAGCAATTAATATTTTGTGTTTTGATTTGTACGGAGCAACCAATGACTTCTTTGTGTTGGGTGGATGACGTGAGAACTGCACCTACTGAATGAAGCTTGGATTTGCAATTAAAAGCAGAAGAGGATTCTATTTGAGCACTATTTATGTGTTAATGGTTGTCATTCTAGAATGTTCTTATGTGTTCTTTAATGGACTGCTTTCTGGACTGGCATTAAAGGATGTTGATGCATAATGCTAGCCTCTGTGTCTTAATTGAAATCTAGATTATCTATTCATTACACTTGGAGAATCACCACTCTTCACTGGAGTACTCATTTAAGCATGTGCCACTGGCTAAGGGGGGACCTCACTTATCCTCCTCTCTGTGCTTTAGCTCAATGGAGGATCATGGGTTCAATGATGGAAACAAGTATTACACTCTCAGCAGTTCATTTACTGCCTGCAATTTTAAATGCTGAAAAAACAAACCTAATAATCATTCACAGATCAGATCTTTGCTTTTTACATTTGCTGAGTTGGGTGGAACCAATGAGCTATCAATGCTTAACATGCTGTCATGGATGAAACAACATTTCAGGGGATTTTGAAAGCCCCTGTTCTGTCAAACGCCCAAAAAGCTAATCAAATTGCTTTGCTAGAGAGTATAAAACCTAGGATGAACAAAATGACAAAGACTTCAAAATGGTGCCCCTGGAGTCATCATCTAGTACTAATGAACCAGGCAAACCTTCATCAAATGCACCTGATTTTCATTTTATTCTTTGGAAAATATAAGAGGAAACAGGTACAAAATATGCTTTTTGGTGGAAGGCAAAAGATGAGGTCAAGGCTTGTTTTGAAAGTGTGTCATTGTGAAAAAGACTATTTAATGTCCTGAGGAAAGTTGCCTATTGTTAAGATCATTGACAATCTGTCTCTCAATTATCATCCAAGCTAAATATTGTTACTAACGTCACAACAGCCCTACTGGGAAGGAATAACAGGGCCGTACTGGGAACTCAAAGCAGCCAGACCAGTCCACATATGGAGCATAGCAAGTGACCCTGACCACTACAATGGGGCTTAGGGAAGTACTCCCTTCCCAAGAACATTTTCAAAAAAATGGCAAAAACAGTGCATTCTACAGCAGATGTTTCATTTTGAATGCAGAGCATGACAATACAGCAGTCTTTATTGGTGCTCTTCAAAGATTCCCTCACCATCATGCTCTAACAGTGCCTCTCATTTCTCCATAGCTTTTCTCTCACATCTATTTTATTTGTTTTATAGCGCCTCTCTTACCAGCATAGGGTGATGGAGCACTTTACATCACACACACTTACAGAGACAGTGATTCATACGTGTGTAAGTCAGTTTATACAGAAAGTTATCTAAGACAAAGGGCACAACAAGGTCTATGATATACATTTCATCCATGCTGGTAGGCATTTTTTAAGAGTGCCTGGTCTGGGGATGCATAAACTCAGAGTTTAGAATGTAACACAGTGGGTAGGATTGACTCTGCTAACAACAGTTTATTTCTACACAAACTCATTTTAGAAACATTAGGATAATCAAAGACTCGAAAAAACATAACTTTCTAACCTGTACCGTGCAATCTGCATGCAGCTCATTGATGACAGTTCATAACTCACTGTGCTAGATCATGATTGTAAATATGAACTGCACAGTAACAAAAACATCTCCGTGACAAAACCAGTATCCCACTGAGCATTGCACAGGAAATACTGTTCTGCAATCTGCATAGTACACGTCCTTTGCAGCAGGCATATTAACCCTCTGCACTACCTTAGATTAGTCAAAACCGCCACTCGACAAAACTCCGATCTCTCTTCAGCAGGTTCATGAAGGTGGCGGAGCAGGGGTTTCTGGTAGGTTTGTGGAAGCCTATGTGGTGGTTGATGTAGCCTGCTCCCAGAATGCAGGATGAGCAACTTGCATTGGCATCTCTTTAGAATCAGTAGCCAATGGAGGTCTCTGAGGTGTGGGATGATGTGTGATGGTTGAGGTAGAATGAGGACAAGACTGGCTTTAAAGTTCTGGATGTTTTGGAGTCTATGGAGGAGGTACTTTATGATGGTTGTATTATGGAACTATGCTTGCCAGAACAATGCATGCCTTAACAACAGCGTTCGGAACCCGGACCGCGTCGTTTCCAGACATGCCTTTACAACAAATTTTGTTGTAAAAGCATGCCTAGTAAAGGCTTGTGCAGAAACACATGCGAAACGACATGTGTGTTTCTGTTAAGCAATCCCCCACCTCCCTTCGGCCCCAAACTACCCCTACCTCTATTACCTAAACTACCCAACCTCCCTACCCGTCCTGGGCTCTAGAAAAAAATACTATCCAAACCCACCAACCCTGCCCCTATAAACTAAAGTACCCTGACCCCCAACCCAACCTGAACTCTAAAAAAAACAAAAAACGACCCAGACCCCTCCTCCCCTGCCCATAAAACTAAACTACCCCGACAACTCCCACCTGCCCTGAGCCCTAAAAAAAACCTACCCCCACCCCTAAAAAGAAAACTACCCCAAACCCCCCACTCGCCCTAACAAAAACTACCCGACACCCACCCCTAAAAACTAAACTACCCTGACACCCCCACCCACCTTAAGTCCTAAATAAAAAAAGAACCCAAACCCCCCACTCCCGCCCTAAAAAAAAATAGCCTGATCCCATACCCTAAACCTTTGGAAAAAAAATACCCGAACTCTCCAAACCCGCCTCTTAAAAAAAAATAGCCCTTGATGGACCCCCCCACCCACACTAGTCCTTTAATCCATTCCCCACCTGTGCCCCGCCCCACTTACCTCACCGCGTCCTCCGTGTCCTGTCCCGAACAACACATGGCTTTTCATGTGCCTTAAGCACACACATGCGTAGTTCAGCACATGCGTGGTTAAGGCACAGAAAAAGCCATGCGTTGTTCGGGCAAGCGTGGTTACGCTTCCATGGGAAATGTCTGAGTCCTTAAGGATGCGTTGTTAAAGACATTTCCCTTTTATGATTTCTGAGTAGAGGGACTCCACAGCCGATTTCCTTGAGTGAGGAGAAGAAGAGTGGAAAGTGAACCCATTTGTCCTGCTAGGTAGGATGGAGCCAATCCATCTGAGGTCAGTTCCGTTGAGTACGATGTCTAGCAGTCTGGCAATGAGCATGTGGTTGGAGATGATGCTGAATGAGGTGTAGAGATCTAGAAGTATTTGCGCTGCTGTCTCCCCCTGATCTGGGAGGGCCTTGGTACTGTCAGTGACTATGACAGGTCTGTTCCGATGGCATGGTTGCTGCAGAAGCTGGATTGGGAGTTTTTCAGGAGGTGGTTTTGTTCCAGGTAGGTAGATGATGTCCTTTTCAATGACTATGGCTGGAAACGGCAAAAGGGAGAGGCTTCTGTAGTTATTGAGTTTGCTGGGTTTTTTTCAGTAGGGCATCGACCTCTGATTGTTTCCAGTTTTCGGGGAAGATGGCCTTGGTCAGAGAGGCATTGAGTAGGATGGTAAGTTCTTGGTTGACCCTGGTGGTTCTGAGTTTTCAGATGTGGTGAGGACAGGGGTCAGTGGGGGCCCTGTCGCAGAACAGTCACCGATGCCTTTGTCACAAGCCAGCTCGACTACGGCAACGCCCTCTACACTGTCACCTCAACTAGAAACATTAAAAAAACACAACTCATGCAGAACACCGCCGCCATTCTGGGCCTCCCACGCCAAGAACACATCGCCCAACACCTGAGGACCCTCCACTGGCTACCGGTCGAGAAGCGAATCACCTTCAAGCTACACACGTACAAGGCCATACACAACAGAGGACCAGCCTACCTGAACCACAGTGTCTCCTTCCACACCCCCGCCACATCCCTCTGCTCCACCCAGATGGTCCTGGGCGCCATCCCTTGCATCTGCAAATCCACCGCCAGAGGGCAATCCTTCCCCTACATTGCAGCAAAGAGCTGGAACAACCTCCCCCTGCAGCTCAGACAAAGCTCATCACTCACCATCTTCAGGAAGAACTTCAAGATGTGGCTCTTTGGCTGAGGCCTCTCCCTCCCCCAATCCCCCCATCGCCTTGAGACCCTCACGGGTGGGTAGCCGCTCTTTACAAAAACTGATTGATTGATTGAGTATATTGCTCTCATTATGGTGGTGCTTTCCTCAGTAGTGATGGGGCCCAGGCAATAAGTAGGGGTTCCGTTGTGGGTGTGGGGTCGGTGTGTTGGTCATCAAAGAAGTCAGCAGCTCTGCTTTGGGCATTAATGTTCCTGTAGATTTTGGCATTTGTGAGGCTGTTACAGAGGTCCTGTGAGTGAGTGATGTTGTTCAATGTGAATGCATGGTTGGAAAATTCATTCACAACACTGAAGAGCTCTTTGCTGCTGTGGTAGCTGGTTTCAAAGTGTGTTGCCAATGCCTTCTTCTTTGTGTCCCATAGCTGTCGGTGGTAGCGGCTGAGGGCAGTTTTGAAGGTGATTGTGTCTATGGTATCTCTGCTAGTTCGCCATTTCCTCTCAAATGTTTGAAAAGGCCTTTGGTCCTTAGTGTTCCAGTTGGCTTGTTTTGTGGCTCTCCAAGGTCTTGTGCTGGTAATGGTGTAATGCTGGTCACGCAGTCTGTGAACCAGTTGTTGAAGTATATGGCGTTTCAGTCCTGGTTGTTGGAGTGATTGGGTAGGATGGTAGCCAGGATTTCTGTCCATTTGATTCTGTCGCTGGAGGTGAAGATGGGGTCACCCAGGCTTTCAAGTAGGTGGGTGGAAGTGAAGTCATTGAGGGGAATTTTAAGTCACCCAGGAAAATATAAACCTAGGAGTGAAATGAGATGGGGTCAATGGAGTCGGCAATGGAGTTGAAAAAGCGGGTTCATGTTCCAAATGGTCTATAGCAAAGGTGCCCCTGATTGTTGTTTTTCTGTCCAACTGGAATCTGAATTTTAGGTGCTCCATGAGCAGGAGAGCATTGTCCATTGTGGTGGTGAATAAGATGAACTCTGTGGATGATGGCGATTCCTCTGTTTGGCTTGTTGATGCAGTAACGGTGGGTGATCCTGTAGACTGGCGGTACTGAGGTGGCAATATCGAGGTGGAGGATGGGTTCAGCCAGGTCTTGGTGAGGAAGATGATTTCTGGCTCTAGGGTGGGTAGATGCTGGGTGGGAGCAGCAGCAAAAGAGAGTGGTACAGAGGCTGAAAAAACATCTGGAGTCGGCAGCAGAAATGGGCACAGAGGAAGGAGAAAATGGGGCAGAGCAACAGAGGAAGGATGAGAAAACAAGGCAAAGAGGATGAAAAAACAGGCAGCGGAGGGAGAAAACGGAGCACAGAGATAAGGGAAGGATTTTAAACGAGGCAAAGAAGATAAAAACATGGGCACAGAGGAAGAAGAAAACAGGCACAGAGACAGGGGAAGGATGAAAAACGAGGCCACTCGGATGAAAAAAGGGCACAAGAAAGGAGAAAATGGGAGACGAAGATAGTGAAAGGATGAGAAAATGAGGCCAAGAGGTTGAAAAAACGGGCAGAGAGGAAGGAGGAAAAGGGGCAAAGAGATAGAGGAAGGATGAAAAACGAGCGCTAGAAGATGAAAAAACAGGCACAGAGGAAGAAAAAACGGGCACAGAAATAGAAAGAAGTAAACGAGGCAAAAAGGATGAAAAAACGAGCAGAGGAAGAAGAAAAAAAGGCGCAGAGATTGAAAAGCAAGAGAGCGGGGAGCAGCAGCAGAGAGGCAGAGGACGCTCGGCCAGGGCAGTCCAGGAGGCCAGATAGAAGCAGGTAAGAAGAGATGGGTCTGGGCACATGCTCAATGGGATCGTGCTGCGTGTGCCATTAAATAGATCTTGGGAAGTGGGAGAGGTGCTTGGTGGTGGCGGTTGGGGCTTGAGGGAGGCGAGAATTAGTGTTATTTAGGGAGCGGTAACTGAGCTACATTCTTATGATATAGAAATTTGTGATCAGCCTTGTGAGTCAGCTCCTTTGAGTGCAGTAAGCAATTCTCAAGTTCCGTTTCTAAAAAACACATAGGCCCTCATTCTGACCTTGGCGGGCGGCGGAGGCCGACCGCCAAAGTCCCGCCGTCAGGTTACCGTTCCGCGGTCGAAAGACCGCGGCGGTAATTCTGACTTTCCCGCTGGGCTGGCGGGCGGTCGCCTTCAGACCGCCAGCCAGCCCAGCGGGAAAGAGGCTTCCACGATGAAGCCGGCTCGGAATCGAGCCGGCGGAGTGGAAGCTGTGCGACGGGTGCAGTTGCACCCGTCGCGTATTTCACTGTCTGCGCAGCAGACAGTGAAATACATTTAGGGGCCCTCTTACGGGGGCCCCTGCAATGCCCATGCCAGTGGCATGGGCACTGCAGGGGCCCCCAGGGGCCCCGCGACCCCCCCTACCGCCATCCGGATCTCGGCGGTCCGACCGCCGGGATCTGGATGGCGGTAGGGGGGGTCGGAATCCCCGCGGCGGTGCAGCAAGCTGCGCCGCCGCGGAGGATTCAATGGGGCCGCGGTACACTGGCGGGACCCCGCCAGTGGTGCCGGTCCGACCGCGGCTTTACCGCCGCGGTCGGAATCCCCATTGGAGCACCGCCGGCCTGTCGGCGGTGCTCCCGCGGTCCTCCGCCCTGGCGGTCAAAGACCGCCAGGGTCAGAATGACCGCCATAGTGTTGGCTTCCACTCAAGCTGAACTTTTCCATCTTTTCCTCCTTGCTTCTGGGAAAATAAGAGACTCACTTGGAGCTTCTGGCCATATCGGCTTAATTATATGAACCTAAGTCCACAATGACTTCTACGACAGAGACCCATAACAGCCTTTCATTTTGCTCCGGACATAGTACCTATTTGTAGTCTGAAGAGTTCAGGATGTATGAGCAATTACGTATAGATCAGTGGGCATGCCACACCAGTGAAATTTCTTATATATGGAATAATCATGGTTACAAGAAACGCATAAATGTTTGATCCAAATCGACAGAAATTCCCAATATTTGTTCTTCAGGAAACCTGGTTGCTGGAGAGAAAGCAGGTTACGAAAGGAAAAACTGGTTACAGGTTACTGATTATGTAATCTCTTTAAAAAAAACTGCTTATTACCACAACCAGGGTCACCCCTCAATTGACCAGCTGATCTTGGCATCTGTTCTGTATATGAAGAAGGTTGCTTTCCAGTTATCATATTCCTTTTGTGTGGGAGCTTACTTAGTTTGTTCTTTAAGTGGATATCATCTACTATTATCATTCCAGACTCATGGCAAGGCGCTGTCATAAAGCTGATCCGTAAAGAAAGGAAGTCGGGATACTTTGTTTACTTGAAACTATATCAGAGAATTATGGGAAAATTATCTTAATTCACCTTCAGGGCATTTACGTCAGGTATTATTCCAAGCGAACGTGGGGGCTTCACCGACAGTTACTCCACATTTGATGACTATTTGGCCCTTTGGACCGCAGGAAGGAAACCCATTTTATCAACTGGCATATTATGCTGCTGCTTTGTGGACTTCTGTGCCGCTTCTGATTTAGTTGAGTGTGCAAAAACATTTAGGGGCATATGGGCATATTTATACTTGGTTTGCGCCGAATGTGCGTAAAAATGTTTGACGCACATTCAGCGCAAACCTTGCCCCATATTTATACTTTGACGCCCGACCCCGCGGACGTCAAAAATCCTCTGTGTGTGTAATTTTTGGGATGTGGGAAACCGCCATGCGTTAATGACATGCAAGGTAGGAGTTCCCGTCCAAAAAATGACTTTAAGGCCTGTGTGCCTTATTTATACTCCCACGTCATTTTGACGCACAGGAGGGGGCGGAGCTTAAAAAACGGCACCCAGCCTGATGTGCGCAGTTTTTTAACGCCTGGGTGAGGACAGGCGTTAAGGGACCTGTGGGCTCACTTCCATGGTCTCTGACCATGGAAGCAGTCCAGAGGTGCCCTTCCCTGCCCCCAGGGACACCCCCTGCCACCCCCACCTACCCCTGGAGGTCACCCATGGATGGGGGGACCCATCCCAGGTAAGTACAGGTAAGTTGAGGTAAGTATATATATATTTCTTTTTAAGTGGCATAGGGGGGCCTATTTTGGCCCCCCTACATGCCACTGTGCCCAATGGCCATGCCTAGGGGACAGATGTCCCCTGGGCATGGCCATTGGGCAGGGGGGCATGACTCCTGTCTTTGCTAAGACAGAAGTCATTTCAATGGGGGTTGTGCATCAAAAAATGGCACAAGTCCTGTTTGAGCCATGATTTTTGCCTCAAACCTGACTTGCATCATTTTTTGATGCACAAACCCCATTTTCCCCTACGCCGGCGCTGCCTGGTTTGAGTCATTTTTTTTTAACTCTGATCAGCCCGCAGCACCAGCTAACGTCAATCCTTAAATAAGGCGCCCGCATGGTGCGTAGGAATGGCGTTAGCCGGCGATACATTTTTTTACGCAAACCAGCGCCAGCGCTGGTTTGCGTCAAAAAGTATAAGTATGGGCCTAAGAGTTTCAACATCCCAAAAGACCTAATATACATGATCCAGCAGTTTCCATGGAGAAATTGGGTTCAAGTAGGCCTGGTTTTGTTGCATTTGAGCAGGTTAAGACCTATAGGTTCTTGAGTCTCACCTTTGCAAATGATCTGAAATGGAATATATAGGGGGCAGTTTTAGAAACCTCCATGGTGACCACGTTCGATCCTCTTAAAAGGTTTAATGCTCGCTGTTGTGCCTTATCAGCTGACCCTTTAAATAAGCAAACCTTGGCTAAGCATATCCCACAGGCTCTATTTGGAGCAGAATTGTCCTTTCTTCAAAGCTCTGGCATTAGCGGGGTGGTAAGCTGGAACATTGCAGACTATTTAACCAGGGGTAGGTGTAGAACTTGATTTTCCTTTATTGAGAGTTCCGATATGGTGCTGGTGCAGGAAAATTGGTAAGTGACTGATATCAAGTGCAACGGATACAGTTATTCCATTGCCACTCAAGCGTTCAGATCCAGGAAAGAAAGAGGAGGATTATGAAATAGACTGAATCTATCACTGAACTGTGAGGTGACCCTCGATTCTGTAGATAGTTGTGGGATACAAGCCTTAGTGGTCAAATGCGGTTACAATTTTAAGTTATGCTTAATTAACTTTTATAATGATTAGTTTTCTTATTCTAATAATGCAAACTATAAAAGATTGCTTGAAGTAGTAGATTTGGTTATTAAGAAACACTGGAGTTTGTTGCAGTGTGCAAATATAATTTTATGTGAAGATTTTAATGCTGTTTTACATATTTGATATAGACTTCTAGCTGCAGATTCCTTACCTTAGAATTTCTCCCAGTCAGTCTGGATCCAGAGATTTTTGTGGAGAAGTACCCTTGCACGCTGCCTGGAAGCATTGGTCACCTTCGCATCCATTGTCGGCACCTTGCATGCCAGACATGATATTGCAGGTCCTATATAGGCGCCACCCTGGCATACTAACACCATTTCTTTTCTTTCTGTGCCAGCCAGCGCACATCCAAAGAAGAGATACCCCTTATTCACTTTTTGACTGGTCTTTTTTGACTGTTGAAGATTTTTGAGTTTCTACACCCCTGGTGCATCAAGGATGTCATGACGCAAGACCGGGTTCAAGTCCTGCGGATCCTGTCATCGGGCAATGTCCATGATGGATCTGCACCTTGTGTGCTTGGGGTGTTTGGAGAGCGACCATGACCTGAAGTCGTGCTCTGAGTGTTGGGCCATGAATCCAAAAGCTTTGAGGGAGCGGTCCCTAAAGCTCATTGTGGACCGGCGCTCAGCTCTGCATTGGTCCTGATCTTGGTCGAGAGCACGGTCCTGAGAACCATTGCAGAGCCCTCATTCTTCATCCTCCCACTCCAATTCCTCAGGAAAGTCGGGTAAGTTGAGGCAAAAAAAGAAGTCGAAGAAGAACAAACATTCTGTGGATTCACCCAGTCTGTCGGCCGATTTAACAAGGGAAAAGGAATGTCGTTGTTCCAGGCCTCTATCTTTGAAGCCTGCGTCTGGGTCAGCTCCACATATTCCTGAGTTTCTGGGAGCCGGAGTGACCCCTGCCAAACTCTATGAGTTTTATCAGGCCATTCACCTCGTATTTGGACAGTCTGAAACCACCAGGGTGCCTTAGGGCCCTTCAGAGTCGGCAGGGGCCCCGTGGGTTCTGCACAGGCAGCTTCGGCCCCTGCTTCAGGGTGCACCATGGATTAGTTCCTGGATCCGAACCTGCATTAGTTATACCACCTCAACCTAACCTGACGATGGTTCCGACATCAATGCCCGTGCCCTGGTTGGCTTTGACCTCATCCTCATTGCCGACTGCAACCCAAAGCCGGACCGGCGTCAAGCGACGCTGATTCTGACTTTGACAGGGACTTTGCTCCCTATTTTGGATCCTGACCCTTATTCTCTTGGGTTGGGATACAGTGAGGATTGGGACAGTTCGCTGGACCTTTTGGAATACAAGCTGGAAGATGCCATGGACTGGCGGATGGAACTGGGGGAAGCCAGTGGTCTAGACACTTCTCCTGACACTGGCATGCTTTCTCCCCCTCCCGTGGCTACGGAGGAGGGAGTGTCCTATTCATCGGTGGTGAGAAGAGCAGCCAAGATCCTGGGCCTAAAGCTGCCTTCAGTGGCGGTCAGGACTAACCTCCTGACAGAAGTGCTTCAGCCTAGGGCTTCCACTTCTGAACCCCTTTTGCCCTTTATAAAGCTCTCACTGATGTCCTGCTGGAGATCTGGTCCAAACCCAGCACAGCGGCTCCTGTGAACAGGACTATCACCCCCGTAATAGACCCACTGGAAATAACCCAGTGTTCCTAACGCTACACCCAACACATGAGAGCTTGGTTATCCAAGCCTCCATGTCCCTAGGCGCATTCCCTTCTGCACCCCCCTATAGGGAATTCAAGAGGCTGGATCAGCATGGGAAGAATGTGTTTTTTTCCTTCAGCCTGGTATTGCAGTCTGTAAACACCACTTGCCTTTTAGGCCGTTACACCCATACTTTATGGGACACTGTTGCGCAGGAGCTGCCACAAGTCGCTGAAGAGGCCCAGGCCATTCTCTCCCAAGCTGTTGCTGAAGGGAGCAAAGTTCACAGTAAGATGTGAGATGGATACGACTGACTCACCAGGCAAATCAGTTGCATCAACTGTGGCCTTGAAGGGCCACACCTGGTTGAGGACGTCTGGCATTTCGGGGGATGTCCAATCTACCCTTAGGGACATGCCTTCTGATGCCACCCATCTCTTCCGAGAGAAAGCAGACTTGGTGCTCGAGTGCTTTAGGGAGTCCTTGGCTAAGGCCAGGTCCTTAGGCCTCACAGCTGTCCCTTGACCCCCTCAATCTGCTTCTCCCCCCTTTCGTAGCCACAAAAGGGGTAGCCAACCATATCCGTTCCCCTCTAGCCACTGTGCCATGAATGCTGCCCAGCCTCTCTGTGGCCGGGGATGTGGGATCCAATGCCCCCATGGATCAGGGAGCCAGTGGTCTAGCCAGTACACCGCACCTCTTCTCTGCTGTGGCCTCCAAACATTCCTTGTCTGACACTTACCCACCAGGGACCAGTCATAGGCAGGATTCACCATCACCTGCCCTGCTGGCAGTCCACCACGTCAGGCAGGTGAGTTTTACAAATAGTCTGAAGGGGCTACTGCCTCCCCTTCAAGACCACCGCTCCCTCCATGCCACCATCCTACGATTGGATGACGAAGGATCACCTCCGCGAGGAGGTTATGGATCTCTTGGCAAAGGGAGCCATAGAGAGGGTCCATGTGCCAGAAGTTGGTTGTGGTTGTTATTCCTGCTACTTTCTGGTGCCCCAAAAGTACAAGGGCCTCTGCCCTATGCTAGACCTTTGGTCCTTCAATCTCTTCCTCTGGAAGGAATTCAAAATGCTCACTCTGGCTCAAGTTCTATCTGCCCTGGACCCAGGAGACTGGATGGTAATGTTGGATTAGCAGGACGCGTATTTCCATATTTCCGTCCTGCCTGCCCACAGATGTTACTTGCAGTTTACGGTAGGCCACAAGCATTTTCACTTCACCATGCTCCCCTTTGGCCTTACTAGTGCCCCACGGCTGTTCATCAAGGTGATGGCGGTCGTCTCAGCTCATCTGCACAGGTCATGGGTTTCAGTCTTTCCCTACCTCGACGACTGGCTGTTGGAGGGCTCGCCCCAGACTGTCGTCTCCCACCTCCAGACTACGGCGGACCTCCTGGATTTGCAGTGGTTCACAAAAACTTGCCGAAATCACATTGGACTTCCTCTCAGACGCTTGTTTAAAATTGCTCTGACAAAACATGCATGTTTGAAATAAAATAATTTGCTTTGCATATTTGATTTGATTTAGTTTGATTTATAAGGTGCACAAAAGGTTTTATTAATGTATCAATTGTATTAATGTGCCTTAGGCTTTCTTTACTCATTTAGTTTATCCCCTCTTACCTGAATTCTTTCTGTAGGCAGCAAATGTAATGTTGAATGTCCTATTGTGTTCCAGGAGAAGAGCATGATTCTAGTTTAGATAATGTAACAATATTTGTTCTAGATGTCATACGGAGCAGGAAACTGCCCTCATGTGAAATTATATTAGCTTAGTTTATTATGTGCCATGGGATTGAAACTGTAAATTTCAAATGATTAGAAAATGTAATATTTTATCAGAACCCTCTAACTGGATGAAGATGACAACACACTTTTGCTGAGATAATCTCTGAATGTAACAGAACTTGGTGGTGCCATCTGCAGTGATTAGATTCTGAAACTGCTGCCCAGAATGTGCCCACCTGAAGGACCAATCGAATGGACTTTTGTTCTTTTAATTAGTGAAGAACTTTGAAACTGAAGTTATTTAATCTGGAGACCCCCTCAGAGTTAGTTCACTCTTGCCTTGAAGCTGTCTAGAACTCTGTCTGTTTACGTCTTACGTCTGCTGTTCCATTCTTTTCTCTAAGTTCCCTGATGAGTTTTCTCATCATAGTATTAACTGCCCTATTCTGTTATGTGGTATAGCACTATTAAGGCCAACTAATTCTGGACTGCTGATTGTCCTATGTGCAGCCCGTGTTCTGCACTGTCCTGATGCTGCTGTCAACCGCTGAAAAAATATAGTGACCTTTCTACCTTGATGAATAAACGCTGTCTGCTGACCCATGAGGATAGGTGTGACTAAGGCCCTCATTATCACATTGGCGGTAAATCCCACTTACAGCCATGCCGACTGCCGCCAACATAACGCCGCCGCGGTGGATAACCGCCAACCATATTATGACGCACACATACCAATCCATCACTATACAGCCACACACACAAGTCCGCCAGACAAAGGTCAGTGATAAACTGGCGGTATCCAAACCCACACTGTTATGCTAACAGAACTATGCCCATCACATTATGACCCATGAATCACTGCGGCGGACATTCAATGGCAGTAAACCATTGGCGGGACATACCGCGGCATTCAAAATACACACACTCAAACAAAGCTACACCACATTGGACAATTCAAACTACACACACCTGACACCCATACACACACCCACACCACTATAAAACACCCACTCACAATATCCACATCCCTTTACAACTAGACATAATTTCCACCAGAGAGAGATACAGCAAGAGCACCCACACAACCAGAGCCACATAACACCATCATCTATACACCATCCATGCACCTTACATCACACACCCCAACACATCACCCCACACCACTCACACTACACCCATGGCACCAAAACAACACCTCAGGTTCTCAGAGGAGGAGCTAAGGGTCATGGTGGAGGAAATCATCTAGAGCCATGGCTATTTGGATCACAGGTGCAGCAGACATCTATTGCTAGGAAGGTGGAGCTATGGCGGAGAATCGTGGACAGGGTCAACGCTGTGGGACAGCACCCCAGAACAAGGGATGACATCAGGAAGAGGTGGAATGACCTACGGGGGAACGTGCATTCCACGGCAGCAAGACACTAACTAGCTGTACAGAGGACTGGTGGTGGACCCCCCACCTCCTCCCTCACAACTAACAACATGGGAGGAGCAAGTCTTGGCAATCATGCATCCTGAGGGCCTGGCAGGAGTAGGAGGAGGACTGGACTCTGGTAAGTCAACTCTCTATTACTATCACCCCCCTACATGCATGCCATCACAAACCCCCACCCCTGCCCTCACTCCCATCACTTCACCACTTCCCACATACCTCACCATCACAACGCACTCATCTTAATACCAAGTCCTGCATGCAACACCAATGCATGGATACCCCTCACAGACATGCATGGACACCTATCACCACTACATGCACACTGGAGAGAATCGCCTAGCCCACCAAATAGCAACTCACACAAAGGCAAATCTGCCAGAGCAACAACAACTATAGAGGGCAACACACCCATGCACAATATGTCACTCGCAGAAACAATAACACTGCATTCACATCCCCACAGGTACCCCAGCCAATGTCACCGGAGAAGAGGAGCCAGCAACATCCAGTCCCCTCCCAGAAGAGGCCCACAGTGAGGACAGCAGCTCTGCTCGTCTGGATCTGGATGACCAACCTGGTCCATCACGGATCTCCGGACAGTCAGTTACCCTGGCACAAGTCACACACCACCACAGAGCCTCCCCCTCAGGAAACACCACCACAGCACCCACCCAGCGGGTCCATACCTCTGTCCCAAGGACACGTCAATCAGCAGTGTGTCCACCACTACAGGGACCCCAGGCCACCCCACAAACACAGAATGGTCAGGGACCTGTGGTCAGTGGCAGTGGGCACACAGTTCAGGGGACAGAGGCACAGGACAACTGGGAAGCTGGGAGGACTGCTGTGTGACAGGGGGAGGACAGGCCCAGGGAACCGACTCTCCAGAAGGCACTCACTGCGATCCTGGGAGCATACCAACATTCCTAGGATACATTGGGCCAGGTACTGGACAAGTTGCAGGAGAACATGCGGCTGCAGGAGGACAGTACCTGGGGATCAGGGAGGACTTGAAGGACATCAACACCAACCTGGTCTCCATTGCAGGGGTGCTGGCAGACATGGCACAGACTACGAGGCAGGCAGTGGCACATCACTGGGCCCCTGACACTAGCCAAACCGATGAACAGCCCTCCCCCTCCGCTGCCGCTAGTGGACAGGAGGCCCCACCACAGGACCAACACGCCACCACCACCCCTCCCCCTGCAGAAGGAGAACCACCCCGCAAACGTTCCCTGGGATTCAGGTAGAAGCCACAGACTATTGCCAAGACCCCTGCCAGGAAATAAGACTCTCCTGCTTGTCACCCTTGTGTCCCACTTTGTCACCCTGTCCACCTTGAACTGCTATTGCTCCCCTTCCTATGCCCCCTTGGACAATGCACCTGTGATACAAATAGACTGGACTCTATCCTGGACTTTACTCCATCATCAACCCAGCCCATTCCACTACCCCTCTACTTCTTAGCACTTAAATAAACACTCTTTGAAAAAATACAAGTATGGAGTATGTCAAATAATTTAAGTATGTATTCATTTTTCCAGGTTTAAACATTGCAATTCAACTGTACAGTAATGTATACATAGGAAAGACCTGCAGTTGGCTGCAGTCAACACACCAGGAGTGATAGTGGGGCACAAATATCTGCAAATAGAGATGCCAAAGGGTACAATGAGTGGCCATAGAAGTGAGAAAAACAGCCTGGCAGTGACAATGTCAAACACAAAACTGTCAATTAAATGTGAATTTACACTGTCTTACCTGTGTGTCTTAGGAAGTGCTAACGAATTATTGCACTTCTGTTGTCCACATCCTCATCCTCTGCCTCCTCATCTTCAATGTGGCCAAATCCTTCACCTGGGGGAATGTGTTTAATCAGGGCAGACAACACTCTGGTCAGCACTATTGAGAACATTGGCTGAGAAATTCCTGCTGCCAAGCCCACTGTCACTTGGAAGGAGCCAGTTGTCAGGAAATGGACCACTGTTAGTACTTGCACAAGAGGGAGGATCCCGGGCGGGGGGGGGGTCACGGATAGCAGAGATTAGGTCAGGCTCCAATTGGGCACACAACTCTGTGATTGTGGCCCTGTCAGTCTATAGGTGAGGATAATGTGCCTGTCCGCCATTGTTGCCAAGTCCACCAGGGGTCTGTACACATGGGGATGTCTCCATCTCATATTCATCCGCAGCGGTTGTAATCTATGGGGCAAAATGGTGAGCAGATGGTCATTATCTCTTAATTCCAACCACTACACTTCAATGCATGTTGTGATTTTAACAGTATTTTGTTGGAGATGTCCAAATGGTGCATTTGTGTACTGTGACACGGTGATGATCCATGGCCTACCCCTCCTCGGAAATGGTGTCTGCCTGTCCTGTATGGAGGGACAGGTGGAAATGAGGTAATTCTGCTGATGTTGTGCGCCGTTGCGGGAGGCGGTCGAAAACCGCCCTGCAACCCCTCATTGGTTTACATTGGGCCCTATGGGGTACAGTGGCCAATGGTGATGTACGTCGGCGGTGGCGGTATGCACCGCTGCGGACGTCACCCCCATTTTCTATCTGTTCACTCACTTGCTACCTGACCTTCAGCAGTAGAGGAACTACACTGCATGTGCTGCTGTGACCTGTGTCTGGAATAGACCATGGCTCGTGCGACTGGGGAAAGGGCCCCTGCCTTCACCTCAGCGGAGTTGGAGAGACTGGTGGATGGGGTCCTACCCCAGTACAGAATGCTGTATGGGCCTCCAGACCAACAGGTGAGTACACCGTGAGTATGATGCATGGTGCATGAATGCATGGAGTGCTGTGTGTGAAGGCCTCATGTAGGGGGGTGTGGTGGATGGTCCCTGGGCAGCATGCAGCATGTATGGTGGGCCATGTCTGTGCTAACGGGGATGGGAAAGGGCATGGTGGGTCATGAGTGTAACAGGCAGGACGGTCGGACTTATACCGTTCCCTGTGTCCATTTCCCTGCAGGTCAGTGCCCATCAAAGGAAGTGTATATGGCGTGCCTTCGCCAAGGACGTGAGGACCCTGGGGGTCTATGGCAGGCAGAGCACCCACTGTCGGAAACGGTGGGAGGACCTGAGACGCTGGGCACGGAAGACTGTGGAGGCCCAGTTGGGGATGGCCTCCCAACGTGGAAGGGGTGCCCGTCAAACCCTGACCCCCCTGATGTCCCACATACTGGTGGTGGCCTATCCGGAGCTGGATGGGCGCTTGGGGGCATCACAGCAGCCACAAGGGGTTGAGTACAGTACCCCAATATACAGCTTGTTCCTGGTGGGGTGGGATCCGGGTGGGGGGTGTGGGCTCTGTGGGTGGCCCTAGGCCAGGCCTGATATTGCAGGGTTGGTCCCATGTTGGGCAGGGTTCTGATGTGAAAGTACTCCAACCAAGCTAGTAGGCATCCACTACTGGGCAGGGGTCTGTGGGTCTCAGGTATGCTGCAATTGGCTTTAGGTGTCCCTATCCATGGCCTGGTGACTAGCATTGTGACTGGTAGTACATTGTCTAGTGCATAGGTGTCAGGAATAAGACCATGCGCAGTCCAGGTCCCGCCCGAAACTCCACTGCGCGGCTCTGCAGCGCTTTATGCGCACCACTTGTTCCAAAAGTGGCCGTCAGCGTCATCTACCCTGTGGCAAAGCTCATAGAGCTGCAGCTTCAGGACATTGGTGGACAAGATGCACTTATTAGTGCTATTCCATGAAGGGACTACAATTCCCATGTTTTTAGAGGCAGCAGCCATCTTGGGGTGTGGCAGGCCTATAAAGCCCAGCCACACCCAAGCACGTTGCTCACTATTTTGAAGACTTCGATGCAGTCAGACCTCGTGGGGGGTTCTCTAAAGAAGAGCAGAGTTCCTGCATGGCAGAGTGACATCCAATCGAAGTATCCTTGTTTCCATGGCGATTTAAAAAACGAGTAGGTCGTACTCGTAGCGGTAAGGCCTTGATGAATCCAATTTTGGAGGAAGTCATTACTTCCAGAAGTAAAGCGCCCCTTAGCACAACGAGCAAAGCATTTTCAGTTTCCAGAGTACAGTGGCCTTGGCGCGACAATCAAAGGCGTTTCAGAGCACAGATGTAAAGCGTTCTTTGCACGACAATTCAAGTGCTTCAGTTCACAGATGTAAAGCGCTCTAGGCACGGCAATTCAAGTGCTTCAGTCCACAGATGTAAAGCGCTCTTGGCATGACAAATCAAGCGATTCAGTCCACAGGTGTAAAGCGCTCTTGGCACGGCAATTCAAGCGCTTCAGTCCACAAATGTAAAGCACTCTTGGCACAGCAAATCAAGCGCTTCAGTCCACGGGTGTAAAGCGCTCTTGGCACGGCAATTCAAGCGCTTCAGTCCACAGGTGTACAGCGCTCTTGGCACAGCAATTCAAGAGCTTCAGTCCACAGATGTAAAGCGCTCTTGGCACGGCAATTCCAGAGCTTCAGTCCACAGATGAAAAGCGCTCTTGGCACGGCAATCAAAGCGCTTCAATCCACAGGAGTAAAACCCTTTTGGCACAACAATCAAAGTGATTCAGGCCACATGAGTAAAGCGCTCCCTTAGCATAACGAGCGTAGCGCTTCAGGCAAGACAAGTAAAAGCGCTTCCTGGTATTATAAGTAAAGTGCTTCAAGTTCAATGAGTAAAAACTTTTCAGCCTTTATAGTTGTGAGTGTGAAAGTATTTTTGGAGATAAGCAAATCATAGTTTTCATTGTTTTTTGGAAAGCATAATATGTGAAAAGCACATTAAATTATTTGAGATTTTCTAGGTCATGAGCAGAGGTTTATGTTATGAATGCATAGATGTTACAGGATTGATATTCTGAGTATGATCATAGTCCAAAGCTCTTGCCATCTCTTGGTTCTGAGGTCGTGGTTTATTCTTGTTCCATGATGATCATAGTCCAAAGCTCTTGACATCTCTTGGTTCTGAGGTTGTGGTTTATTCTTGTTCCATGATGGGCATAGTCCAAAGCTCTTGCCATCTCTTGGTTCTGAGGTCGTAGTTTATACTTGTTCCATGATTCAAAGAAGAGGCTTTGCCCTCATTTCAATAGGGGTCTCCATCTGATATCGGAGACGCATTTAGTCAAGAGTCTATAGATGAGTTATATTTCTATGAATGAGTAAGTGCATATTTGTTCTAACCTTTTCTTTTCAGATCTCTCTCCCTGCTGTTCCCTACCATAATTCCCTTCCCCCGACTGGCTTCATCATAACTCTGTGCTATAATAGCTTTCTGAGTTGGTGACGCTGGAAGGTGGGCCTTTTGTTCAGCAACATGCAGATCCTGAGGAAAGGACACTGTGACAATAGGGCTGTTTCCTGTGTATCACCCTGTCTTTATGTGCATTAGCATCATCTGGCTGAGGAGCAGAGGCACCGGCGACGGAGGGAGTTACATCCCACAGGACCCAGGATGCCGAATCCAGCAACGGTGAGGGCACCAGTGGGACAGAGGGTGAGGGGAGCACCATGGTGGAGACAGGAGGGGACATTTCGGACACGGATTCCTCCTCTGATGGAAGCTCTCTGGTGGTGGCTGATACCTCTGTGCCCACCCTAGCTACAGGTACAGCCGCCACCCCCGTACCAGCACCGCCCTCCCAGCAGCCCCTCAGCGAGTTTCCAGTGCCCGCTCACCCAGGAGGGTGGGCATATCCTTCACCCTAGGCACCTCCGGCCCTGCCCCAGTTAGCCCTGCTGCCCTGAGTGAGGAGGATATTGACCTCCTGCGGTCCATCTGTGTTGGGCAGTCAGCCATTGTGAATGCCATCCAGGGGCTGGCAGCCCAAATGCAACAGATAAATGCATTCCTGGAGGGCATTCACACAGGCATGGCAGCCCAACATAGATCAATCCAAGCGCTGGGTTCCTCTCTGATGGGAGCCATTGTCCCTGTTTCTAGCCTCCCCCGTCCAACTTCCTCTACTTAATCCCATTCCTCTCAACCCCAACCTATACCAAGTACACAGTCAGACGAGCAATGACCTAGGACAACACACAAGAGTGGACATGGCAAACACAAGCACCAAACTTCATCACACAGGCACTCACACAAACACCATCCAGAATCAGACATACCAAAATCCACTGTCTCCACTGTGGCCCCCTCCTCCTCCTCGTTCACCTCCCTCCCAGGTTCGTCTCCACTCACACCTGCATGCACTACGTCCTCATCCAATACCCCATCACCAACACACCTAACAGCACACTCCCCTCACTGGCAGTCACCACCCCCACTTCCATGCACACGTCCCCTGTGTCCTCTGCCACTGTGTCTGTGCCCCCTCCTCCCTAAGTACCCAAACGTAAGCACTAATACACCCAACAGCAATCCACCGCACAACAGCATCCAACCCATGAACCTGCACCCAAACACAGCAGACAGACACCTCCTACCACTACTTCTTCCTCCACTCCCAAACCATCTCCCTCTTCCTGCCCCAATGGCCCTAAGAAGCTTTTCCTCTCCACCATTGACCTCTTCCCTACCCCTCCACCCCATCCCTCACGTCAGGCCAGGGCGGTCAAAACCCATGCAAGCACCTCAGCCACCCAGTCCACGGGTACAGTAGTGTCCACAGCTACTCCAGGTGGGAGAGGATCCCGGGCACCAGGCAACCACACTGAAAGGGTGCCTGTACCAAGTGCTGCAAGGAAGGGCAAGGAGGCACCCCCAGCTGCTGCAAGGAAGGGCAAGGAGGCACCCCCAGCTGCTGCAAGGAAGAGCAAGGAGACACCCCCAGCTGCTGCAAGGAAGGGCAAGAAGGCACCCCCAGCTGCTAAAAGGAAGGGCTAGGAGGCACTCCGGCTGCTAACAGGAAGGGCAAGGAGCAATCCCCGGCTGCTGAAAGGAAGGGCAAGGAGCAGTCCCCAGCTGCTGCCAAAAGGAGCAAGGAGCCATCCCCAGCTGCTGGCAGAAAGGGCAAGGGGCTTGCACCAGCAGGCAGAAAGGACAAGAGGCCTGGTGCTGGGACTCAGTCGGAGCCCCCACCACCAACCATGGTGGTTCAGCCATCCGAGGCTGCAGGGGAAGGGCTAGAGCCTCCCCCCACCACTGACAGCACCGCCACCAGCGCGGCCACCAGCGCGGCCACCAGCACCGCTAGCGCCGTCACCAGCACCACTGCCAGCAGCTGTCCGAGGCTGCAGGGGATGGGCTGGAGCCTCCTCCTATCACGGCCAGCACCGTCACCACGCCGCCACCACCACAGCTGTCAGCAGCAGCAGCCCCAGCGGGCAGCCGTCTGAGACTGCAGGGGATGGGCTGGAGCCTCCCCCACCACTGCCAGCACTGCCACCAGTACCACTGCCAGCAGCAGCAGCCCCAGTGGGCAGCCGTCAGAGGCTGCAGGGGACGGGCTGGAGTCTCCCCCCACCACTGCCTGCACCGCCACCAGCATCACTGCCAGTAGCAGCCGCCCCAGTGGGCAGCCGTCCGAGGCTGCAGGGGATGGGCTGGAGCCTCCCCCCACCACTGCCAGCACCGCCATCAGCACCACTGCCAGCAGCAGCCGCCCCAGTGGGCAGCCGTCCGAGGCTGCAGGGGATGGGCTGGAGCCTCCCCCACCACTGCCAGCTCCACCAGCAGCACCACCACTGCCACCATTGAGCAGCCGTCCCTGCTGGCGGACAGTGTGTAGTCCTGCGTCCATGGGCTGTTGTGCGGCCAGGCCCCAGCAAATCCTGAGGGTCTGACACCCATGTGAGAGACTGTGACCTTGCACTCCCCAATATCTGCATCACAGGGCACGATGCCCCCTCCAGAACCAGTGGAGAAGTCATCTACTCACCCCATCCTCCCCAGGGTGAAGCTCACTCGGCACAATGCCCCCTCCAGACCCAGTGGAAGAAGCAATCCACTCACCCCATCCTCCCCAGGATGAAGCTCACGGGGCACAATGTCCCCTCCAGGACCAGTGGTAGAAGTCACCCACTTGAGAGACTGGGGGCTTGCACTCCCCAGGATCAAGCACAGGGAATGTAGCCCCCTCCAGAGCCAGTGGGCAAGTCACCCACCTGAGAGACTGTGGTCTTGCACTCCCCATGACCAAGCAGTGGGCAAATCACCCACTTGCACTCCCCAGTACCAAGCAGTAGGCAAGTCACCCACTTGAGAGACTGTGGCCTTGCACTCCCCAGGACCAAGCAGTTGGCAAATCACCCACTTGAAAAACTGTGGCCTTGCACTCCCCAGAGCCAAGCAGTGGGCAAATCACCCACTTGAAAGACTGTGGCCTTGCCCTCCCCAGGACCAAGCAGTGGGCAAGTCACCCACTTGAGAGACTGTGGCCTTGCACTCCCCAGGACCAAGCAGTGGGCAAAACACCCACTTGAAAGACTGTGGCCTTGCACCCCCTAGGACCAAGCAGTGGGAAAATCACCCACTTGAAAGACTGTGGCCTTGCACTCCCCAGGATCAAGCACAGGGCATGTTGCCCCCTCCAGAGCCAGTGGGCAAGTCACCCACTTGAGAGACTGTGGTCTTGCACTCCCAAGAACAGAGCATAGGGCGCGTTGCCCCCTCCTGGACCAGTGGCGTTGTACCATCTTCCGGCTGAGGTGCCCCCCCATTCCCTGTCCCCCTGAGGTGCCTGTCTATTTTCGACCTGATGCCCCTGCAGTGTTCTCTCCGTGTTGTTGCAGGATTCAGGTGGCGCCTTGGACTATGTGATGTGGCCCTGTGGCCCACGGACATTGAGGACTGGGCAGTGTCCCTACATTTGTAAATATGTATATACTTTTTTATTTTTATGCACATATTTATACTATTTCATCTTATTACACTGACTTTAATCAATTCCTTTTGTTCTTGCATTATTCCTGAGGGGTACAGGGTGTATATGTAATGTTACTGCATCTGGTTATGTGTATGGTGTTGGGGGTGGGGGTGGGGGTGTTGCGTGTGTGCCGTGGTCGTCTTCTCCGGCGTTGGTGTTTGTAATGGAGCAGAAGGTAAAAGAGCATGGGGAAGACATGCAACTCGGGCTCCATGGCGGCGTGGTTCTTCCCTGAGTCTCCACAGGTGAGTCATTTCCCTTCTGTGTTCTGTTTCCACCAGGCTTTTGATGTAGTTGGGACCACCCCGGAAAAGGTGGCATATTGGTGTCTCATAATACAGTGGGCGGAACATTGTCTTCCGCCTGGCTGTAGGCGGTTACCGCCGTGGTGCCTGTTGGCTTTGCCCTGGCGGTCGGTGTGTTAAAGTGGCTGTCTGAGCAGTTTCCGCTGGTGTCATAATTTCATATTTATTACCGCCAGCCTGTTGGCGGTATTACCGCCACTTTATCACCGACCACCAGGATCGTAATGAGGGCCTAAATGTGGTTTCTCGTTTTCCCTTTTTAGCTTAGTCACTTACACTAGCATATTTTTATAGTGACTAGATGTTTTTCCAAATTATTTATGCCTACTTTAATTTTGCTTTTGTCCACATGTGTTAGCCCGTTCAAACACATGCAAGTCCCAATTCTGGTTAGTGTTAGGAATGGCCCAGCTTTGAAATTGATTGTGATTTTTTTTTATTTTGGTGATTTACTGATGTCACCATTATCTACTCTGAAACCTGATAGTAATTTGTTCATATTGTGTTGTTGCTAATTTACGCAATTCTTTTGGATTGTCTAACAGTACTGATGTTTAGTAAGTTGACTCTTTTCAGACGTTTTGGTCATCCTATGGTTTTTATGAATATTTATAATTTAGTCTTGTGCACCATTTATGTGACATTCATTTTGGGACTGTAATAAAGCCTTGAAACTTTATTTGGTTTGGAGTTTTGAATTAGAGTTTAATTATTTGTAGTGTTTGATATTGTTTATGGTATAATGTCAATGATTTGTGATTGAATGATTTTGATTACTACCTCTTTCACCAAGTCCAAAGATCTGGTCGACCTCAAAGGGTGAGCTTTGTGATGGTGTCTCACTGCACCCCTGTGGTTTCTGAACCCGTGGTGGGAAGAAGACTTCTGTGGGCGCCGCAACAGCACCAAACACTACTTCTTGGAGAGTCAGGTCCTAAGGGACGGGTACGTTGCCTGTTCAGTCCTGCAGGACTCCTTAGTATGATCTTTGTTCACAGACCCACCCTTGAGGATGGTATTCTTGCGTAGCTATTCTAAGGTAAGGAATGTGCAACTACAAGTCTCTATCAGATAAACAAGTTACTTACCTTCAGTAATGCCTTATCTGGTAGAGATACACTCTAGTTGATCTATCGCCCCCGCTCTGCAAACTGATTTTTAGGGACAGGGACTTCCCTTTTAGGGCCCTACTTTTGACGAACCAGTGGGCACAGTTCTTTATGGCTCTGCTCTTCTGGCGGGAAAAGAAACAGATGTCAGTGCACCAGGATGATGCCTATATAGATCCCGCAAAGTCATATCTGGCGCGCCTGACAACAGCCTCAGAGCCGACCTGCAAGACCTGATAACTCCCACGGGTACTTTTTGAGAAAAATCTCAGGATCCAGGACCCCTGGGGGAAATTCTAAAGGGAGGAATCTGCAACTAGAACATGTCTCTACCAGATAAGGCATTACCAAAGGTAAATAACTTGTTCATCTATACTCTTGATTAGGGTCATGGGACCAACTATATTGTGTACACTTTTACATTCTCTAATCTTAGAAGCACTGAGCTTGCAACTTTGAGACAGATTTGATATGTACCCATAATCTTTATTCCTCTCAAACGTCTGTGAAATTGTAAAACTGAGAACTTGTGTATTTGAGATCATAATCAACTCACTCTTCCCCTTGATCGTCCTATACCACATTTTGCTCCTAACCTGGCACCAACAATCGTATGTGCACCAAAGATAGCAATTTATGCCTGGTATCGAAATTATCCAACTCTGTTACTCTCTTAAAAAATATTAAGGCCAATCATAGGGAATTCTTTTTATCTGCCTTACAGCAGAGGGGGGTAGTGGTGCAAAACTGAGTCCTTTTCTGAGGTTTGTAGGGCAATAAGAAAACTGCTTATAAATCCCACCCACCGTTCTGATGCCCTGAACTCAAAGTGGTTTGTTTCTGCTTGCTCCCTCCAAATCCTAACTTGAGACTTGCTTTCGGTACCAAACATAGGTAGGTGGAGTCAGTAAGAACTGTTGGTGCGTCTGACCTTAATAATTAAACTTACAAGGGGACGCAAATAGGTCGATGAACATTTTGATTTCTCTTAAGATGTTCCCACCATATAAACCCTGTACCAACACCAATCAATAACAAATAATGAATCATTAACATCACAGATCAATAACAATCAATGACATTAGTAATCAATAGGAGTCAGTAATTGTCAAACTCCATGACCTTGCAGTCATGAATAATCACACCTTTATGTAAAAGTTAGAATATTTATTTCCCTATATTAACAATGCTAATGTCACGTAAGATAACCTCAAAATCAATTGATAAACATACAGAAACAACACTGGCTGACCACAGCGACGAAAGAAACGCAATCTAATCAAAGCCTGAGCTACTACATACTCTAAGGTTAAAGTGCAGTGTAATAGCAAGACTAATTGTGCAAACGATATTACATACATTTAGATTCAGCAAAGAAAAGATATCAAATGTTACTCTATGTATCGATTTTCATTAGTGAAGATCCTAGCTAACCCCAGTTTAGAAATAGCATGTTGGGCTGCATGCAAAACAATTTAGTCAACACAAATCTGTAAAAACATCTCAATATGGCTCTATCAAAATAGCGTGGTTGGTATCTAGAAACAAAAGCAAATACACATAGCAAACAACATCATAGTCAATATACTGATCCTCAGTTTGGATCAGCAGACTGTGACAGTCTTCGTCCTCAGGGCATCAATCTTGTCAGCAAGGCATCAGGATTCAGCATAAAAGTTCAGAAATGGCTAAGTCTTTAAGCATTAAAGTTAAGCACATCTCTTCTCAAGATGGAAAATAGACAAAACAGGAATTGGCAAAAGGCAAATGCGCAATAGCAAAAGGAAAATGGGCAAATGGCTTCTTCGTCTCAGTGAAGTCTGGCTAAGTTAGATTTCCTAAAACTTCTTCCCAAGTCCCTATTGGTCAGGGAATTGCTTGTTCACACTTTATCCAATTAAACTAAACTTCAAATCTAAATTTCTACTAGTACACAGTTCACATGTTGATGATTGGCTCCTTTCGTACTGTTCGCATCATCCGGCTTGTCAAGTAACAATATTGTTGCAGCTTGTACTCCAGTCAGTGTCTCCATTGTATTCTCCTGGGAAAGTCAGTTTTACACATATTACATTTACAATGTTGCATTAACAAGAACAGCATCTTCTAGCAAGCAGTTCTCATGAGAAAGACCTTTAGCTACGAACACATCAGGTCAGCACAGTGGAAAATCACAATTTAATTCTCTAAGCAGACATTTTACTAAACGCCTAAAAAATGCAGCTTGACATGAGGCTGTGCAACTAGGCCAAGACCTCTGCTAAGTTAAGGCCTACAATTAATAAAGCTAATACATAATGTATAACCCTTAGTACAATATATAACTTATTCAAACATAAGTTTAACATTTCATATTAACAAGCCATTAATAAGTACACTTCGTGAACAATGGTGGCCACTCACAAGGTCACACTTTCAAAAGCGTGCATTATTTTTCCCTAAGTTATTTCATTTTCAACGCAAAGTCAACACTCACAATACATGAGTATTCATTAGTAATTTCATTAAAACTTCTGCTTTACCAATCTCTCCTCTGATGACTAAATGTGTCATCATACCAAACCTTCTCTCACAAATTTTTGCATCAGCTAAAATTCTGTCATTTCAATCCCTTCAAATCTTTGTTTCCTTTTCGAATTTTCCCTAAACAATTTCTCCCTTTTCTACCCTCCTCTGATTATTCTTTGCCTTCTTCAATTTGATCCTTTTACACAATTTGCATATTCACCATATTCCAATTAAGCAAACCACAATAATCAATATCCCCTGTATTATTTTCATGATCTCTTTCCCAATGTTTCTGAGCCAATTTCCCACTGAAGCAAATCCTTTTCCAACCTTTTCCCAAATTCCTGGTTCCTTTAATTCTTTCAAATTAGCACTTTCATTAGTCAGATTAGTAAGTAAGGGCCAGATGTACGAAAGCTTTTTCTCATAGACACAGAATGGGTAAAATCCTTTTGTACATCTGGCCCTAAGCTTCTCGTTTCTTTACTATTGTCAGAAATGAACGAACAGCAAACCTAAAATTACACATTTTGCAAACTCCGCCATCCTCCGCTAAAAGAATGTCTAATGTAAGGCGATTCTGAAGAGTCATAGCTCTTTCAGCAGCTAGTTCAGTATCTATCAGGATCATGGCTCCTGAAAAATTTCTCAGCATGTTATCTACAATAGTAGAGAACTTTCAAATCTTTATCAAATTCAGAACAACTCCCACTGAAGGAATTATTGCTCCAAATATATATCTCACTATGCAAGAAGGAGACCCTCTCCTCTGTCTAATATGATGTAACTCAGTCACTTTCGGAAATTTCTTTAGGTTGTCAAGTTGAAAATCTTTGGGAAAACTATCCCCAAATAACATGTCCCATACCATCCTCTTGGAAGACGGTAAAAAGCATTAGGACCACAGATGTAATATATTCCAGGAATCGCTGGATCCTGTCCATTCAAAGTAAATGTCCATTTGCTCTGAAACAAAAACACATGTCCACATTCACACATTCATACAAATAAAGTCTCAGTGCGAGATTCAGGCCTGTATACACAAAGCTTTCCTAAGTGTTGCGCATCTAAAGCTAATTTCCCTTGTGTTTTTATTGCACCATAAGCATCATCATTAGTGAAAGTCCTTTTCTCTAAGTCTTTTTCTAACTTCTCCTTCAATACCTTTGTCCTGTCATTTGTGTGATCTAAGAAGCTCTTTTCTAAAGGTGTAAGCAAGCATGTTAAGGTATTTCTGTGAGCGTAAGCTGTGCCAAAGGTTAATGTAGGTTCAAAGAAAACTCTAACTAATACTATGTCATTATCCTTAGCTACCCTACTGAAATACCTAATTATAGGGACAAACGAAAACAACACGTCCTGGTTGGAATAGAAATACTGAATGTACTTCTGGTTATAGAATCTTGATAGTAACAGAATACAACTTATCCCATAAGTAAGGGGCAAACTATGATAAGTAACTCCTTCTTCGACTGAGGAAGGATTTTGCGTACACACAAAAAAATTATTTGCATTCATCGTCTCAACATACTCAGCAAGCGATAGAAGACATTAGAAGAAAGTTCATTACTAATGTGCATTACTACCTACATGCAGATACTTCTCATCTAACCTAAACTTCTCTATCACTGTAAATGCAGTAGTTGTCTCTAAAGCTAAAGTACGGTTGGCTTCTCCTTTGTCAAGAACAGTCATACTCACAATCAATATCACAAACAATATCACTCACACAATAGCCAAACCAATAAACATGTCTTTATAGCACCTATTTGTCCTACCCTGCTATCTATTGTTGCTCATGATCTGCAAAGAATCAGAAAGTAGAATAGGAAATTAAGAAAAATTGCAGCAAAAATCAAAAACAAACATCTTCAATTTTCTTACTGCAGTTATTTACAGCTCTCAGTCTCACTTCCAGGATTATTTGCCAAAAATCAGGTTATCAAAGTCCTTTTCTGTAACTTTCAACAGTTTCCTTTTCCTTTGCACTTTCCTCAGTTTTTTTTCCAGCAGTTCAGTTCATCAGTTTCCTTCAAGTGCCAAAATATTGACCTGGAATGTCAAAAAGACAAAAATTCGGGTGTGTTTCTCATTGTCATCAGAACTAAACGCAGCATGTCAGACTATTTCACATTCGTGGATGCACACATCTTTGCAACTCTTGATTTCAAGGTACAATTAATTTGTTCCACTAGTCCTGATGCTTCAGGGTGGTAACTACAATGTAACTTCTGTTCAACGTGCAATGCTGCACACAGTAATTTAATGACTTCATTGTTGAAGTGACTTCCCCCATTTGATTCTAAAGAGATCGTAAACCCAAAACGTGGTATCAGTTCCCTAAGCAGCAGTTTCGCTACTGTGCTGTCATTTCTTCATGTAGGGTACGCTTCAATCCGGTGACTAAAGATCCAGACAATCACCAACACATATCTCAAACCTCCACACACAGGCATCTCAATAAAATCCATTTGCATTCTGCTGAATGGACCTCCTGCTCTTCCAATGCGGCCCAAATTAACCACTGTCCCTTTTCCTGCTTTCATTTGTCGGCAAATGAAGCAAGGATGGCAAACTGCTTCAGCACCTTGTCTAAACCTTGGGTTGAATCAATTGTCCTTTAATAAATGAATCATGGCATCCCTCCCAACATGTGCTTGACCATGATAATACCTAGCCATTTGAGACAACAGACTATTAGCCAAAACCAATTGAGGCTCTTCTGAAACTCAAAGTTCATCTTGTCGCTGTACACATTTCATTTTGCTCCATGAACGTTTTTCGTCCCTGTCAACTTTATTATACAATGTTTCAATTCCTCCAATGTATCTATCAATTTCAGTGCAAAGCTTAGACATGTTTCGTCTTATTCAGGTAACAATTCTCACTTATCTTTGAACGATATTCAGTTCAATGCGTAAAACCTTGAGACCTGATCCTCATATCCATTTCCCATTGACAAAAAGGACCTCATTACAACCCTGGTGGTCGGTGTTAAAGCGTCGGTAAGACCGCCAACAGGCCGGCGGTAAAAAAAAAAGAATTATGATCATGGCGTAAACCGCCAACATAGACAGCCACTTTAACACTCCGACCGCCACAGCGGTACAAACAAACAGAATGGCGGTGACCGCAAACAGAAGGCGGAAGACAATGTACCGTCCACACTATTATGAGAGGCCGGGGCGGGTTCAACACAAACAAAAACACGGCGGAAACAGGACTTGGAAGGGAAAACACTCACCTCTACACAACCCACGAGGAACCAGGACGCCATGGAGCCAGAACTCCAAATACTCCCTGTGATAGTCTTCCTGCTCCTCTACCAGGAGCAACAAAGACGGCGGAGACGACCACGGTGGGTACTGCACCTACAACACAGGGGAGGGGGGGAAGGAAAAGAGAGTGACACGCAACACCCCCACCGTCTACTACAACAACATACACACTAATACATGCTGCAACATAACATTTACACCCCCCATGCCCCCTGGAAGAACGCAAGGACAAAAGGAAATGCGTTGAACGATTGTAATCAATAAAAATCTATTAGTCAAAACTTGAAATACAGGATAAACAATTATGTACACCAACTATACAAGTCCGGATAATGCACCTTTCATAGTCCGTGGACCACTGGGCCCAAAATGCATGGGCGAGGCCTACACTCGATACCAGACTCAAAACAGAGAGAACACTGCTGGGGCATCAGATCGAAATGAAACAGGCCCCTCAGGGGGAAGGGAAGGGGGGGGCACCTCAGCCGGCTGAGTGCACGACGCCAGCTCCACGAGGGGGCTCCATGCCCATTGATGTATCCTGGGGAGTGCAAAGCCACAGTCTCTCAAGTCTCTCCAGTGGGTGGTTTGCCCAATGCTTTATCCTGGGGAGTGCAAAGCCACAGTCTCTCAAGTCTTTTCAGTGGGTGGTTTGCCCACGGCTCTATCCTGGGGAGTGCAAAGCCACAGTCTCTCAAGTCTCTCCAGTGGGTGGTTTGCACACTGCTCTAACCTGGGGAGTGCACAGCCACAGTCTCTCAAGTCTCTCCAGTGGGTGGTTTGCCCACTGCTTTATCCTAGGAAGTGCAAAGCCACAGTCTCTCAAGTCTCTCCAGTGGGTGGTTTGCCCACTGCTGCATCCAGGGGAGTGCAAAGCCACAGTCTCTCAAGTCTTTTCAGTGGGTGGTTTGCCCACTGCTCTATCCAGGGGAGTGCAAAGCCACAGTCTCACAAGTCTTTTCAGTGGGTGGTTTGCCCACTGCTTTATCCTGGGGAGTGCAAAGCCACAGTCTCTCAAGTGGATGCCTTTCTCCATTGGTTCTGGAGGGGGGTTTGTGCCCAGAGTGCTTCATCCTGCCAAAGACTGAGGTAGTGGATGCCTTTCTCCACTGGTTCTGGAAGGGGCTTTGTGCCCAGAGTGCTTTATCCTGCCAAGGACTGAGGTAGTGGATGTGAATCTCCACTAGTTCTGGAGGGGGCTTTGTGTCCAGAGTGCTTCATCCTGCCAAGGACTGAGGTAGTGGATGCCTTTCTCCACTGGTTCTGGAGGGGGCTTTGTGCCCAGAGTGCTTCATCCTGCCAAGGACTGAGGTAGTGGATGTGAATCTCCACTGGTTCTGGAGGGGGATTTGTGCCCAGAAGAGTGCTTCATCCTGCCAAGGACTGAGGTAGTGGATGCCTTTCTCCACTGGTTCTGGAGGGCGCTTTGTGCCCAGAGTGCTTCATCCTGCCAAGGACTTAGGTAGTGGATGTGAATCTCCACTGGTTCTGGAGGGGGGGTTTTTGCTCAGAGTGCTTCATCCTGCCAAGGACTGAGGTAGTAGATGCCTTTCTCCACTGGTTCTGGAGGGGGCTTTGTGCCCAGAGTGCTTCATCCTGCCAAGGACTGAGGTAGTGGATGTGACACTCCACTGACAGTGATGAAACATGCAAGCTGGCCAGGCTCCTGGAACTGATCAGCAGCCTCGTACGACTGACCACTGGGGATAGCAGCCATGTCTGCGGTGGTGCCACAGGCTCAGGATGTCGCGGGGCCGCTGGCGGTGCTGGCGGCGGTGTCAGTAGCGGCGGTGCTTGCGGCGGACTCTGTGGCATCGGTGCTTGCGGCGGGCTCTGTGGAAACGTTGCTGGCAGTGGGCTCTGTGGAAACGGTGCTGGTGGCGGTCTTTGTGGCGGCGGTGCTGGTTGCGGGCTCACTGACTGCGGTGCTGGTGGCGGGCTCAGTGTCTGTGGTGCTGGTGGGGGGTCTGTGTCTGCGGTGCTGGTGGCGGGCTTAGTGCCTGCGGTGCTGGTGGCGGGCTCAGTGTCTGCGGTGCTGGCGGTGGTGTCTGTGGCGGTGGTGCAGGTGGCGGTGCCGGTCTTGTCCGCCGAGCAGGTTGGCGTCGACGTGGACCTGCCTTTGATTTTCTGGCCCTTCCCCACCTTGGATGGTGGCGCAGCTGTCTTGCCACCTTCCACTTTTGTGTTGCCTGAGCCCTTGGTGGCAGGTGTTTTTGCCTTCTCCCCCCAGGATGTGGGCAACTTTTTCAGTTTTGGAGGTGGCGGAATGTCCTTGCCCTCGCTCCTTAGGACACTGGCAGCCCTGTGGCTTGGCGCACTCCAAAATCCCGCTATTGCTGGCACCACTGTGCCCGGTGATGTGGTGGCTGAGGTGCTGGGTTGGGACCTGGAAAGGCGGCCCCTAGGGGACGGACGGGGGGGAAGTGGAGGGGGGAGGGAGGTGTATGGAAGAGGTCAACATTCGCCAGGAAAAGTTTTTTAGACACACTGGCACGGGTATATGGAGTGGGTTTGGGAGTGGAGGAAGAGGTAGTGGTTGTAGGAGGTGTACGTTTGTTGACTTTGAGTGAAGGTGCATGGGCTGGAGGCTGTTGTGAGGTGGATGGCTGTTGGGTGGGTGTGTGACTGCGTTTGTGTACTTTGGGAGGTGGGCTCACAGACACACTGGTAAAGGACACAGGATGTGTGAATGGTAGTGGGGGTGGTGAGTTCACGTGAGCGGTGTGTGGTGATGGGCGTGCTGGTGATGGAGGTAGTGGCTGAAGATGTAGTGCATGCTGGTGTGAGTGGAGACGAGACAGGGAGGGAGGAGGGAGACATGGAGGAGGGGGACACAGTGGAGGCAGTGGATGTTGGTATGTCTGCATGGGTATGATGCTTGTGTGAGTGCCTGTGGGATGTGTGGTGCTTATGTTTGCCTGAGCCACCCTTGTGTGTTGAGGTGTGTGCATGCTGGTCTGATGGTGTGCTTGGGATAGGCTGAGCTACTGGGGATTGGGTCTGGGTGGAGGAGGTTGGAGGGGGAGGCTGGACACAGGGACAATGGCTGCAATCAGTGCAGAGGCAAGAGCCGGGAATGCTCGCTGTTGGGCTGCCTGGCCAGAATGAATGCCCTCCAGGTATGCATTTGTTTGTTGCAAATGCCTCTCAACACCCTGGATGGCATTCAGAATGGTAGCCTGCCCAACAGTGAGGGATCTCAGGAGGTCAATAGCCTCCTCACTGAGGGCAGCAGGGCTGACTGGGGCAGGGCCTGAGGTGCCTGGGACGAAGGAGATTCCTACCCTTCTGGGTGAGCGGCCACAGGACACACGCTGAGGGGCTGCTGGGAGGGCGGTGCTGGTAGGGGGGGTGGCGGCTATACCTGTAGATGCAGGGTGCACAGAGGGACCCGCCACCACTAGGGAGCTCCCATCAGAGGAGGAGTCGGTGTCGCTGGTCTCTGCTCCTGTCCCCGCCTTGGATCTCCCCTCACCCTCCGTCCCACTGGTGACTTCAGACTCCATTGTCTGGCCCACCTGGGCCATGTGGGATGCGGCTCCCTCCTGCTCCGGTGGCACTGCTCCTCCGCCTGATGATGCCAATGCACACAAGAACAGGGAGACCACAAAAAGGGGGGGGGGGAGAAAGAAGAAAGACATGTTCAGTGCATGCAATACAGCTACCGTTTGCGGACACTAGAGACACAGCAGCCCTCTGCACTACGCCATGCACCTAGAGTTCCCTAATTAATCACAGGGACATGGGGTACAAGGCCTGTGCCTGATTGCTGCACACATGGAAGACACAGGAGCCTGACTAGGTGTAGATGGTTCTTACCACTGGTGGAGTTGGGGTGCCACATCGCCTGCCTCACAAAGGGTCCTTGCCTACAAAGCTCGCCCTGGCTTCGGGTAAACCCACAGCCCACCTCCCCCACCCAGACACCTCGTAATGCGCGCAGAGTCAGGTGGATGTGACTGTACTCACCCCCTTGTGGCTGCTGTGATGCCCTCAAGCGCCCGTCAAACTCCGGATACGCCACCGCCAGGATCCGGAACATCAGGGGGGCCATGGTGCGACAGGCACCCCTCCCTCGTTGGGAGGCCATCCCCAGCTGGGCCTCCGCCTTCTTCTTGCTCCAGCAGCGAATGTCCTCCCATCTTTTCCGGCAGTGGGCGCTCCATCTGTGGTGGACCCCCAGGGTCCGGACATCCTTGGCGATGGCACGCCAAATATCCTTCTTCTGGTGGGCGCTGACCTAGAGGAATAGTGCAGGGGAAAAGGATGATCTTTAACCGTCCGGACCGTCACAGTCATAGGCCCACGTTCCCACCCTTGCCCTGACGCACATACACTCACCGTTCGCTCCTGCAGGCCTCAGTTCCCCCCGTATCTTCCATCCACACCACTCCAAACAGGCATTGCCCATACAGCATGCTCACAGTGTACTCACCTATTTGTCTGGAGGACCATAGAGTGTTGTGTACTGGGGGAGGACCCCATCAACTAACTTCTCCAACTCCTCCGAAGTGAAGGCAGGGGCCCTTTCCCCAGACACATAAGCCATCTTCGCTTCCAGACTGAGTTCACAGCAGCACTTGCAGTGTAGGTCCTCTCCTGTCGAAGGTCAGGTATCAAGTGAGTAAACATACAGAAAATGGCGGTCACGTCCACGGCGGTACGTACCGTCACCGCCGGCGTACATCGTCATTGGGTCCTGGGACCCATAGGACCCAAAGTTAACCAATGCAGGATCGCGCCGCGGTCTTCGCCCGCCTACAGCGACGGTGTACAACGCCATCGCAGTTACCTCATATCCCCTTGTCCCACATTACAGGTCAGGCAGACGCCATTTCAGGTGCCCACATGGCATTAATCTTAACTGCGTCACACCTATGTAGGCCTTGGATATACACAGTGACAGGCACATTGTGGATTGACAAATGTGTGCAATAAATTCTAATTTTTAATACCTCCGTGTTGGCTGACTCTGTGCACCCTGTTCTCATCCACAGGGCATGTCCGCTGGGGCAGGTGAGGAGATGGCGGCATCTTCTTGTGTACAGACCGCTGGTGGACCTGTCGACAGTGGAAGAGAGACATGTAACAGTCACCTACAGACTTGATCGTGCAACAATCCAGGAACTGTGTGCTCAGTTGGAGCCAGACCTGCTTTCAGCTATCCTCCATCCCACAGGAATCCCCCCTCTAGTGCATGTCCTGTCAGTACTCCATTCCCTGTCCCAGCGTATGTTCTCAAACGTGTTGTCCAGAGTGTTGTCTCCCCTGCTGAAACACATGCACAGCTACATCGTTTTCCTTCAGGTGGAGGATTTGCCCACAGTGAAAGGTGACTTCTATGCCCTGGGACATATCCCCAACATCATAGGTGCCATTGATGGGACACATGTGGCCTTGGTACCCCCTGCAGGATTGAACAGGTGTACAGAAACAGGAAGAGCTACCTTTCAATGAATGTGCAGATGGTGTGGTTGGCCGACCAGTACATCTCCCATGTGAACACCAAGTTTCCTGGCACAGTCCATGATGCTTATATTTTGAGGAATAGCAGCATCCCTTATGTGATCAGTCAACTCCAGAGGCACCGTGTGTGGCTAATAGGTGAGGACAAGGACCCTATACCGTGTGAATGATTGTCTGGGTCTGGGGTTGTCCCTAAGGGTTAGTGTGTGTCTAACAGTTGTCCCTCGACATTTGCAGGTGACTCTGGGTACCCCAGCCTGTCATGGCTACTGACCCCAGTGAGGAATCCCAGGACAAGGGCAGAGGACCGCTACCATGAGGCACATGGGCGAACTAGGAGAGTGATTGAAAGGACCTTCAGCCTCCTGAAGGCCAGGTTCCGGTGCCTCCATATGACAGGTGCTTCTCTCTACTACTCACCAAAGAAGGTGTGCCAGATCATCATGGCCTGCTGTATGCTGCACAACCTGGTTTTGCGATGACATGTGCCTTTTCTGCAGGAGGATGGTCCAGAAGGAGGTCTTGTGGCATCTGTGGAGCCTGTGGACAGTGAAGAAGAGGAGGCAGAAGAAGAGGATATTGATAACAGAAACAACGTTATCCTGCAATACTTCCAGTGAGACACAGGTAAGAAGACATCACTGCCTCCCACCTCTCATACAGTTGTTAGACCTATCATATGTCTGTCACTTTCACCCCAGTATGGACCCTGACGTGTCACTTTGCCTTTCCATTTCACAGATGTGGGTCCCACTGTATGACCTCTGCTATATTACCTCATGGACTAGAGCTGTGTGATATAGGTATGTTGACAATACAATGGACATTGCTATTTTCCTTAGTTATAGCAAATACACATTTGTGAAAGCACAGACTGACTCCAGAATGTTTTTGTGATTTTTGTGATTCAAGGGTGTTTATTTAAGTGCATAATAGTGTAGGGGGTTGTAAAATGGTCAGGGGTGATGGTGGAGGAATGTTCATGGCAGAGTCCAGTTATTTGTCTCACAGGTGCATTGTCCAGAGGGGCATAGGAAGTGGAGCTAGGGCAGTTGATGGATGGACAGGGTGACAAAGTGGGACAGAATGATGACATTCAGGGTGGTCTCATTTCTTGGCAGGGGTCTTGGCATTGTTGTCTGTCTTTGTCCTGGATCTCAGGGACCGTTTGCGGGGTGGTTCTCCATCTGCAGGGGGTGGGGTGCTGGTGTCGTGGTCCTGTGGCGGTGCCACCTGTCCACTAGCTCCTGTGGAGGTGGTGGGCAGTTCATCATGGAGGCTAGTGTCAGGGACCCCTTGTTGTACCACAGTGTCCCTCCTGGTGTTCACAAGGTCCTTCAGCACCCCTACAATGGTGGCCAGGATGGTGTTGATGGATTTCAAGTCCTCCCTTAACGCAAATACTGTTCCTCCTGCAGCCACTGGGTCTCCTGAAACTTGGCCAGTACCGTTGCCATCGTCTCCTGGGAATGATGGTACGCTCCCATGATGTTGGAGAGGGCCTCGTGGAGAGTGGGTTCCCTGGGCCTGTCCTCCCCCTGTCGCACAGCAGTCCTCCCCGTTCCCCTGTTTTCCTGTTCCTCTGTCCCCTGAAGCGTGTGCCCACTGCCCCCAGGTCCCTGAGTTTCTTGGGGTGGTGGGTTTGCCTGGGTTCCGTGTAGTGGTAGGCACACTGCTGCTTGACGTGTCCTGGGGACAGAGGTATGGGCCAGCTGGGTCGGTGCTGTGCTGGTGTTTCCTGAGAGGGGAGGCTCTGTAGTGGCATGTGCCAGTGTGTGGGGAACTGACTGTCCCAAGGTCCCAGATGGGCCGGGCTGGTCATCTAGATCCAGTTAAACAGAGCTGCTGTCATCACTGTGGGTCTCTTCTGGGGGGGGGGGACATGTCTGGAACCTCCTGTCTGGTGACGTTGGGTAGGGGTCCTGCAGGGGTGTAAAGGCATGATTATTGCATCTGTGTGTGCCATTGTGTGCAATGGGTGGGTGATCTTGTACCCTAGAGCTTACATTCTTGTCTAGGAGCTTGTGTGATATTTGGTTTGGGGATCTGTGTGGGTATCTGTAGTGGACATGCTTTGGTGATGGGTGTCCATGCTTTGGTGTTGCATGCAGGGCTTGGTGTTGGGTTGGGTGGTTTGTGATAGTGGGACATATGTGAGGTGTTGGAGTGATGGGGGTGAGGGTGGGGTATGTGATAGCATGCAGGTAGGGTGGGGGATGTAATAGTTAAGATTTGCCTTACCAGAGTCCATTCCTCCAGCTACTCCTGTGAGGCCCTCAGGATGCAGTATAGCCAAGACCTGCTCCTCCCATGTTGTTAGTTGTGGGGGAGGAGGTGGGGGTCCGCCGCCAGTCCTCTGATCTGCAATCTGGTGTCTTGAGACCACGGAACGCACCTTCCCCCGTAGGTCGTTCCACCTCTTCCTGATGTCATCCCGTGTTCTTGGATGCTGTCCCACTGCGTTGACCCTGTCCACGATTCTGCGCCATAGCTCCATCTTCCTTGCTATGGAGGTGTGCTGCACCTGTGATCCGAATAGCTGTGGCTCTACCCGGACGAGTCCCTCCACCATGACCCTGAGCTCCTCCTCAGAGAATCTGGGGTGTCTTTGCGGTGCCATGGTGTGGGTGATGTGGTGTGTGTTGTGATGTGTGAGGGGATGTGTTTGTGTTTGTTGTGTGAGGTGCGTGGATGTTATGTGAGTGATGGTGTTGTGTGCCTGTGGATGCTAGTGTCTATCTGGCGGTGTCTATCTCTGCTTCGTTCTCAATTTTTGTCGTAGGGGTTTGTGGGTGATGTGGGTGTGTGTTATATATTGGTTTGGGTGTGTGGGAGTGGTGTGTGTATGTGTATCAGATGTGTGTATTTCAATTTGTCCAATGTGGTTGTGTTTTGTAAGAGTGTGTGTATTTTGAGCGCGGCGGTGTGTACCGCCAATGGAATACCGCGGTTGAACGACCGCCGCGTGGATTCGTGGGTCATGATAGTGTGGGCGTATTCCTGTTGGCGTGACGGTGGAGGTTTTGTTATCGCCAGTTTATCTAGGGACCTTTGGTGTGGCAGACTTGTGTGGGTGTCTAGATTTTGGCGGATTCCGGCCTGTGGGTCTTAATAGCTGTAGCAGATTTCCGCGGCAGCAGAGGTGTGTTGGCGGTCTTCTGCACGGCGGTAAGTGGAATTTACCGCCAATGTTGTAATGAGGGCCAAGGTCTTGTGACTTCAGATGTGTACTGCATTTCACCACGGCAATCTTTTCGGGCATTTTAATAGCATGCAACAGTTCTTTAACTCTCTCAACATTTCTCACTGGTGAACCAGAAGAGGTCATGAAACCTCTCTGTGACCACAGCTGGCCAAAGTCATGGACTATTCCAAATCCATACTGGCTATCCGTATAGATGGTTATTTTTAGCTGAGCAGAAACTTGGCATACTCTAGTAAGGGCTACCAGTTCCGCTACTTGGGCAGAATACACTCCTCGAAGCCAAGATGCTTCCAGGATACCAGTAATTGTGCACACAGCATATCCTGTCAGTGTCCCTGTATTGTCTCATAGACAAGAACCATCAACAAAGATAATATGGTAATTCTCCTCCAATCGGGTGTCTCTAAAATCAGGTCTCGGTTTTGTGTACAAGTCAGCTACTTCAAGACAATCATGCTCAATATCCTCCAATTTTTCAATTTCAACATTTTCATTTGGAAGTAAGGTTGCTGGATTCAGCACCGTACACCTTTTAAATGACACATTTGGGCCCATATTTATACTTTTTTAGCGCCGCATTTGTGTCGTTTTTTTACGCAAAATTAGCGCAAACTTACAAAATACAATTGCATTTTGAAAGATTGCCCAGATTTTGTGTCAAAAAACGACGTAAATGCAGTGCTAGAAAAGTATAAATATGGGCCTTGGTGACCCTAGAATATTTGTCTCATACCTTGTCATCCTTGCACCTTTCAGGTATCGAGTTTTCATCTTTGTAAGCAGGATCTCAATGGAGTGAGGGACCATGATAGTTAAGAGATGTCCCATCACAGAACCTTCACACTGTGTGATGCTCTGTCCAACCGCTGCAACTGCACAGAAACAACCTGGTAAGGCTGCTGCGACTGGGTCCAAAGTAGCTGAAAAATATGCTACTGGGCGGTTTACACCTCCATGGACCTGCGTCAAGACAGACAAAGAACATGCATCACGCTCATGACAAAACAAAGTGAAAGGTTTAGTGTACTCAGGCATACCCAAAGCCGGAGCTTTGCACAGACTCTCTCTCAATTCAGTAAACGCTTACATGCAAGCCTTGTATAATACCGTGGGATCGGTGATCTCCATGTGGGTCAGCTTCTGGAAAGGCTTGGAAATGACTGCGTTATTGGGAATCCATTGGCGGCAGTAGCCTAGTATCCCTAGAAACATCCTGACACCTCTCTGAATGGTCGGAGGATTCATCTGCGATATTGTTGTGATCCTTTCTCTAGATATCTTCCTTGATACATTCTCAGTCTGGTGACCCAAATACTTAACTTATTTCTGACAGTATTACAACTCAAGTGGAGACACTTTATGACCATTCTTTCCCAAATGGTTCAGCAAGGCAATTCTGTCATACTTGCACTCGTCCCTTGTTTCGGATGCAATCAGCAAGTCAACAATATACTGTACCAAGGTCGATTGGAAAGGCAGTTCCAACGACTCCAAATTCTTTTTCAAAATCTGATTGAATATGGAAGGTGACTCTGAAAACCCTTGAGGAATTTGACCCCAACAGTAAACTCGGTCCAAGAATTTGAAACAAAAGAGAAATTGTCTGTCCTCATGAAAAGGCACAGAAAAGAAGGCTTGTGACAAGTCTATGACAGCGAACCACTCAGCATCACATGGAATCTGAAACATTATCACAGCTGGATTTGGTACCACGGAACAACTTTTGATCATAATGTCATTTATGACAATATGAACTTTGCCACAGGGCTTTTTCAATCCCATTATTGCTGAACTACATGGGCTGCTTAACACTTCTTTTAAAACCCCTTGATTTACACATTCTGAAATTATCTGGGCTACCTCTATAAGAATATCCTGTGGCATGTGGAGCTGGGGAATCTGAGTAAAAATCGCGTTCGGCTTTACAGAAACTTTAACCGGCTCAACTCCCTTTATCAGACCTATCTCCTTTCCTGTCAGATCCCACACTTTCTTTTTAACCGTTCCCTGTAAGTCAGAGTGAATCTCCTTCACTGTGAACACTGGAAAGAAATCGATCAGGGGGTATTCCTCATTTGTGGTTTCACACTCTGTCTTAGGAGCTGGGTCATCCTCATCATCAATATTCGTCTGTATCTTGATTACATCATTTGAGCAAGAAATCAAGCACCTACTTTTACACAGCAAGTCTCTTCCCAGTAGGGGTACCGGACTTGAATCACAGACTATGGATTTGTGCAATCCCTGAAAATTGCCAATCTTAACCTGAACTGGATCTGTATTTGGGTTGGTCAAATACTGATTTGCTACTCCTGCAATCTAGACTGCCTTTTCTGAAAGGGGCACATTTGGAACTTCAGGAGATCTTACTGTAGAGCATGTAGCTCCTGTGTCAACCAAGAATGAAACTGTGACCCGTGACATTTCCTCTCATATAGGGACCTTTCTGATCTACTTCTAAGGAAGCTGCAAGCATACATTTCTCCTCATCCGAACTCTGGCTCATCTAATCATCGTTTATTCCATTCTCACTGCGTAATGGGAATTGGTGTACTGTGTTATTACTTTGGTTGGACCTCTGACCTGTTGAAGAAGCGTCACCTGCTGCTGTTCCATTGGGGATTCAGATATCTGGATTTGCTGTCTAGGTACCATTGGAATCTGCTGCTGCATTGGCTGCCGCACGGTCATTTGTACACGTGGCAGGTACACCTGCTGCATGGGCTGAAAATTCTGCATTTGATTCACATTATTTTGTAAATTGAGATTAGGACCTCTCGTTCATAGTCCTCTCATGTTTTGGAA